>NC_052066.1:8026522-8329881 GCF_015852505.1 Tachyglossus aculeatus | reverse complement strand
AGCCCCGCCCCCCCGATCCCGCCAATGGCAAGCGCCGCTCCGGGGCCGGCGTGCAGGTGTCGATATCCGCGCCCCCATTGGCTGGCGGCGGGAGCCCCACCTTTCCGATCCGCCAATGGCAAATCGTCGCCCCGGGGTGGGGCCCAGCCCCTCGGCAGCCGAAGCCGCGCATCCGTGCGGGGATCACGCCCCCCATCGCCCCCCGCCGTCGGGGGACTGTAGCAGCATCGACCGGCATTTCGAGGGCCGGGGGCCTCCCGGTCCCGGAGGCGGCGGCATCGGGGGGGTCCCGGAGGCGTTTTGGGGGTGGGGAAAGGGGGAGGAATGGCGCGGGGACCGGTCCCCTCCCGCGCCCTCCCGTCCCGATCCCACCGGGGTGCCGCCAGGGGTCGCTGGCGCCGGGCCCGCCCTGCGCATGCGCAGTGCGAGCAACGAGACCGGCTCCCGTGCCCCCGAGGTGCCCGGCCGCTAGGGGGTCGCTGGCGCGGGGCCCGCCCTGCGCATGCGCAGTGCGAGCACGGGACCCCACTGTTGGGTAGGGACTGTCTCTATATGTTGCCAATTTGGTACTTCCCAAGCGCTTAGTACAGTGCTCTGCACATAGTAAGCGCTCAATAAATACGATTGATGATGATGATGTTGGATGACCGTCTCCCGTCCCCCCGGGGGTGCCGGTCGCTAGGGGTCGCTGGCGCGGGGGTTCGCCCTGCGCACGCGCAGGTGCGAGCACGAGACCGGCTCCCGTGCCCCCGAGGTGCCGGCCGCTAGGGGTCGCTGGCGCCGGCTCCGCCCTGCGCATGCGCAGTCCGGGCACGGGACCGGCTCCCTTGCCCCCGGGGTGCCGGCCGCCAGGGGTCGCTGGCGCGGGGCTTACCCTGCGCGTGGCGCAGTCCGGGCACGGGACCGGCTCCCTTGCCCCCCGGGGGTGCCGGCCGCCAGGGGTCGCTGGCGCCGGCTCCGCCCTGCGCATGCGCAGTCTGGGCACGGGACCGGCTCCCTTGCCCCAGGGGTGCCGGCCGCCAGGGGTCGCTGGCGCGGGGCTTGCCTGCGCGTGCGCAGTCCGGGCACGGGACCGGCTCCCTTGCCCCCGGGGTGCCGGCCGCCAGGGGGTCGCTGGCGCCGGCTCCCGCCCTGCGCATGCGCAGTCTGGGCACGGGACCGGCTCCCTTGCCCCCGGGGTGCCGGCCGCCAGGGGTCGCTGGCGCGGGGCCCGCCCTGCGCGTGCGCAGAGCGGGCGCGCCCTCCCGTCCCCGCCCTGCGCGTGCGCAGTCCGGGCGCGCCCTCCCGCCCCCGCGGGGTGCGGCCGCCAGGGGTCGCTGGCGCGCGGCCCTCCCCGCGCGTGCGCAGTCCGGGCGCGGGCCCGGCCTCCAAGAAGAAGGCCTCGACGGGCCTCGACGGCTCAGGCCGCCATGTTGTCGGCCACCCCCAATGGGTGGAAACTGTCCTCGTCCAGCAGCAGGAGGCCCAGGCGGTAGAGCAGCCTCGGGTACCAGTGCACCCCGGTCCCCTCCGCGCCCCCCGGCCGGACCCCGCTCAGGCTGTGGTACAAACGCAGGGGCCAGAAGGCCAGCTGGGCCAGGCCCTGCTCGGCCACGGCGGCGAAGCACGAGGCCACCACGTCGTCGACGACCAGGGTGCCGTGGCTCGTGAGGGGAGCGTAGGCCCCCCGGGCCCGGCGGGCGCCCACGGCGGCCACCCGCGCCGGCCGCAGCCCCGGCCCGCCGGCCACCAGCACGTACTGGCCGGGCCGCACCCGGCTGGCGAAGGTGGCGCGGAAGCGGGAGGCCGGCGCCGTGCGGTTGTCGGCGGCGAAGAGCAGGTGGGCGGGCGTCAGGGCCAGGCGGCGGGGCGGGTCGAGGGTCTCGATGACGAGGAAGGCCCGGGCCGCCGCGGGCTCGCGGTCCAGGAACAGCAGGACGTCGCTGAAGGTGGGCCGCCCGTCCTCGCCCATGGCCAGCACCCGGTCGCCGGGCCGCAGGGACGACAGGGCCACCGGCGCGCCGCTCTCCAGCCGCGCCCGCGCCCCCGCCGGGAAGCAGCCGCCCGTCTTGGCCGCCGCCGAGTGCTCTGGCAACGACAAGCACAGCGATAGGGGCGGTCAGGCATCGTCATCCTCATCATCAATCGTATTTATTGAGCGCTTACTACGCGCAGAGCCCTGGACTAAGCGCTTGGGAAGTCCAAGTTGGCAACATCTAGAGACGGTCCCTACCCAACAGTGGGCTCAGAGTCTTAAAGGGGGAGACGGAGAACAAGACCAAACGTACTAACAAAATAAAATAAGTAGAATAGATATGGACAAATAAAATCATCATCATCATCATCAATCGTATTTATTGAGCGCTTACTATGTGCAGGGCACTGGACTAAGCGCTTGGGAAGTCCAAATTGGCAACATCTAGAGACAGTCCCGACCCAACAGCGGGCTCACAGGCTAAAAGGGGGAGACGGAGAACAAAACCAAACGTACTAACAAAATAAAATAAATAGAATAGATATGGACAAATAAATAGAGTAAAAAATATGTACAAACATATACACAGGTGCTGTGGGGAAGGGAAGGAGGTAAGGTGGGGGGGATGGAGAGGGGGACGAGGGGGAGAGGAAGGAAGGGGCTCAGTCTGGGAAGGCATCCTGGAGGAGGTGAGCTCTCAGCAGGGCCTTGAAGGGAGGAAGAGAGCGAGCTTGGCGGACGGGCAGAGGGATTGGGGGCATTCCGGGCCCGGGGGAGGACGGGGGCCGGGGGTCGATGGCGGGACAGGCGAGAGCGAGGGACGGTGAGGAGATCAGCGGCGGAGGAGCGGAGGGTGCGGGCTGGGCTGGAGAAGGAGAGAAGGGAGGAGAGGTAGGAGGGGGCCAGGGGATGGATGGATGGACAGCCTGGAAGCCCAGGGTGAGGAGTGTCTGCCTGATGCGCAGATTGATTGGGAGCCACTGGAGATTTTTGAGGAGGGGAGTGACATGCCCAGAGCGTTTCTGGACAAAGATAATCCGGGCAGCGGCGTGAAGTATGGACTGAAGTGGGGAGAGACACGAGGATGGGAGATCGGAGAGAAGGCCGATGCAGTAGTCCAGACGGGATAGGGTGAGAGCTTGAACGAGCAGGGGAGCGGTTGGGATGGAGAGGAAAGGGCAGATCTGGGCGATGTTGCGGAGCTGAGACCGGCACGTTTTGGTCAGTCCGTCAATCGGGCGCATTGCAAAGCACTGTTCTAAGCGCTGATAATGATAACATTTATTAAGCGCTTTCTATGTGCAAAGCACCGTTTTAAGCGCTGGGGAGGTTACAAGGAGAAGAGGTTGTCCCTCCGGGGACCTCCCAGTCTTCATCCCCATTTCATCCCTATAAATACATAATTACGTATTTATTACTCTATTTATTTCATTTGTACATATTTATTCTATTTATTCTATTTTGTTAATATGTCTTGTTTCGTCGTCCGCCTCCCCCTTCTAGACTGTGAGCCCGCTGTCGGGTAGGGACCGTCTCTAGATGTTGCCGACTTGGACTTCCCAAGCGCTTAGTACAGTGCTCTGCACGCAGTAAGCGCTCAATAAATACAATTGAATGAATGAATGAATGAATTTATTGGGCGCCTGCCGTGTGTGCAGCACTGGACTCCCTTCCTTCCTCTCCATCCCCCCCGCCTTACCTCCTTCCCTTCCCCACAGCACCTGTATAGATGAATAGATGTTTGTAAATGTTCATTACTCTATATTGAGAAAGCAGCGTGGCTCAGTGGAAAAAGCACGGGCTTGGGAGTCAGAGGTCGTGGGTTCAAATCCCGGCTCCGCCACTTGCCAGCTGTGTGACTGTGGGCAAGTCACTTGACTTCTCTGGGCCTCAGTTCCCTCATCTGTAAAATGGGGATGAAGATTGTGAGCCCCCTGTGGGACAACCTCATCACCTTGTAACCTCCCCAGCGCTTAGAACAGTGCTTTGTTTTGTTCTCTGTCTCCCCCTTTTAGACTGTGAGCCCACTGCTGGGTCGGGACCGTCTCTATATGTTGCCAACTTCGACTTCCCAAGCGCTTAGTACAGTGCTCTGCATGTATGTGTATATATATGTATATATGTATAAATATGTATATATGTTTGTACATATTTATTACTCTATTTATTCTACTTGTACCTATCTATTCTATTTATTTTATTTTGTTAGTATGTTTGGTTTTGTTCTCTGTCTCCCCATTTTAGACTGTGAGCCCGCTGTTGGGTAGGGACTGTCTCTATATGTTGCCAACTTGTACTTCCCAAGCGCTTAGTACAGTGCTCTGCACATAGTAAGCGCTCAATAAATACGATTGATGATGATTTATTGAGCGCCTTCCGTGTGCGGAGCACTGGACTCCCTTCCTTCCTCTCCATCCCCCCATCTTACTTCCTTCCCTTCCCCACAGCACCTGGATAGATGGATAGATGTTTGTACAGATTTATTACATTATTTATTTATTCTACTTGTACATATCTATTCTATTTATTTTATCTTGTTAGTATGTTTGGTTTTGTTCTCTGTCTCCCCCTTTTAGACTGTGAGCCCACCGTTGGGTAGGGACTGTCTCTGTATGTTGCCAATTTGTACTTCCCAAGCGCTTAGTACAGTGCTCTGCACATAGTAAGCGCTCAATAAATATGATTGATGATGATGACATGTTGCCAGTTTGTACTTCCCAAGCGCTTAGTACAGTGCTCTACACATAGTAAGTGCTCAATAAATACGATTGATGATGATGATGATATGTTTGTACATGTTCATTACTCTTATCACTCTATATTGGGGAAGCAGTGTGGCTCAGTGGAAAAAGCCCGGGCTTGGGAGCCAGAGGTTATGGGTTCGAATCCTGACTCCACCACTTGCCAGCTATGTGACTGTGGGCAATAATAATAATAATAATAATAATAATAATGGCATTTATTAAGCGCTTACTATGTGCAAAGCACTGTTCTAAGCGCTGGGGAGGTTACAAGGGCAAGTCACTTAACTTCTCTGGGCCTCAGTTCCCTCATCTGGAAAATGGGGACTAAGACTGTGAGCCCCACGCGGGACAACCCGATCACCTTGTAACCACCCCAGCGCTTAGAACAGTGCTTTGCACATAGTAAGCGCTTAATAAATGCCATTATTATTATTATTATTGTTATTATCCCCCCCATCTTACCTCCTTCCCTTCCCCACAGCACCTGTTTATAGGTATATATGTTTGTACAGATTTATTACTCTATTTATTGGGCAAGTCACTTAACTTCTCTGGGCCTCAGTTCCCTCCTCTGGAAAATGGGGATGAAGACTGTGAGCCCCCTGTGGGACAACCTGATCACCTTGGAACCTCCCCAGCGCTTAGAACAGTGCTTTGCACATAGTAAGCGCTTAATAAATGCCATTTTTATTACTATTATTATTATCATCCCCCCCATCTTACCTCCTTCCCTTCCCCACAGCACCTGTATAGATGGATAGATGTTTGTACATGTTCATTACTCTACTCTATATTGGGGAAGCAGCGTGGCTCAGTGGAAAAAGCCCGGGCTTGGGAGTCAGAGGTCGTGGGTTCAAATCCCGGCTCCGCCACTTGCCAGCTGTGTGACTGTGGGCAATAATAATAATAATAATAATAATGGCATTTATTAAGCGCTTACTATGTACAAAGCACTGTTCTAGGCGCTGGGGAGGTTACAAGGGCAAGTCACTTAACTTCTCTGGGCCTCAGTTCCCTCATCTGAAAAATGGGGATGAAGACTGTGAGCCCCCTGTGGGACAACCTGATCACCTTGTAACCCCCCCAGTGCTTAGAACAGGGCTTTGCACATAGTAAGCGCTTAATAAATGCCATTATTATTATTATTATTATCCCCCCATCTTACCTCCTTCCCTTCCCCACAGCACCTGTTTATAGGTATATATGTTTGTACAGATTTATTACTCTATTTATTGGGCAAGTCAGTTAACTTCTCTGTGCCTCAGTTCCCTCATCTGGAAAATGGGGATTAAGACTGTGAGCCCCCTGTGGGACAACCTGATCACCTTGGAACCTCCCCAGCGCTTAGAACAGTGCTTTGCACATAGTAAGCGCTTAATAAACACCATTATTATTATTATTAGTAGTATTAGTATCCCCCCCATCTTACCTCCTTCCCTTCCCCACAGCACCTGTATAGATGGATATATGTTTGTACATATTTATTACTCTATTGATTTATTTATTTTACTTGTACATATCTATTCTATTTATTGTATTTTGTTAGTATGTTTGGTTTTGTTCTCTGTTTCCCCCTTCTAGCCTGTGAGCCCACTGTTGGGTAGGGACCGTCTCTATATGTTGCCAACTTGTCCTTCCCAAGCGCTTAGTACAGTGCTCTGCACATAGTAAGCGCTCAATAAATACAATTGATGATGATGATGATGTGAGCCCACTGTTGGGTAATAATAATAATAATAATAATGGCATTTATTAAGTGCTTACTATGTGCAAAGCACTGTTCTAAGCGCTGGGGGGATACAAGGTGATCAGGTTGTCCCACGTGGGGCTCACAGTCTTAATCCCATTTTACAGATGAGGGAACTGAGGCACAGAGAAGTGAAGTGGCTGGCCCAAGCTCCCACAGCTGACAAGTGGCGGAGCCGGGATTCGAACCCATGACCTCTGACTCCAAAGCCTGGGCTCTTTCCACTGAGCCACGCTGGGTAGGGACTGTCTCTATACGTTAGTATGTTTGGTTTTGTCCCCTGTCTCCCCCTTTTAGACTGTGAGCCCACTGTTGGGTAGGGACCGTTTCTATATGTTGCCGACTTGTACTTCCCAGGCGCTTAGTACAGTGCTCTGCACACAGTAAGCGCTCAATAAATACGATTGATGATAATAAATACGACTGATTGACTGATTGATTCTCTGGGCCTCGGTGACCTCACCTGGAAAATGGGGATGAAGACTGTGAGCCCCCCGTGGGACAACCTGATCACCTTGTAGCGTCCCTGGTGCTTAGAACAGTGCTTGGCACATAGTAAGCGCTTAACAAATGCCATCATCATCATTATTATTATTATTATTATTATTATTATTATGCGGAGGAGGGGCAGACAAGGGGTAGGTCGGGTTGGACGCGGTCCCCGTCCCCTGTGGGGCTCACAGTCTCCATCCCCATTTTGCACTGGAAAGATCCCGGGCTTGGGAGTCAGAGGTCACGGGTTCAAATCCTGGCTCCGCCAATCGTTAGCTCTGTGACCTTGGGCCAGTCACTTCACTTCTCTATGCCTCAGTTCCCTCATCTGTAAAATGGGGATGAAGACTGTGAGCCCCACATGGGACAACCTGATCACCTTGTATCGTCCCCGGCGCTTAGAGCAGTGCTTTGCACATAGTAAGCACTTAACAAATGAGAAGCAGCGTGGCTGGGCGGACAGAGCCCGGGCTTTGGAGTCAGAGGTAACGGGTTCAAATCCCGGCTCCGCCGCTTGTCAGCTGTGTGACTTTGGGCAAGTCACTTCACTTCTCAGTGCCTCAGTTCCCTCATCTGTAAAATGGGGATTAAAACTGTGAGCAAGTCACTTCTCTTCACGTCTTCACGTCTCTTCTTTTAGACTGTGAGCCCACTGTTGGGTAGGGACTGTCTCTATGTGTTGCCAACTTGTACTTCCCAAGCGCTTAGTCCAGTGCTCTGCACACAGTAAGCGCTTAATAAATACAATTGAATGAATGAATGAATGAATGAATCCCACTTCTAGACTGTGAGCCCACTGTTGGGTAGGGACCGTCTCTAGATGTCTCTAGACCGTCTCTAGCGCTGAATAAATACGATTGATTGATTGATTGATTCTCCGGGCCTCAGTTCCCTCATCTGTAAAATGGGGATTAAAATGGGGATTAAAATCTGTAAAATGGGGATTAAAACTGTGAGCCCCGCTTAACAAATGAGAAGCAGCATGGCTCTGTGGACAGAGCCCGGGCTTTGGAGTCAGAGGTAACGGATTCAAATCCCGGCTCCGCCGCTTGTCAGCTGTGTGACTTTGGGCAAGTCACTTCACTTCTCTGGGCCTCAGTTCCCTCATCTGGAAAATGGGGATTAAAACTGTGAGCAAGTCACTTCTCTTCACGTCTTCACGTCTCTTCTTTTAGACTGTGAGCCCACTGTTGGGTAGGGACTGTCTCTATGTGTTGCCAACTTGTACTTCCCAAGCGCTTAGTCCAGTGCTCTGCACACAGTAAGCGCTCAATAAATACGATTGATTGATTCTCCGGGCCTCAGTTCCCTCATCTGTAAAATGGGGATTAAAACTGTGAGCCCCGCTTAACAAATGAGAAGCAGCGTGGCTCTGTGGACAGAGCCCGGGCTCTGGAGTCAGAGGTAACGGGTTCAAATCCCGGCTCCGCCGCTTGTCAGCTGTGTGACTTTGGGCAAGTCACTTCACTTCTCTGGGCCTCGGTTCCCTCATCTGGAAAATGGGGATTAAAACTGTGAGCCCCCACGCGGGACAACCTGATCACCTCGTAACCTCCCCAACGCTTAGAACAGTGCTTGGCACATAATAAGCGTTTAATAAATGCCATTTAAAAAAAAATGCCATCATCATCATTATTATTATTATTATTATTATTATGCCGAGGAGGGACAGACAAGGGGCAGGTCGGGTTGGACGCGGTCCCCGTCCCCTGTGGGGCTCACAGTCTCCAACCCCATCTTGCACTGGAAAGATCCCGGGCTTGGGATCAGAGGTCACGGGTTCAAATCCCGGCTCCGCCAATCATTAGCTCTGTGACCTTGGGCCAGTCACCTCACTTCTCTATGCCTCAGTTCCCTCATCTGTAAAATGGGGATGAAGACTGTGAGCCCCATGTGGGACAACCTGATCACCTTGTATCCTCCCCAGCGCTTAGAACAGTGCTTGGCACATAGTAAGCGCTTAACAAATGAGAAGCGCCGTGGCTTGGTGGACAGAGCCCAGGCTTTGGAGTCAGAGGTAACGGGTTCAAATCCCAGCTCCGCCGCTTGTCAGCTGTGTGACTTTGGGCAAGTCCCTTCACTTCTCTTCACGTCTTCACATCTCTTCTTTTAGACTGTGAGCCCACTGTTGGGTAGGGACTGCATGTGTTGCCAACTTGTACTTCCCAAGCGCTTAGTCCAGTGCTCTGCACACAGTAAGCGCTCAATAAATACGATTGATTGATTGATTCTCCAGGCCTCAGTTCCCTCATCTGTAAAATGGGGATTAAAACTGTGAGCCCCGCTTAACAAATGAGAAGCAGCATGGCTCTGTGGACAGAGCCCGGGCTTTGGAGTCAGAGGTAACGGGTTCAAATCCCGGCTCCGCCGCTTGTCAGCTGTGTGACTTGGGGCAAGTCACTTCACTTCTCTGGGCCTCAGTTCCCTCATCTGGAAAATGGGGATTAAAACTGTGAGCCCCACGTGGGACAACCTGATTGCCTTGTAACCTCCTCAGCGCTTAGAACAGTGCTTGGCACATAATAAGCGCTTAATAAATGCCATTTAAAAAAAATGCCATCATCATTATTATTATTATTATTATTATTATGCCGAGGAGGGGCAGACAAGGGGCAGGTCGGGTTGGACGCGATCCCCGTCCCCCATGGGGCTCCCAGTCTCCATCCCCATTTTCCAGATGAGGTCACTGAGGCCCAGAGAAGTGAAGGGACTGGCCCAAGGTCTCACAGCAGACAAGTGCAGCGTGGCTCAGTGGAAAGATCCTGGGCTTGGGAGTCAGAGGTCACGGGTTCAAATCCCGGCTCCGCCAATCGTCAGTTGTGTGACCTTGGGCCAGTCACTTCACTTCTCTGGGCCTCAGTTCCCTCATCTGTAAAATGGGGATGAAGACTGGGAGCCCCACGTGGGACAACCTGATCAGCTTGTATCGTCCCCGGCGCTTAGAACAGTGCTTGGCACATAGTAAGCGCTTAACAAATGAGAAGCAGCGTGGCTCGGTGGACAGAGCCCAGGCTTTGGAGTCAGAGGTAACGGGTTCAAATCCCGGCTCCGCCGCTTGTCAGCTGTGTGACTTTGGGCAAGTCACTTCACTTCTCTGGGCCTCAGTTCCCTCATCTGTAAAATGGGGATTAAAACCGTGAGCAAGTCACTTCACTTCTCTTCACCTCTTCACGTTTCTTCTTTTAGACTGTGAGCCCACTGTTGGGTAGGGGCCGTCTCTATGTGTTGCCAACTTGTACTTCCCAAGCGCTTAGTCCAGTGCTCTGCACACAGTAAGCGCTCAATAAATACGATTGATTGATTGATTGATTCTCCGGGCCTCAGTTCCCTCATCTGTAAAATGGGGATTAAAACTGTGAGCCCCGCTTAACAAATGAGAAGCAGCATGGCTCTGTGGACAGAGCCCGGGCTCTGGAGTCAGAGGTAACGGGTTCAAATCCCGGCTCCGCCGCTTGTCAGCTGTGTGACTTTGGGCAAGTCACTTCACTTCTCTGGGCCTCGGTTCCCTCATCTGGAAAATGGGGATTAAAACTGTGAGCCCCACGCGGGACAACCTGATCACCTTGTAACCTCCCCGGCGCTTAGAACAGTGCTTGGCACATAATAAGCGCTTAATAAATGCCATTTAAAAAAAATGCCATCATCATTATTATTATTATTATTATTATTATTATGCCGAGGAGGGGCAGACAAGGGGCAGGTCGGATTGAACGCGGTCCCCGTCCCCTGTGGGGCTCACAGTCTCCATCCCCATTTTGCACGTGAGGCCCAGGGGAGTGACGTGACTTGGCCAAGGTCACTCGGCAGACAAGTGGGCAGAGCCGCGATGAGGCTCTACCCGCCTGGCCGTGCTGCTCCTCTAATCGGAATGGGCGACCTTGGGCAGGTCCCTTGGCTTCCCTGGGCCTCGGTGACGTCGTCGGGAAAATTCATCCATTCCGTCGTATTTATTGAGCGCTTCCTGAGTGCGGAGCACTGTACTAAGCGCTTGGGAAGTACAAAATCGAACGGGGATGGAGGCTGCAATCCCCTCTATTTATTTATTTATTTATTTTACTTGTACATTTCTATCCTATTTATTTTATTTTGTTGGTATGTTTGGTTCTGTTCTCTGTCTCCCCCTTTTAGACTGTGAGCCCACTGTTGGGTAGGGACTGTCTCTATGTGTTGCCAATTTGTACTTCCCAAGCGCTTAGTACAGTGCTCTGCACATAGTAAGCGCTCAATAAATACGATTGATTGATTGATTGATTGATTGACAGGGACTGTGTCCAACCCGATCTGCTTGTATCCACCCCAGCGTTTGGCACAGTGTCCCACACATAGCGCTTAACAAAGGCCCCAATTACTATTAATGTTATTATTAGTGACGACGATGATGACGACGACTCTGTGCCAAGCGCTGCTCTAAGCGCTGGAGCAGTGTGGCCTAGTGGAGAGAGCCCGGGGCTGGGAGTTATATATATATATATATATGTATATATATTTGTACATATTTATTACTCTATTTATTTATTTATTTATTTTACTTGTCCATATCTATCCTATTTATTTTATTTTGTTAGTTTGTTTGGTTTTGTTCTCCGTCTCCCCCTTTTAGACTGTGAGCCCACTGTTGGGTAGGGACCGGCTCTAGATGTTGCCAGTTTGTACTTCCCAAGCGCTTAGTCCAGTGCTCTGCACATAGTAAGCGCTCAATAAATACGATTGATGGATTGATTGATTGAGTTAGAAGGTCCTTGACTTTCTTCCCGGCTCGGCCAGTTGCCCGCTGGGTGACCTCGGGAGCGTCACTTTGCTTCTCTGGGCCTCAGTTCCCTCATCTGTAAAAAATCATCAGCATCATCAATCGTATTTATTGAGCGCTCACTATGGGCAGAGCACTGTACTAAGCGCTTGGGAAGTACAAATTGGCAACATATAGAGACAGTCCCTACCCAACAGTGGGCTCACAGTCTAAAAGGGGGATGGGAGTGTGAGCCCCATGTGGGACAGGGACTCTGTCCAACCTGATTAACTTGTATCTACCTCAGTGCTTACCACAGTGCTTGGCACATCATAAGCACTTAACAAGTAATAATGATGGCATTTATTAAGCGCTTACTATGTGCAAAGCACCGTGCTAAGCGCTGGGGAGGTTACAAGGTGATCAGGTTGTCCCATGGGGGGCTCACAGTCTTCATCCCCATTTTACAGATGAGGGAATTGAGGCCCAACAAAGTGAAGTGACTCGCCCAGGAACAGTGCCGGGCACATGCCTTAACAAATACCATAATTATTATTAAATAATAGTTTAATGATGACGGTACTTATATTTAATAACTGAGCTCTGACTATGTGAGCCCACTGTTGGGTAGGGACTGTCTCTAGATGTTGCCAATTTGTACTTCCCAAGCGCTTAGTACAGTGCTCTGCACACAGTAAGCGCTCAATAAATACAATTGATGATGATGTGCCAAGCACTGAGGTATCTAATTATTATTATTAGTAATAATAATAACGATAGTACTTGTTGAGCTCCTATTCTTTGCTAAGAACTGTTCTAAGCACCGTTCATCAGGTTGGACACAGTCCCTGTCCCTCAGGGGGCTCACACTCTTAATCCCCATTTTACAGATGAGGGAACTGAGGCCCAGCAAAGTGAAGTGACTCGCCCAGGAACATGCCGGGCACATGCCTTAACAAATACCATAATTATTATTAAATAATAATTTAATAATGATGGTACTTATATTTAATAACTGAGCACTGACTATATGCCAGGCACTGAGGTATCTAATTATTATTAGGAGTAATAATAATAACGATAGTACTTGTTGAGCTCCTATTCTTTGCTAAGAACTGTTCTAAGCACCGTTCATCAGGTTGGACACAGTCCCTGTCCCTCAGGGGGCTCACACTCTTAATCCCCATTTTACAGATGAGGGAACTGAGGCCCAGCAAAGTGAAGTGACTCGCCCAGGAACATGCCGGGCACATGCCTTAACAAATACCATAATTATTATTAAATAATAATTTAATAATGGTGGTACTTATATTTAATAACTGAGTGTTATGTGCCAAGCACTGAGGTATATAATTATTATTAGTAGTAATAATGATAGTACTTTTTGAGCTCCTACTCTTTGCTAAGAACTGTTCTAAGCACCGTTCATCAGGTTGGACACAGTCCCTGTCCCTCATGGGGCTCACACTCTTAATCCCCATTTTACAGATGAGGGAATTGAGGCCCAGCAAAGTGAAGTGACTCACCCAGGAACGGTGCCGGGCACATGCCTTAACAAATACCATAATTATTATTAAATAATAGTTTAATAATGACGGTACTTATATTTAATAACTGAGCACTATGTGCCAAGCACTGTTCCAAGCACTGAGGTATCTAATTATTATTAGTAGTAATAATAATAATGATAGTACTTTTTGAGCTCCTACTCTTTGCTAAGAACTGTTCTAAGCACCGTTCATCAGGTTGGACACAGTCCCTGTCCCTCACGGGGCTCACACTCTTAATCCCCATTTTACAGATGAGGGAATTGAGGCCCAGCAAAGTGAAGTGACTCACCCAGGAACGTGCCAGACACATGCCTTAACAAATACCATAATTATTATTAAATAATAATTTAATAATGGCGGTACTTATATTTTAAAACTGAGCACTATGTGCCAAGCACTGTTCCAAGCACTGAGGTATCTAATTATTATTATTAGTAATAATAATAATGATAGTACTTGTTGAGCTCCTACTCTTTGCTAAGAACTGTTCTAAGCACCGTTCATCAGGTTGGACACAGTCCCTGTCCCTCATGGGGCTCACACTCTTAATACCCATTTTACAGATGAGGGAATTGAGGCCCAGCAAAGTGAAGTGACTCACCCAGGAACGGTGCCGGGCACATGCCTTAACAAATACCATAATTATTATTAAATAATAGTTTAATAATGACGGTACTTATATTTAATAACTGAGCACTATGTGCCAAGCACTGTTCCAAGCACTGAGGTATCTAATTATTATTAGTAGTAATAATAATAATGATAGTACTTTTTGAGCTCCTACTCTTTGCTAAGAACTGTTCTAAGCACCGTTCATCAGGTTGGACACAGTCCCTGTCCCTCACGGGGGCTCACACTCTTAATCCCCATTTTACAGATGAGGGAATTGAGGCCCAGCAAAGTGAAGTGACTCACCCAGGAACGTGCCAGACACATGCCTTAACAAATACCATAATTATTATTAAATAATAATTTAATAATGGCGGTACTTATATTTTAAAACTGAGCACTATGTGCCAAGCACTGTTCCAAGCACTGAGGTATCTAATTATTATTATTAGTAATAATAATAATGATAGTACTTGTTGAGCTCCTACTCTTTGCTAAGAACTGTTCTAAGCACCGTTCATCAGGTTGGACACAGTCCCTGTCCCTCAGGGGGCTCACACTCTTAATCCCCATTTTACAGATGAGGGAATTGAGGCCCAGCAAAGTGAAGTGACTCACCCAGGAACAGTGCCGGGCACATGCCTTAACAAATACCATAATTATTATTAAATAATAGTTTAATAATGACGGTACTTATATTTAATAACTGAGCGCTATGTGCCAAGCACTGAGGTATCTAATTATTATTAGTAGTAATAATAATAATGACAGTACTTGTTGAGCTCCTACTCTTTGCTAAGAACTGTTCTAAGCACCGTTCATCAGGTTGGACACAGTCCCTGTCCCTCATGGGGCTCACACTCTTAATCCCCATTTTACAGATGAGGAAATTGAGGCCCAGCAAAGTGAAGTGACTCGCCCAGGAACAGTGCCGGGCACATGCCTTAACAAATACCATAATTATTATTAAATAATAGTTTAATAATGGCGGTACTTATATTTAATAACTGAGCGCTGACTACATGCCAAGCACTGAGGTATCTAATTATTATTAGTAGTAATAATAATAATGATAGTACTTGTTGAGCGCCTACTCTTTGCTAAGAACTGTTCTAAGCACCGTTCATCAGGTTGGACACAGTCCCTGTCCCTCAGGGGGCTCACCCTCTTAATCCCCATTTTACAGATGAGGGAATTGAGGCCCAGCAAAGTGAAGAAACTCGTCCAGGAACAGTGCCGGGCACAGTGTTAACAAATACCATAATTATTATTTAATAATAGTTTAATAATGGTGGCCCTTATATTCAATAACTGAGCGCTATGTGCCAAGCACTGAGGTATCTAATTATTATTAGTAGTAATAATAATAATGATAGTACTTTTTGAGCTCCTACTCTTTGCTAAGAACTGTTCTAAGCACCATTCATCAGGTTGGACACAGTCCCTGTCCCTCAGGGGGCTCACACTCTTAATCCCCATTTTACAGATGAGGGAATTGAGGCCCAGCAAAGTGAAGTGACTCGCCCAGGGTCACACAGAAGACAAGTGGCGGAGCCGGGATGAGAACCCAGGTCCTTCCGGCTCCTGGGCCCGGCCTCCATCCATGGAGCTACGCTGTTTCCAAAGCTCTACAAAGTTATAATAATAATAATAATGGCATTTATTAAGCGCTTACTATGTGTGAAGCACTGTTCTAAGCACTGGGGAGGTTACAAGGTGTTCAGGTTGTCCCAAATGGGGCTCACAGTCTTCATCCCCATTTTCCAGATGAGGTCACTGAGCCTTTAGACTGTGAGCCCACTGTTGGGTAGGGACTGTCTCTATATGTCGCCAACTTGTACTTCCCAAGCACTTAGTACAGTGCTCTGCACACAGTAAGCGCTCAATAAATCATCATCATCATCATCATCAATCGTATTTATTGAGCGCTTACTATGTGCAGAGCACTGTACTAAGCGCTTGGGAAGTACAAATTGGCAACATATAGAGACAGTCCCTGCCCAACAGTGGGCTCACAGTCTAAAAGGGGGAGACAGAGAACAAAACCAAACATACTAACAAAATAAAATAAATAGGATAGATATGTACAAGTAAAATAAATAAATAAATAAATACGATAAATATACAATAAATAAATAAATACATAAATAAATAAATATACAATAAATACGATTGATTCACAGAGCATTCATTCATTCAATCGTATTTATTGAGCGCTTACCGTGCAGAGCACTGTACTAAGCGCTTGGGAAGTACAAGTCGGCAACCGCTGACTTGCCCAAAGTCCCACAGCTGACAATTGGCAGAGCCGGGATTTGAACCCGTGACCCCTGACTCCAAAGCCCGGGCTCTTTCCCACTGAGCCACGCTGCTATCCACTTGGACACGGACCCCCGTCCAAAACGGGGCTCACCACTTCGATGGGAAGGGGGTGGATTTAATCCCCGTTTTTACAGGTGTGGAAACCGAGGCCTGGAGAAGTGACGTGACTTGCCCAAGGCCACCCAGCAGACAAGTGGCGGAGCCGGGATTAGAACCCACGACCTCTGACTCCCAAGCCCGGGGTTTTCCCACTAGATGGATAGATGTTTGTACATGTTCATTACTCTACTCCATATTGGGGAAGCAGCGTGGCTCAGTGGAAAAAGCCCGGGCTTGGGAGTCAGAGGTCGTGGGTTCGAATCCCGGCTCCACCGCTTGCCAGCTGTGTGACTGTGGGCAGGTCACTTGACTTCTCTGGGCCTCAGTTCCCTCCTCTGGAAAATGGGGATGAAGACCGTGAGCCCCACGCGGGACAACCTGATCACCTTGTATCCTCCCCAGTGCTTAGAACAGTGCTTTGCATCATCATCATCATCATCAATCGTATTTATTGAGCGCTTACTATGTGCAGAGCACTGTACTAAGCGCTTGGGAAGTCCAAATTGGCAACGTATAGAGACAGTCCCTACCCAACAGTGGGCTCACAGTCTAAAAGGGGGAGACGGAGAACAAAACCAAACGTACTAACAAAATAAAATAAATAGAATAGATATATACAAGTAAAATCAATCAATACATCAATCGTATTTATTGAGCGCTTAGCACATAGTAAGCGCTTCATAAATGCCGTTATTATTATTATTCCTATGGAAGGGGTGGAGAGGGGCGGGGAGGGGTGTCAGGGACCCCCAAATCCCAATGCCGAACCCCGCTCCTACGTACGCGGATCCCCCCGCCTCAGCCCGACTCCGTCCCGGCCCTGGGGGAGCGACCCTTTCTGCCCACCTGCCATCCCGCCTTGGGCCCGGGGAAAGACTCAGCTCTGACATTCATTCATTCAGTAGTATCTATTGAGCGCTCACTGTGTGCAGAGCACTATACTAAGCGCTCGGGAAGTCCAAATCGGCAACATCTAGAGACGGTCCCCCGGCCTCGCTCTCTATGTTTGGTTTTGTTCTCCGTCTCCCCCTTTTAGCCTGTGAGCCCACTGTTGGGTAGGGACCGTCTCTAGATGTTGCCAACTTGGACTTCCCAAGCGCTTAGTCCAGTGCTCTGCACACAGTAAGCGCTCAATAAATACGATTGATGATGATGATGATGACCCCTTCTCTCTCAAGCATCCCCCCTTTCGGCCCCCTGCCCCCCTAAGAAGCAGCGCGGCTCGGTGGAAAGAGCCCGGGCTTTGGAGTCAGAGGTCAGGGGTTCGAATCCCGGCTCCACCCCATGTCTGCTGTGTGACCTTGGGCAAGTCACTTCACTTCTCTGAGCCTCAGTTACCTCATCTGTAAAATGGGGATTGACTGTGAGCCCCACATGGGACAACCTAATCACCCTGTATCCTCCCCAGCGCTTAGAACAGTGCTTTGCGCAGAGTAAGCGCTTAACAAATGCTAAAAAAAAAAAAAAAAAAAAAGAAGCCGCGTGGCTCGGTGGAAAGAGCCCCGGCTTGGGAGTCGGAGGTCGTGGGTTCTAATCCCGCTTATCAGCTGTGTGACTACGGGCAGGTCACTTCACTTCTCTGGGCCTCAGCTACCTCACCTGTAAAATGAGGATCATCATCATCATCATCAATCGTATTTATTGAGCGCTTACTATCTGCAGAGCACTGTACTAAGCGCTTGGGAAGGACAAATTGGCAACATCTAGAGACAGTCCCTACCCAACAGTGGGCTCACAGTCTAAAAGGGGGAATGAAGGAGGATGAAGACTGCGAGCCCCACGGGGGGCAACTTGATCACCTCGTATCCCCCCCAGCGCTTAGAACAGTGCTTGGCACATAGTAAGCGCTTAACAAATGCCAACATTATTATTATTTCCTGCAAAGCCCCCGCTAAGACCCTCCATAGCCATCTTTCTTCCTGCCATGGTCCTGCCCAAGATCCTCACCATTCCCTAGCCTTGAGCCGGAGAGGCCGGAGGGGAACTAGAAAAGCTCACGGAATCACCCGTTGTTGGGTAGGGACCATCTCTATACGTTGCCGACTCGTACTTCCCAAGCGCTTAGTACAGTGCTCTGCACACAGTAAGCGCTCAATAAATACGATTGATTGATTATACATGGGACAGAGGGCGAAAGGGGCTCCATATAGGGGGTGAGGGTCGGTGGGTGGGATCACTTTTAGACTGTGAGCCCACTGTTGGGCAGGGACTGCCTCTATATGTTGCCAATTTGTCCTTCCCAAGTGCTTAGTACAGTGCTGTGCATACAGTAAGCGCTCAATAAATACGATGGATGATGATGATGATGATCACTGGGGAAGGGGCCAGAAAGTGGGGGCGGTAGGGGATGGATGGAGGGGGGTCATCATCATCATCAATCGTATTTCTTGAGCGCTGACTATCATCATCATCATCAATCGTATTTATTGAGCGCTTACTATGTGCAGAGCACTGGACTAAGCGCTTGGGAAGTCCAAGTTGGCAACATCTAGAGACAGTCCCTACCCAACAGTGGGCTCACAGTCTAAAAGGGGGAGACGGAGAACAAAACCAAACATATTAACAAAATAAAATAAATAGAATAGAATATTCTATTCTAATACAGATGGAGTGGGGTCTTTATGGAGCCAGGCCGCGGAGTTAAGGACATGGAGTCAGAGGTCATGGGTTCCAATCCCGGCTCCGCCCCTTGTCAGCTGCGTGACTTTGGGCAAGTCACTTCACTTCTCTTTCCCTCAGTGTCCTCACCTGTAAAATGGGGGTGAAGACTGTGAGCCCCACGTGGGCTGATCACTTTGTAACCTCCCCAGCGCTTAGAACAGTGCTTTGCACATAGTCAGCGCTCAATAAATACGATTGATGAGGATGCTTTGTACATAGTAAGCGCTTAATAAATGCCATCATCATTATTATTATTATGGGGAGGGTCAGTTATTACTATTACTCTCATTATGGTATTTGTTAAGCGCTTACTACGTGCCGAGCACCGCTCTAAGCGCTGGGGGAGACACGAGGTCGTCAGGTCGTACCCCGTGGGGCTCCCAGCCTTCATCCCCATTTTACAGTTGAGGTCACTGAGGCCCAGAGAAGTGAAGTGGCTCGCCCAAGGTCGCCCGGCTGTCAAGCGGCGGAGCCGGGACTTGAACCCACGTCCTCGGGGCTCCCCAGCCCGGGATCTTTCCACCGAGGTCGGTCCTCCAGCGGGGGAGAGAGTGTGAGAGGTCAGAGGGGGAGGCGGGGGGCTGTGTGAGACCGTTTTGGGGGGGACGGGGCGGAGCAGGGGGGACGTAGGTCGGTGAAGGGTAAGTTTGGGGATCAGCACGGGACATCTTTTAGACTGTGAGCCCACTGTTGGGTAGGGACTGTCTCTATATCATCATCATCATCAATCGTATTTATTGAGCGCTTACTGGGTGCAGAGCACTGTACTAAGCGCTTGGGAAGCACAAGTTGGCAACATATAGAGACAGTCCCTACCCAACAGTGGGCTCACAGTCTAAAATGTTGCCAACTTGGACTTCCCAAGCGCTTAGTCCAGTGCTCTGCACCCAGTAAGCGCTCAATAAATACGATTGATTAATGTGGAGGTCTAAAGTTAGCGGGCGAGCTGAGTTTAGGGGCCGGGGGCGAGGCACGAGGACCAGCCAGGGGCTGGGTTGCCGTGAGGCCGTGGCTCCCTTTATTTCTGCCCGGTACTTTCCCAAGCACTCAGTCCCGTGCTCTGCAATCAATCAATCAATCAATCAATCGTATTTATTGAGCGCTTACTGTGTGCAGAGCACTGTAGCATCATCATCATCAATCGTATTTATTGAGCGCTTACTGTGTGCAGAGCACTGGACTAAGCGCTTGGGAAGTCCAAGCGCTCAATAAATACCGCTGAATGAACGAAAGCGCTCCAGAGCTGAGGCCCCTCGGGCTCCGATCGACGAGGCGGCCATCCGGGACGATTCATCATCATCATCATCATCAATCGTATTTATTGAGCGCTTACTGTGTGCAGAGCACCGGACTAAGCGCTTGGGAAGTCCAAGTCGGCAACATATAGAGACGGTCCCTGCCCAACAGCGGGCTCACAGTCTAAAAGGGGGAGACAGAGAACAAAACCAAACATACTAACGTATAGAGACAGTCCCTACCCAGCGTGGCTCAGTGGAAAGATTCACTTTATTAACTCCAAACGCGGCGTTTTGGGGCCCGGCTCTGGGCCCCGGCCGCGGAGAAGGGCCGGGGGGACCCCCTCTCCCGCCGCCCACCCCGGAAAAACGCCCCAAACACTGACTCCTAAAGGCTTCCGGGGCCGGAGGCCCCCATCCATCTGTGTTTGTACATATTTATTTCTCTATTTATTTATTCATTTATTTTACTTGTACATATCTATTCTATTTATTTTATTTTCTTGGTCTCTTTGGTTTTGCTCTCCGTCTCCCGCTTTTCGACTGCGAGCCCACTGTCGGGTAGGGACCGTCTCTAGATGTTGCCAACTTGGACTTTCCAAGCGCTTCGTCCAGTGCTCTGCACACAGTAAGCGCTCAATAAATACAATTGATGATGATGATATCTATTCTACTTATTTTATTTTCTCAGTCCGTTTGGTTTTGCTCTCCGTCTCCCCCTTTTAGACTGTGAGCCCACTGTTGGGTAGGGACCGTCTCTCGATGTTGCCAACTTGTACTTCCCAAGCGCTTAGTCCAGCGCTCTGCACACAGTAAGCGCTCAATAAATACGATTGATGATGATGGTATCTATTCTACTTATTTTATTTTCTCGGTCCGTTTGGTTTTGCTCTCCGTCTCCCCCTTTTCGACTGCAAGCCCACTGTCGGGTAGGGACCGTCTCTCGATGTTGCCGACTTGGACTTCCCAAGCGCTTCGTCCAGCGCTCTGCACACAGTAAGCGCTCAATAAATACGATTGATGATGATGAGCCCACTGTTGGGTAGGGACTGTCTCTATATGTTGCCAATTTGTACTTCCCAAGCGCTTAGTACAGTGCTCTGCACATAGTAAGCGCTCAATAAATACGATTGATGATGATGATGATGATGATGATAGTAAGCGCTCAATAAATACGATTGATGATGATTTATTGAGCGCCTGCCGTGTGCGGAGCACTGGACTCCCTTCCTTCCTCTCCATCCCCCCCATCTTACCTCCTTCCCTTCCCCACAGCACCTGGATAGATGGATAGATGTTTGTGCATATTTATTACTCTATTTATTTATTTATTTATTCTACTTGTACATATCTATTCTATTTATTTTATTTTGTTGGTACGTTTGGTTTTGTTCTCCTTCTCCCCCTTTTAGACTGTGAGCCCACCGTTGGGTAGGGACTGTCTCTAGATGTTGCCAATTTGTACTTCCCAAGCGCTTCGTCCAGTGCTCTGCACACAGTAAGCGCTCAATCAATACGACTGATTGATCCGGTCCCCAACGGGCTCCGTCCCCGGGCCTCCCACCCCGGCCGCCTCCTCTCTCCCGTCCCTCGGGCCCGAGGGGGTCAGCGGGCGGCCCCCGGCTCCCTCCGTCCGTCACGGCTCTCCGTCCTGCTGCTCCCGCCGGCTGCTGAGCTCAGGGTGCGAGGCCCCAGCTGGCCGGACGGTCCGGGCCGCCCCTTCCAGGAAGGCCCCCGGGCATCACACTACCGGGTAAGGGAGGGACGGACAGGCGGTCACGAGGGGGGCAACCGGCCGGCCTCCCCCTTCTCCCCCCCCCGGATCCCGGCCCCCGGGGAAGGCGCTCACCGGACTTGACGGAGCAGTGCACGTGCGCCTTGGACTCGTAGTAGACCCAGTCGAAGCCGGCCTCCACGGCCAGCCGGGCCAGCAGCCCGTACTTGTTGCGGTCGCGGTCGGAGGTGGTGATGTCCACGGCGCGGCCCTCGTAGTGCAGCGACTCCTCCGAGTGGTGGCCGTCCTCGTCCCAGCCCTCCGTCACCCGCAGCTTCACCCCGGGCCACTGGTTCATCACCGAGATGGCCAGCGAGTTCAGGCGGTCCTTACAGCGCTGGGGGCCGAGGCGAGGCGGCGGGGTCAGGGGTCGTTCGGGGGGCCCCCCTCCCGCCCTCCGCCTCGCCCCGAGACCAGACCCGTCCCGACCGGCGTGAACAGGCCCTCCCCTTCCCCTGTCATCATTCCCCTTCCTTCCTCTCCCCCTCGTCCCCCTCTCCATCCCCCCGTCTTACCTCCTTCCCTTCCCCACAGCACCTGGATATATGGATATATGGTTGTACATATTTATTACTCTATTTATTTTACTTGTACATCTCTATCCTACTTATTTTATTTTGTTGGTACGTTTGGTTCTGTTCTCTGTCTCCCCCTTTTAGACTGTGAGCCCACTGTTGGGTAGGGACTGTCTCTATGTGATGCCAATTTGTACTTCCCAAGCGCTTGGTACAGTGCTCTGCACATAGTAAGCGCTCAATAAATACGATTGATTGATTGATTGATTGACTGATGGACCCCCATCCCCTGCCCACCACCGACCCCGCGGCCTTCGAGCGATTGAGTCCGTTCGGGCGAGCCACTTCGCTTCTCTGGGCCTCAGTGACCTCATCTGGAAAATGGGGGCGAAGACCGGGAGCCCCCCGGGGGACAACCTGATCATCATCATCAGTCGTATTTGTTGAGCGCTTACTACGTGCAGAGCACTGGACTAAGCGCTTGGGAAGGACAAATTGGCAACATATAGAGACGGTCCCTACCCAACATTGGGCTCGCAGTCTAAAACCTGATGACCTTGGATCTACCCCAGCGCTTAGAACGGTACATTCATTCATTCATTCATTCATTCAATCACATTTATTGAGCGCTTCCTGTGTGCAGAGCACTGGACTAAGCGCTTGGGAAGTACAAATTGGCAACACGTAGAGACAGTCCCAACCCAACAGTGGCCTCACAGTCTAGTAAGCACTTAACAGAGAAGCAGCGTGGCTCAGTGGAAACAGCATGGCCTTGGGAGCCGGAGGTCACGGGTTCGAATTCCGGCCCCGCGACTTGCCAGCTGTGTGACCTCGGGCAAGCCACTTAACCTCTCTGTGCCTCAGTGACCTCATCTGGAAAATGGGGATGAAGACTGGGAGCCCCACGTGGGACAACCTGATCGCCTTGTATCCCCCCAGCGCTTAGAACAGTGCTTTGCACGTAGTAAGCGCTTAACAAATACCATCATTATTATTATTAACAAATGCCATCATTAGTATTATTATTATTGCTGTATTGCCCTCCCCCAAGCGCCTAGTCCAGTGCCCTGCACACAGTAGGTGCTCTATAAATACGCCAACCAGGCCACCGGCGCCGTCTTTGCTTCTCCCTCCGCCTGGCCCAAGGTCGGCCAAAGCCGAGGCGTGGACATTCATTCAATCGTATTTATTGAGCGCCTACTGTGTGCAGAGCACTGTACTAAGCGCTTGGGAAGTACAAGTTGGCAACATAAAGAGACGGTCCCTACCCAACAATGGGCTCACAGTCTAGGACATGGAGGGCTTGGGAGTCAGAGGTCGTGGGTTCTAATCCCACCTCCGCCACCTTGGGTGACCTTAGGCCACCCACTTTCACTTCTCTGGGCCTCAGTGACCTCATCTGGAAAATGAGGGTTAAGACCGTGAGCCCCACGTGGGACAACCTGATGACCTGGTGTCTCCCCCAGTGCTTGGCACATAGTAAGCGCTTAACAAATACCATCATTATTATTAGTTGGAGAGGTGAGTGGGGAGCGGGGCTTCTGGGGGTGCTCTTCCCTCTTACGGGGTCGCTCTCTATCTCCCTGTTCTCTCCTTGCCGATGACTCTCCCGACTCCCGAGCGCCGTGGCCGTTTTCCCGCCGTCCGAGGGGCCGGGGGCAAGTAGAGGGCCCGGGAGGGGGCTGGAAGCAGAGCGGAGGCAGGTAGGGGGGCAGACTGGGGGCAGGTAGAGGCCAGGGACAGGTAGAGGCTGGGCTGGGGGTAGGTAGAGGCTGGGCCAGGGGCAGGAAGAGGATGAGGGGCAGGTAGAGTCTGGGCTGGGGGCAGGAAGAGGATTGGAGGCAAGCAGAGACTGGGGACAGGTAGAGGGAAGGACTGGGAGCTGGAAGAGGACCGGAGGCAGGTAGAGGCCGGGCTAGGGGCAGGTAGAGGCTGGGGCGGGGGCAGGAAGACGACGAGGGGCAGGTAGAAGGGGGGATATGGGGGCGATAGAGGCTGGGGTGGGGGCAGATAGACGGGAGGACTGGGCACAGGTAGAGGCCAGGCCAGGGGCAGGAAGAGGCCGAGGGGCAGGTTGGGGCGGGGGCACGGAGAGGACGAGGGCAGGAAGAGTCTGGGCTGGGGGCAGGAAGAAGACGAGGGGCAGGTAGAGAGAAGTACCTGGAGCAGGTAGAGGCTGGGCCGGGGGGCGGGAAGAGGCCGGGGGGCAGGTAGAGGCTGGGCCGGGGGCAGGAAGAGGCCAAGGGGCAGGTAGAGGCTGGGCCAGGGGCAGGAAGAGGCCGAGGGGCAGGTAGAGGCTGGGCCAGGGGCAGGAAGGGGCTGAGGGGCAGGTAGAGAGATGGACCTGGAGCCGGTAGAGGTCGAGGGGCAGGTAGAGGCTGGGCTGGGGGCAGAAAGAAGTCGAGGGGCAGGTAGAGGCTGGGCCGGGGGCAGGAAGAGGCTGAGGGAAAGATAGAGGCTGGGCCAGGGGCAGATAGAGAGATGGTCCTGGAGCAGGTAGAGGCTGGGCCGGGGGCAGGAAGAGGCCAAGGGGCAGGTAGAGGCTGGGCCGGGGGCAGGAAGAGGACGAGGGGCAAGTAGAGAGATGGACCTGGAGCAGGTAGAGGCTGGGCCAGGGGGCAGGAAGATGCCGAGGGGCAGGCAGAGGCTGGGCAGGGGACAGGAAGAGGTCGAGGGGCAAGTAGAGGCTGGGCCGGGGGCAGGAAGAGGCCGAGGGACAGGTAGAGAGAAGTACCTGGAGCAGGTAGAGGCTGGGCCAGGGGGCAGGAAGAGGCCGAGGGGCAGGTAGAGGCTGGGCCAGGGGCAGGAAGAGGCCGAGGGGCAGGTAGAGGCTGGGCCGGGGACAGGAAGAGGCCGAGGGGCAGGTAGAGAGATGGACTTGGAGCAGGAAGAAGCTGCGGGGCAGATAGAGAGATGGACCTGGAGCAGGTAGAGGCTGGGCCAGGGGGCAGGAAGAGGCCGAGGGGCAGGTAGAGAGAAGTACCTGGAGCAGGTAGAGGCTGGGCCAGGGGGCAGGAAGAGGCTGAGGGGCAGGTAGAGAGATGGACCTGGAGCAGTTAGAGGCTGGGCCGGGGGGCAGGAAGAGTCTGGGCTGGGGGCAGGACGAAGTCGAGAGGCAGATAGAGGCTGCGCCTGGGGGCAGGAAGAGGCCGAGGGACAGGTAGAGGCTGGGCCGGGGCAGGAAGAGGCCGAGGTGCAAGTAGAGAGATGGACCTGGAGCAGGTAGAGGCTGCGCCGGGGGGCAGGAAGAGGTTGAGGGGCAGGTAGAGGCTGGGCCGGGGGCAGGAAGAGGCCGAGGGGCAGGTAGAGAGATGGACCTGGAGCAGGTAGAGACTGGGCCGGTGGGCAGGAAGAGGTTGAGGGGCAGGTAGAGGCTGGGCCAGGGGGCAGGAAGAGGCCGAGGGGCAGGTAGAGAGATGGATCTGGAGCAGGTAGAGGCTGGGCTGGGGGGCAGGAAGAGGTCAAGGGGCAGGTAAAGGCAGGGCTGGGGGCAGGAAGAGTCTGGGCTGGGGGCAGGAAGAAGTCAAGGGGCAGGTAGAGGCTGGGCCGGGGGCAGGAAGAGTCTGGGCTGGGGGCAGGAAGAAGTTGAGGGGCTGGTAGGGGCTGGGCCGGGGGCAGGAAGAGGCTGAGGGAAAGGTAGAGGCTGGGCCGGGGGCAGGAAAAGGCCGAGGGGCAGATAGAGAGATGGACCTGGAGCAGGTAGAGGCTGCGCCGAGGGCAGGAACAGGTCGAGGGGCAGATAGAGAGATGGACCTGGAGCAGGTAGAGGCTGCGCCGGGGGCAGGAAGAGGTCGAGGGGCAGGTGGAGGCTGGGCCGGGGGCAGGAAGAGGCTGAGGGGCAAGTAGAGGCTGGGCCGGGGGCAAGAAGAGGACTAGGGGCAACTAGAGGCCGGGCCAGGGGCCGGGAAGAGGACTAGGGCCAACTAGAGGCTGGGCCAGGGGCAGGAAGAGGCCGCGGGGCAGATAGAGAGATGGACCTGGAGCAGGTAGAGGCTGGGCCGGGGGGCAGGGAGAGGCCGAGGGAAAGGTAGAAGTTGGGCCATGGGCAGGAAGAGGATGAGGGGTAAGTAGAGGCTGGGCCGGGGGCAGGAAGAGGCCGTGGGGCAGATAGACAGATGGACCTGGAGCAGGTAGAGTCTGGGTCGGGGTAAGGAAGAGGCCGAGGAGTGGGTAGAGGCTGGGCCGGGGGCAGGAAGAGGCCGAGGGGCGGGTAGAGGCTGGGCTGGGGGCAAGAAGAGGATGAGGGGCAAGTAGAGAGATGGACCTGGAGCAGGTAGAGGCTGGGCCGGGGGGCAGGAAGAGGTCGAGGGGCAGGTAGAGGCTGGGCCAGGGGCAGGAAGAGGTCGAGGGGCAAGTAGAGGCTGGGCCGGGGACAGGAAGAGGACTGGGGCAACTAGAGGCTGGGCCGGGGGCAGGAAGAGGCTGAGAGGCAGGTAGAGAGATGGCCCTGGAGCAGGTAGAGGCTGGGCCGGGGGGCAGGAAGAGGCCGAGGGGCAGGTAGAGGCTGGGCCGGGGGCAGGAAGAGGCCGCGGGGCGAGTAGAGAGAGAGAGAGATGGCCCTGGAGCAGGTAGAGGCTGGGCTGGGGGGCAGGAAGAAGGGAGACCTGGGCCCCGGTGGAGGCCCGGCCGGGGGCAGGGAGAGGAGGAGGCCGGAGGGGGGAGGAGGAGGCCGGAGGAGGAGGCCGGAGGAGGAGGAGGCGGGAGGAGGAGGAGGCCGGAGGAGGAGGAGGAGGCCGGAGGAGGAGGAGGAGGCCGGAGGAGGAGGAGGAGGCCCGGGCCGGCCCGTCCGCCTGCAGAGCGGCTTTGGGCCCGGCAGGGGGCGCCGCAGGCCCAGCCACGGGCTCCCAGCCCTGGGGGACCCGGGGGGGAGGGGGGGGGAGAAAGGAGCACTGGCAGGCAGGAGGAGGAAGAGGAGGGAGGAGGAAGGGGAGGGAGGGAGGCCGGGAGGAGGAGGAGGGAGGAGGAGAAGGAATAATAATAATAATTTGCATTTGTTAAGCGCTTACTCTGTGCAAAGCACTGTTCTAAGCACTGGGGAGGATACAGGGTGATCAGGTTGTCCCATGGGGGGGGTCACAGTCTTCACCCCCATTTTACAGATGAGGGAACTGAGGCCCAGAGAAGTGAAGTGACTTGCCCAAGATCACACAGCAGACATGTGGTGGAGCCGGGATT
The DNA here is from genome assembly GCF_015852505.1 of Tachyglossus aculeatus. Taxonomy (NCBI): domain Eukaryota; kingdom Metazoa; phylum Chordata; class Mammalia; order Monotremata; family Tachyglossidae; genus Tachyglossus; species Tachyglossus aculeatus. The sequence goes on along the minus strand of NC_052066.1, from coordinate 8,302,278 downwards.
CGAACCCATGACCTCTGACTCCAAAGCCCGGGCTCTTTCCACTGAGTCACGCTGCTTCTCTAAGAAGAGGAGGGAGGGAGGCCGGGAGGAGGAAGAAGAGGAGGGAGGCCGGCAGGAAGAGGGAGGAGGAGAAGGGAGGACTAGGAGGCAGGAGGAGGAAGAAGAGGGAGGCAGGGAGGAGGAGGGAGGAGGAGAAGGGAGGACTACGAGGCAGGAGGAGGAAGAAGAGGGAGGCAGGGAGGAGGAGGGAGGAGGAGAAGGGAGGACTACGAGGCAGGAGGAGGAAGAAGAGGGAGGCAGGGAGGAGGAGGGAGGAGGAGAAGGAATCATCATCATAATAATAATAATAATAATTGGCATTTGTTAAGTGCTTACTATGTGCAAAGCACTGTTCTAAGCACTGGGGAGGATACAGGGTGATCAGGTTGTCCCATGTGGGGCTCACAGTCTTCATCCCCATTTTACAGATGAGGGAACTGAGGCCCAGAGGAGTGAAGTGACTTGCCCAAGATCACACAGCAGACATGTGGTGGGATTCGAACCCATGACCTCTGACTCCAAAGCCCGGGCTCTTTCCACTGAGCCACGCTGCTTCTCTAAGGAAGAGGAGGCAGGGAGGCCGGGAGGAGGAAGAAGAGGGAGGTGGGGAGGAGGAGGAGGGAGGAGGGAGGGAGGGAGGCCGAGAGGAGGAGGAGGTGGGAGGAGGAGGAGGAGGAGGAGGGAGGCTTGGGAGGCCGAGAGGAGAAGGCGGGAGGAGGGAGGGAGGCCGGGAGGAGGAAGAGGAGGGAGGCCGGGAGGAGAAGGCGGGAGGAGGGAGGGAGGCCGGGAGGAAGAGGAGGGAGAATTAGGAGGCAGGAGGAGGAAGAGGAGGGAGGGAGGGAGGATTAGGAGGCAGGAGGACGGAGGGAGGCTGAGAGACGGGAGGTCGGGAGGAGGAAGAGGAGGGAGGTCGGGAGGGGAAGGCGGGAGGAGGGAGGGAGGCCGGGAGGAGGAGGAGGGAGAATTTGGAGGATGGAGGAGGAAGGGGAGGGAGGGAGGGAGGATTAGGAGGCAGGAGGAGGGAGGGGAGGGAGGGAGGGAGGATTAGGAGGCAGGAGAAGGAAGAGGAGGGAGGTAGGTCGGGAGGAGGAAGAGGAGGGAGGGAGGAGGAGGAGGGAGGCCGCGGCAGGTGCAGGGCCGGCAGGGCGAAGCGGATTAGAGAAGCAGTGTGACTTTGGGTACGTCACTTCGCTTCTCTGGGCCTCAGTTCCCTCATCTGTAAAATGGGGGTGAAGACTGTGAGCCCCACGTGGGACAACCTCATCACCTTGTATCCCCCAGCGCTTAGAACAGTGTTTTGCACAGAATAAGAGCTTAACAAATACCATCACTAGTATTATTATTATTAGGGGCCGTCTCTATCTGTTGCCAATTTGAACCGAGGCCCAGAGAAGCGAAGTGAGGTGCCCAAAGTCACCCAGCCGACAAGCGTTGGAGTCAGCATTCGAACCCATGACCTCCGGCTCCCAAGCCCGGGCTCTTCCCATTGAGCCTCGCTGCTTCTCATCCGTCAGCAGTGTGACCTTGGCCAACTCACTTCACTTCTCTGGGCCTCAGTGACCTCGTCTGGAAAATGGGGATGAAGACCGGGCGCCCCACGGGGGACAACCTGATCACCTTGTATCTCCCCCAGCGCTTAGAACAGTGCTTGGCACAGAAGCAGCGGGGCTCAGTGGAAAAGAGCCCGGGCTTTGGAGTCAGAGGTCGTGGGTTCAAATTCCGACTCCGCCACTTGTCAGCTGTGTGACTTTGGGCAAGTCACTTCACTTCTCTGGGCCTCAGTGACCTCATCTGGAAAATGGGGATGAAGACTGTGAGCCCCATGTGGGACAACCTGGTCACCTTGTAACCTCCCCAGCTCTTAGAACAGTGCTTTGCACATAGTAAGCGCTTAATAAATGCCATCATTATTATTATAACAAATACCACCATTATTATTATTAGCAAAACCAACCCGCGCCCCCCCCATCCCCGCTTCCATCCATTCATTCATTCATTCATTCTTTCAGTCGTATTTATTGAGCGCTTACTGTGTGCAGAGCACTGTACTAAGCGCTTGGGAAGTACAAATTGGCAACATATTGAGACGGTCCCTACCCAACAGTGGGCTCACGGTCTAGAAGGGGGAACCCCCCCAGATACCCTCTCCGGATGGGGGCATAGGGAAGAAGGGGACGGTCATTCATTCACTCAATCGTATTTATTGAGCGCTTACTGTGTGCAGAGCACTGTACTGAGCGCTTGGGAAGTCCAAGTTGGCAACATCTAGAGACCGTCCCTACCCAACAGTGGGCTCACAGTCTAGAAGGGGGAAACCCCCCAAGATGCCCTCTCCGGATGGGGGCATGGGGAAGGAGGGGACGGCCATTCATTCATTCAATCGTATTTATTGAGCGCTTACTGTGTGCAGAGCACTGTACTAAGCGCTTGGGAAGTCCAAGTTGGCAACACATAGAGACGGTCCCTAGCCAGAAGATGTCGATGCCCTGGGTTGGGCTTGGGAGGGGAGAGGGGTCTTCAGGGGGCGATGATAGCGATGGTATTTATCATCATCATCATCATCAATCGTATTTATTGAGCGCTTACTATGTGCAGAGCGCTGTACTACGCGCTTGGGAGGTACAAATTGGCAACATCTAGAGACGGTCCCTACCCAACAGCGGGCTCACAGTCTAAAAGGGGGAGACAGAGAACAAAACCAAACGTACTAACAAAATAAAACAAATAGAATAGATAGGTACAAATAAAATAAATAAATCAATAAATAGAGTAATAAATCTGTACAAACATCTATACATATATACAGGTGCCGTGGGGAAGGGATTTTTTTTACTCTATTTATGTATTTAATTTATTTGTACATATCTATTCTATTTATTTTATTTTGTTAGTATGTTTGGTCTCTGTCTCCCCCTTTTAGACTGTGAGCCCACTGTTGGGTAGGGACCGTCTCTATATGTTGCCAATTTGTACTTCCCAAGCGCTTAGTACAGTGCTCTGCACACAGTAAGCGCTCAATAAATACGATTGATGATGATGATGATGATGATGGGGGGGATGGAGAGGGGGGCGAGGGGGAGAGGAAGGATTTATTGGGCACAGCAGACAAGAGGAGGAGGGGGCGGCGGGATTAGAACCCATGACCTTCTGACTCTGAGGCCCGGCCTCCCCCCATTACGCCACGCAAATACAGGGAAACGGGGCAACCTTTGACCCCCAGACAGGGTGGAGGGGGTGGGGAGGACAGAGGGTGCCAACCTCCGGGAAGGGGCGGCAGGGCCCCGCAGACCCTGATAATAATCCTCATGATGGTATTTGTTAAGCGCTCAGTAGGTACCAAGCGCTCAGTCCAGTGCTCTGCACACAGTAAGCGCTCAATAAATACGATCGAACAGATGGAGTGTGCCAAGCACCGCTCCACAGGCCGGAAATCCAGAGGCGACGACGGAGGCTCACCCCTTTCCACACCACAATAACCTTGCTATTTATTAAGCGCTTACTACACGCCGGGCACTGTAATAATAACGATGGCATTTGTTAAGCGCTTACTACGTGCAAGGCACTGTTCTAAGCGCTGGGGAGGTTACAAGGTGATTTAGTTTACTTGCACATTTCTATTCTATTTATTTTGTTAGTATGTTTGGTTTTGTTCTCCGTCACCCCCTTTTAGACTGTGAGCCCACTGTTGGGTAGGGACCGTCTCTAGATGTTGCCGATTTGTCCTTCCCAAGCGCTTAGTCCAGTGCTCTGCGCACAGTAAGCGCTCAATAAATACGATTGATGATGATGATGAAGGTGATCGGGTTGTCCCACCGGGGTTTCACAGTCTTAATCCCCATTTTACAGATGAGGGAACTGAGGCCCGGAGAAGTGAAGTGACTGGCCCAAAGTCACACAGCTGAACTAAGTTATTTATTTATTTGACTTGTACGTATTCTATTTATTTTATTTTGTTAATACGTTTGGTTTTGTCGTCTGTCTCCCCCTTCTAGACTGTGAGCCCGCTGTCGGGTAGGGACCGTCTCTAGATGTTGCCAACCTGGACTTCCCAAGCGCTTAGTCCAGTGCTCTGCACACAGTAAGCGCTCAATAAATACGATTGAATGAATGAATGAATGAATGAATGAATGAACTAAGTACACCCCACCGTACTAAGCGCTGGGGTGGATCCAAGCAAATCGGGTTGGACACAGTCCCTGTCCCACGTGGGGCTCAAAGTCTCCATCCCCATTTTCCAGAAGGGGGAACTGAGGCCCCCTTCCCAAGCGCTTAGTCCAGTGCTCTGCACACAGTAAGCGCTCAATAAATACGATTGAATGAATGAATGAAGCGACTGGCCCAAAGTCACACAGCTGACAAGTGGCGTACTACGTTCCAAGCACTGTCCTAAGCGCTGTTGGGTAGGGACCGCCTCTATGTGTTGCCAACTTGGACTTCCCAAGCGCTTAGTCCAGTGCCCTGCACACAGTAAGCGCTCAATAAATACGATTGAATGAATGAATGAATGAAGTGACTGGCCCAAAGTCACACAGCTGACAAGTGGCGTACTACGTTCCAAGCACTGTTCTAAGCGCTGTTGGGTAGGGACCGTCTCTATGTGTTGCCAACTTGGACTTCCCAAGCGCTTAGTCCAGTGCCCTGCACACAGTAAGCGCTCAATAAATACGATTGAATGAATGAATGAATGAATGAATGAAGCGACTGGCCCAAAGTCACACAGCTGACAAGTGGCGGAGGCGGATTAGAACCCAGGTCCTTCCGAGTCCCATCATCATGAACCGTATTTATTGAGCGCTTACTGTGTACAAAGCACTGTACTAAGCGCTTGGGAAGTCCAAGTTGGCAACATCTAGAGACAGTCCCTACCCAACAGTGGGCTCACAGTCTAAAGGGGGGGGGGGGGGACCGTCTCCCTAGATGTTGGCAGTTTGTCCTTCCCAAGCGCTTAGTACAGTGCTCTGCACACAGTAAGCGCTCAATACATACGATTGAATGAATGAATGAAGCGACTGGCCCAAAGTCACACAGCTGACAAGTGGCGGAGGCGGGATTAGAACCCAGGTCCTTCCGAGTCCCATCATCATCAATAATATTTATTGAGCGCTTACTGTGTGCAGAGCACTGTACTAAGCGCTTGGGAAGTCCAAATTGGCAACATCTAGAGACAGTCCCTACCCAACAGTGGGCTCACAGTCTAAGGGGGGGGGGGGGGGCAGAGACCGTCTCTCTATATGTTGCCAACTTGTACTTCCCAAGCGCTTAGTACAGTGCTCTGCACACAGTAAGCGCTCAATAAGTACGATTGATGATGGGACTCAGAAGCCCGGACTCTACCCATTAGACCTTCCGGCCTCCAATCCCCCCTAGATTTTACGGCCTCCTCCACTATCCCCCTCCAAGAGGGGCTCGGTCCTTATCTGCAGTCATTCAGTCAGTCGTCCGATCCTATTTACTAAGCGCTTTCCTGTGTACAGGGCACTGTACTAAGCGCATTCCTCAGGGCCCATCCCCCGGCAACCTTCGGCCCGGGCGAACTGGGGGCAGAGGCAAATGATGATAATCATAATACTAATAGCATTTGTGAAGCGCTTACTACGTGCCAAGCACTGTTTTAAGCGCTGGACAATAATAACGATGGCATTTATTAAGCGCTTACTATGTTCCAAGCACTGTTCTGAGCGCTGGATAATAATAATGGCATTTGTGAAGCGCTTACTACGTGCCAAGCCCTGTTGTAAGCGCTGGATAATAATAACGATGGCATTTATTAAGCGCTTACTATGTTCCAAGCACTGTTCTGAGCGCTGGATAATAATAATGGCATTTGTTAAGCGCTTACTATGTTCCAAGCACTGTTCTAAGCACTGGATAATAATAATGATGGCATTTATTAAGCGCTTACTACGTTCCAAGCACTGTTCTGAGCGCTGGATAATAATAATGGCATTTGTAAGCGCTTACTACGTTCCAAGCACTGTTGTAAGCACTGGATAATAATAACGATGGCATTTATTAAGCGCTTACTACGTTCCAAGCACTGTTCTGAGCGCTGGATAATAATAATGGCATTTGTTAAGCGCTTACTATGTTCCAAGCACTGTTCTAAGCACTGGATAATAATAACGATGGCGTTTATTAAGCGCTTACTACGTTCCAAGCACTGTTCTGAGCGCTGGATAATAATAATGGCATTTGTTAAGCACTTACTACGTTCCAAGCACTGTTCTAAGCGCTGTTGGGTAGGGACTGTCTCTATGTGTTGCCAACCTGTACTTCCCAAGCGCTTAGTACAGTGCTCTGCACACAGTAAGCGCTCAATAAATGCGATCGAATGAATAATGGAATTTGTTAAGCGCTTCCTATGTACCAAGCATTAGTTCTAAGCGCTGGATAATAATAATGATGGTATTTGTTAAGCGCTTACTACGTACCAAGCACTAGTTCTAAGCGCTGGATAATAATAATGATGGCGTTTATTAAGCGCTTACTATATGTTCCAAGCCCTGTTCTAAGCGCTGGATAACAATGACGGCATTTGTTAAGCGCTTACTAAGTGCCAAGCACTGTTCTAAGCGCTGGATAATAATAATGACGGTATTTGTTAAGCGCTTACTAAGTGCCAAGCCCTGTTCTAAGCGCTGGATAATAATAATGATGGTATTTGTTAAGCGCTTACTATGTTCCAAGCACTAGTTCTAAGCGCTGGATAATAATAATGATGGCATTTATTAAGCGCTTACTATGTTCCAAGCACTGTTCTAAGCGCTGAATAATAATGATGGTATTTGTTAAGCGCTTACTATGTGCCAAGCACTGCTCTAAGCGCTGGATAATAATAATGATGGTATTTGTTAAGCGCTTACTGAGTGCCAAGCACTGTTCTAAGCGCTGGATAATAATAATGACGGTATTTGTTAAGCGCTTACTAAGTGCCAAGCCCTGTTCTAAGCGCTGGATAATAATAATGATGGTATTTGTTAAGCGCTTACTAAGTGCCAAGCCCTGTTCTAAGCGCTGGATAATAATATTGATGGTATTTGTTAAGCGCTTACTAAGTGCCAAGCCCTGTTCTAAGCGCTGGATAATAATAATGATGGTATTTGTTAAGCGCTTACTAAGTGCCAAGCCCTGTTCTAAGCGCTGGATAATAATATTGACGGTATTTGTTAAGCGCTTACTAAGTGCCAAGCCCTGTTCTAAGCGCTGGATAATAATAATGATGGCATTTGTTAAGCGCTTACTAGGTTCCAAGCACTGTTCTAAGCGCTGGATAATAATAATGACGGTATTTGTTAAGCGCTTACTAAGTGCCAAGCCCTGTTCTAAGCGCTGGATAATAATAATGATGGTATTTGTTAAGCGCTTACTAGGTTCCAAGCACTGTTCTAAGCGCTGGATAATAATAATGACGGTATTTGTTAAGCGCTTACTAAGTGCCAAGCCCTGTTCTAAGCGCTGGATAATAATAATGATGGCATTTGTTAAGCGCTTACTAAGTGCCAAGCCCTGTTCTAAGCGCTGGATAATAATAATGATGGCATTTGTTAAGCACTTACTACGTGCCAAGCCCTGTTCTAAGCGTTGGGGGAGACCCTGAGCCTTGGGAGGGCCCTGTCCCCCCGGGGTCCCCTGTCCCCTCCCGGGGCACCGGCCAGAATCAATCAATCGTATTTATTGAGCGCTTACTGTGTGCAGAGCACTGTACTAAGCGCTTGGGAAGTCCAAGTTGGCAACATCTAAAGACAGTCATCATCATCATCAATCGTGTTTATTGAGCGCTTACTATGTGCAGAGCACTGTACTAAGCGCCTGGGAAGTCCAAGCTGGCAACATCTAGAGACAGTCCCTACCCAACAGCGGGCTCACGGGCTAGAGGTGCTCAGCGGGGGGCAAAGCAGGGAGGGCGGCGGGGAGGAGGCGGTTGCGCGCCCCGGGGACCAGGGTTGCACCTGCTCGGACGGGGGCGCGCAATAGGGGGCTCGGGGGGTGCTGAGGGAATTGGGGGCTCAGAGGGCGCGCAGTAGGGGGCCCGGGGCGCGTAGTGGGCGCGCAGTAGGGGGCTCGGGGCGCGCAGAGGGAACATAGGAGGCGCGGAGGGCGCGCAGTAGGGGGCCCGGGGCGCGTAGTGGGCGCGCAGTAGGGGGCTCGGGGCGCGCAGAGGGAACATAGGAGGCGCGGAGGGGGCTCAGGGCGCGCTAGAAGGGGCGCGCAGAGGGAACTTGGGGGGGGGCGTAGGCTCGGGCCGCGCCGGGGCGGGGGGGTGGGGGGGGAGTCAGGGGGCGTTAGAAGGGACTAGGGGAACTCGGGGGGGGGGGGGGGCTAGAGGGCGCGCAGTAGGGGACTCGGGGCGCGCAGAGGGAGCTAGAGGGGGCTCAGAGGGGGCGCTAGAAGGGACAGAGGGCGCGCAGTAGGGGGCTCGGGGCGCGCAGAGGAAACTCGGGGCGCAGAGGGGGCCCAGAAGGCGCGCACAGCGGATCCAGGGGGCGCGCAGAGGGGACTCGGGGAGTCGAGGGCGCGCAGTAGGGGACTCGGGGCGCGCAGGGGGGGCTCCTGCAGAAGGCGCGCAGACAGGGCACTCGGGGGGCGTGAAGAGAACCGGGGACCATAGAGGGGAATTCGCGGGGCCCAGAGGGGGCGCGGAAGGCGCGCGGGGGAGGGGGCCTAGGGCGCGCAGTAAGGGGCTCGGGGCGCGCAGAGGGAGCTCAGGGGGCGCTAGAAAGGGCAAGCAGAGGGGACCCGGGGCGCGAGGAGGGAGCTCGCGGGGCTTCGAGGGGGCCAAGGGGCGCGCAGTAGGGGGAAAAGGGACGCGCAATGGGGGGCTGGCTCGGGGCGGCGCGCAGAGGGAGCTGGGGGGGGGGGTGCTGGAAAGGGCGCGCGGAGGGGACGCGGGGAGCGTAGGGAGAACTCGGGGCGCGCAGAGGGGGCAAATGTCGCGCAGTAGGGGGCTCGGAGCGCACAGAGGGAGCTCCGGGGGCGCTAAAAAGGGGGCGCCGAGGGGACTCGGGGAGCGCAGAGAGAACTCGGGGCTCGCAGAGGGGGCTCTAGAAGGGTCGCGCAGTAGGGGACTAGGGGCGCGCAGAGGGGGCAAAGGTCGCGCAGTAGGGGGTTCGGGGCACGCAGTAGGGGGCTCGGGGCGCGCAGAGGGGGCTCCAGAAGGGTCGGGCAGTAGGGGTCTAGGGGCGCGCAGAGGGAGCGCGGGGGGCGCTAGAAGGGGCGCGCGGAGGGGACTCGGGGCGCGTAGAGGGAACTTGCGGGGCTCCGAGGGGGCCAAGGGGCGCGCAGTAAGGGGCTCGGGGCGCGTAGAGGGAACGCGTGGGGCTTTGAAGGGGCCACGGGGCGCTCAATGGGGGGCTCGGGGCGTGTAGAGAGAACTCGGGGCGCGTAGGGGGGACCAAGGGGCGCGCAGAGGGAGGTCGGGGGGCGCTAGATGGAGCGCGCGGAGGGAACTCCTCGGGGCGCGTAGAGGGGGCTCTAGATGGGTCGCGCAGTAGGGGTCTCGGGGCGCGCAGAGGGAGCTCGGGGGGCGCTAGAAGGGGCGCGCGGAGGGGACTAGGGGCGTGTAGGGGGGACCAAGGGGCGCGCGGTAGGGGGCACCAGGGGGCGCGCGGTAGGGGGCTCGGGGCGCGCGGAGGGAGGTGGGGGGCGCTAGAAGGGGCGCGCGGAGGGGACTCCTCGGGGCGCGTAGAGAGAACTCGGGGCGCGCAGAGGGGGAATGGGGCGCGCAATGGGGGGCATAGGGCGCGCAGAGGGAGCTCGGGGGGCGCTAGGAAGGGCGCGCGGAGGGGACACCTCGGGGCGCGTAGAGGGAACTCGCGGGGCTTCGAGGGGGCCAAGGGGCGCGCAGAGGGGGGGAAAGGGGGCGCGCAATGGGGGCATAGGGCGCGCAGAGGGAGCTCGGGGGGCGCTAAAAAGGGCGCGCGGAGAGGATTCGGGGCGCGTAGAGGGAACTCGGGGCGCGTAGGGGGGACCCAGGGGCGCGCAGTAGGGGGGCTCAGGGCGCGCAGAAGGGACTCGGGGCGCGCAGAGGGGACGCGGGGCGCGTAGAGAGGACTTGGGGCGCGTAGAGGGAGCTTAGGGGGCGCTGAAAAGGGCACTCGGCGAGGACTCGGGGCGCGTAGAGGGAACTCGCGGGGCTTCGAAGGGGGCCAAGGGGCGCGCAGAGGGGGGAAAGGGGGCGCGCAATGGGGGGCTCGGGGGCGCGCAGAGGGAGATCGGGGGGGCGCTAGAAGGGGCGCGCGGAGGGAACTCCTCGGGGCGCGTAGAGGGGACCCAGGGGCGCTTAGTGGGGGGCTCGGGGCGCGCAGAGGGAGATCGGGGGGCGCCAGAAGGGGCGCGCGGAGGGGACTCCTCGGGGCGCGTAGGGGGGACCAAGGGGCGCGCGTAGGGGGCACCAGGGGGCGCGCGGTAGGGGGCTCGGGGCGCGCGGAGGGAAGTTAGGGAGCGTAGAGAGAACTCGGGGCGCATTGAGGGAACTCGTGGGGCTTCGAGGGGGCCAAGGGGCGCGCAGTACGGGGCTCGGGGCGCGTAGAGGGAACTCGCGGGGCTTCGAAGGGGGCCAAGGGGCGCGCAGAGGGGGGAAAGGGGGCGCGCAATGGGGGGCTCGGGGAGCGCAGAGGGGACCAAGGGGCGCAGTAGGGGGCTCGGGGCGTGCAGAAGGGACTCGGGGCGCGCAGAGGGGACGCGGGGCGCGTAGAGAGAACTCGGGGCGCGCAGAGGGGAAATGGGGCGCGCAATGGGGGGCAGAGGGCGCGCAGAGGGAGCTCGGGGGGCGCTAGGAAGGGCGCGCGGAGGGGACTCGGGGCGCGTGGAGGGAACCAAGGGGCTTCGAAGGGGGCCAAGGGGCGCGCAAGGGGGGGAAAGGGGCGCGCAATGGGGGGCTCGGGGCGCGCAATGGGGGGCTCGGGGCGCGCAGAGGGAGCTCAGAGGGCGCTGAAAGGGACGCGCGGAGGGGACTCGGGGCGCGTAGAGGGAGCTCGGGGCGCGTAGGGGGGACCAAGGGGCGCGCGTAGGGGGCTCGGGGCGCGTAGAGAGAACTCGGGGCGCGCATAGGGGACTCGGGGCGCGTAGAGAGAACTCGGGGCGCGCTAAAAAGGGCACTCGGAGGGGACTCGGGGCGCGTAGAGAGAACTCGGGGCGCGCTAAAAAGGGCACTCGGAGAGGACTCGGGGCGCGTAGAGGGAACCCGCGGGGCTTCGAGGGGGGCCAAGGGGCGCGCAGAGGGGGGAAAGGGGGCGCGCAATGGGGAGCATGGGGCGCGCAATGGGGGGCATAGGGCGCGCAGAGGGAGCTCGTGGGGCGCTGAAAAGGGCGCGCGGAGAGGATTCGGGGCGCGTAGAGGGAACTCGGGGCGCGTAGGGGGGACCAAGGGGCGCAGTAGGGGGCTCGGGGCGCGCAGAGGGGACGCGGGGCGCGCAGAGGGGACTCCTCGGGGCGCGTAGAGAGAACCCGGGGCGCGCTAAAAAGGGCAGTCGGCGGGGACTCGGGGCGCGTAGAGGGAACCCGCGGGGCTTCGAGGGGGGGGGGGGGCAAGGGGCGCGCAGCGGGGGGCTCGGGGGGGGAGGGAGGCGTCGGGTGTCGGACCTGGGTCATGAGCCTGTCGGCGCCGGTGTTCTCCTCGTCCTTGAAGATGATGTCGGGGTTGTAGTTGGGGGTGAGCTCCTTGAAGCGCTCCGCGCCGCGCGCGATCTTGCCCTCGTAGCGGCCGCTGGCCCCGAGGGTCTTCTCGGGCACGTTGGGGCTGAACTGCTTGTAGGCCAGGGGCACCAGCCGCCGCGGGGGTCTCCGCCGGCCGCCCACCACCCGGCCCGGCCCGCAGCCCGCCACCCCGCCCGGGCCCGGCAGCGCTACGGCCAGCAGCGTTATAGCCAGCAGCAGCAGCAGCGGCGGCGGCGGCGGCGGCGGCGGCGGCGGCCCCGGGCCCCCGCGGTGGGCGCCCATGGCCCGGGCCTCGGGCCCCCCTAGGCGGGCCCCCCTAGGCGGGCCCCGGCCTCCTCGGGGGCATCCTCCGCGGGCGGCGGGCGGGACGCTCCCGGGCTCTGAGCTGGCCGGCCCCCGCGCCCGCCAATAAATAGCCCCGGCCCGTTTGTTTTGGCAGCCGCGGTGGGCCGCGGGGTGGGCGACCCCCGGGCCGCGGTTGGCACCCGCGGTGGGCGCCCCCCCGCCCCGCCCGCCCGGCCGGGCCCGGAGGTCAGAGGTCAGGGCGGGAGGCCGGCCGGAGCAGCGGGACCCGCGGCCGGGCGCGAAGACGCCCCGGGCCCGAGTGACACGGGGGGACGGGGGACGGGCCCTGCCTGGACCGCGGGGCACGCCCTCCTCCTCCTCCTCCTCCTCCCCCTGCTACCCTGCGGGCCCGCTGTCGGGTAGGGACCGTCTCTAGATGTTGCCAACTTGCACCTCCCAAGCGCTTAGTCCAGTGGTCCGCACACAGCAAGCGCTCAATCAATACGATTGATTGATTGTTGTCTGTCTCTCCCTTCTAGACTGTGAGCCCGCTGTCGGGTAGGGACCGTCCCTAGATGTTGCCGACTTGGACTTCCCAAGCGCTTAGTCCAGTGCTCTGCACACAGGAAGCGCTCAATAAAGGCGATTGATTGACTGATTGTTGTCTGTCTCGTCGAGTAGGGACCGTCTCTAGATGTTGCCGACTTGGACTTCCCAAGCGCTTAGTCCAGTGCTCTGCACACAGGAAGCGCTCAGTAAAGACGATTGATGGATTGATTGTTGTCTGTCTCGTCGAGTAGGGACCGTCTCTAGATGTTGCCAACTTCCACTTCCCAAGCGCTTAGTACAGTGGTCCACACACAGTAAGCGCTCAATCAATACGATTGATTGATTGTTGTCTGTCTCTCCCTTCTAGCCTGTGAGCCCGCTGTCGGGTAGGGACCGTCTCTAGATGTTGCCAACTTGGACTTCCCAAGCGCTTAGTCCAGTGCTCTGCACACAGGAAGCACTCAATCAATACAATTGATTGATTGATTGTTATCTGTCTCTCCCTTCTAGACTTTGAGCCCACTGTGGGGTAGGGACCGTCTCTAGATGTTGCCAACTTGCACTTCCCAAGTGCTTAGTCCAGTGCTCTGCACACAATCAATACGATTGAATGAATGAATGAATGAATCCCCCTTCTAGCCTGTGAGCCCACTGTTGGGTAGGGACCGTCTCTAGATGTTGCCAACTTGGACTTCCCAAGTGCTTAGTCCAATGCTCTGCACACAATCAATACGATTGAATGAATGAATGAATGAATCCCCCGTCTAGCCTCTGAGCCCGCTGTCGGGTAGGGACCGTCTCTAGATGTTGCCAACTTGGACTTCCCAAGCGCTTAGTCCAGTGCTCCTCTGCACACTGTAAGTGCTCAATCCATACGATTGAATGAATGAATGAATGAATGAATGAATGAATCCCCCTTCTAGCCTGTGAGCCCGCTGTCGGGTAGGGACCATCTCTAGATGTTGCCAACTTGGACTTCCCAAGCGCTTAGTCCAGTGCTCTGCACACAGTAAGCACTCAATCAATACGAATGAATGAGTGAATGAATGAATCCCCCTTCTAGCCTGTGAGCCCACTGTTGGGTAGGGACCGTCTCTAGATGTTGCCAACTTGGGCTTCCCAAGCGCTTAGTCCAGTGCTCTGCACACAGGAAGCACTCAATCAATACGATTGATTGATTGATTGTTGTCTGTCTCTCCCTTCTAGACTGTGAGCCCGCTGTTGGGTAGGGACCGTCTCTCTATGTTTCCAACTTGGACTTCCCAAGCGCTTAGTCCAGTGGTCTGCACACAGTAAGCGCTCAATCAATACGATTGAATGAATGAATGAATCAATCAATCAATCAATCAATCAATCGTATTTATTGAGCGCTTACTATGTGCAGAGCACTGTACTAAGCGCTTGGGAAGTACAAATTGGCAACACATAGAGACAGTCCCTACCCAACAGTGGCCTCACAGTCTAAAAGGGGGAGACAGAGAACAGAACCAAACATACCAACAAAATAAAATAAATAGGATAGAAATGTACAAGTAAAATAAATAAATAAATAAATAAATAAATAAATAGAGTAATAAATATGTACAACCATATATACATATATACAGGTGCTGTGGGGAAGGGAAGGAGGTAAGATGGGGGGATGGAGAGGGGGACGAGGGGGAGAGGAGGGAAGGGGCTCAGTCTGGGAAGGCCTCCTGGAGGAGGTGAGCTCTCAGCAGGGCCTTGAAGGGAGGAAGAGAGCTAGCTTGGCGGAGGGGCAGAGGGATTGGGGGCATTCCGGGCCCGGGGGAGGACGTGGGCCGGGGGTCAGCGGTGGGACAGGCGAGAACGAGGTACAGTGAGGAGATTAGCGGTGGAGGAGCGGAGGGTGTGGGCTGGGCAGTAGAAGGAGAGAAGGGAGGTGAGGTAGGAGGGGGCCAGGGGATGGACAGCCTTGAAGCCCAGGGTGAGGAGTTTCTGCCTGATGCGCAGATTGAATGAATGAATGGATCCCCCTTCTAGCCTGTGAGCCCGCCGTTGGGTAGGGACCGTCTCTAGATGTTGCCAACTTGGACTTCCCAAGAGCTTAGTCCAGTGCTCTGCACACAATACGATTGAATGAATGAATGAATGAATGAATGAATCCCCCTTCTAGTCTGTGAGCCCGCTGTTGGGTAGGAACCGTGTCTAGATGTTGCCAACTTGGACTTCCCAAGTGCTTAGTCCAGTGCTCTGCACACAGTCAGCGCTCAATCAATATGATTGAATGAACGCCTCTCCCCCTTCTCGACTGCGAGCCTGTTGTCGGGTAGGGACCGTCTCTAGATGTTGCCAACTTGGACTTCCGAAGCGCTTAGTCCAGTGCTCTGCACACAGTAAGCGCTCAATCAATACGATTGATAATTGATTGCCAAACCTCTCCCTTCCCCCCAGCACGGCGGGGCGGGGAGGCCCGGACGCCGGGGACCGCAGCCCAAGGCCAACTTGGACTTCCCAAGCGCTTAGTGCAGTGCCCTGCACACAGTAATAATAATAATAATGGTGGCATTTGTTAAGCGCTTACTATGTGCAAAGCACTGTTCTAAGCGCTGAAGGGGTACAAAGTGATCAGGTTGTCCCACATGGGGCTCATCAGTCTTAAACCCCATTTTACAGAGGAGGTAACTGAGGCTCTGAGAAGTTAAGTGCCGTGCCCAAGGCCACACAGCAGGCATGTGGCGGAGCATGGATTCGAACCCATGACCTCTGACTCCCAATTGTTAAGCGCTTACTATGTGCAAAGCACTGTTCTAATCAACAATTGTATTTATTGAGCGCTTACTGTGTGCAGAGCACTGTACTAAGCGCTTGGGAAGTAAAAGTCGGCAACATATCGAGACAGTCCCTACCCAACAGTGGGCTCACGGTCTAGAAACGCTAGGGGGGATACAACGTGATCAGGTTGTCCCACGTGGGGCTCACAGTCTTCATCCCCATTTTACAGATGAGGTAACTGAGGCTCAGAGAAGTGAAGTGACTTGCCCAAGGTCACACAGCAGACACGTGGTGGAGCTGGGATTCGAACCCATGACCTCGGACTCCAAAGCCCGGGCTCTTTCCGCTGAGCCACGCTGCTTCTCCCAAGCAGCTTCTGCTTCTGAGTAAGCGCTCAACAGATACGATTGATTGATGATGATGATCTCTGGGCACTTCAGGGGGGCCCGGAAAGCAGGCCCTTCTGCTCTGATAATAATAATAATAATAATAATAATAATAATTGATGATGATGGCATTTATGAAGCGCTTACTATGTGCCAAGCACTGTTCTAAGCGCTGGGGAGGCTACAAGGTGATCAGGTTGCCCCACTGGGGGCTCACAGTCTTAATTCTCATCTGTAAAATGAGGCCCGGAGAAGTGCCCAAAATCACCCGGCTGACAATTGGCGGAGCCGGGACTTGAACCCATGACCTCCGACTCCCAAGCCCGGGCTCTTTTCACTGAGCCACGCTGCTTCTCTGATGGGGGTACTTGGCAGACGCACTCGTCAGCTGCGTGACTTTGGGCAAGGCACTTCACTTCCCTGGCCCTCAGTGACCTCCTCTGTAAAATGGGGATGAAGACTGGGAGCCCCCCGTGGGACCACCTGATCGCCTTGTAAATTCCCCAGCGCTTAGAACAGTGCTTTGCACATAGTAAGTGCTTAATAAATGCCATCATTATTATTATTATTATTATTATGAGGCAGGCCTCGGGCAGGAGGGGGACACTCCACAGGCGGCCCCCTCCTCGCCCCGGGGGACACCTCGACCTCTGGGGACTCATTCACTCAATCCTATTTATCACTACTACTACTACTACTAATAATGATAATGGCATTTATTAAGGGCTGGGGAGGTTACAAGGTGATCAGGTTGTCCCACGGTGGGGCGCACAGTCTGAATCTCCATTTTCCAGATGAGATCACTGAGGCCCGGAGAAGTTAAGTGACATGCCCAAAGTCACACAGCTGACAATTGGTGGAGCCGGGATTTGAACCCCTGACCTTTGACTCCAAAGCCTGGGCTCTTTCCCCTGAGCTATGCTGCTTCTCTACTACTACTACTACTACTACTACTACTACTACTACTACTACTACTACTATAATAATAATAATAATGGCATTTATTAAGCACTGTTCTAAGCACTGGTTAGGTTACAAGGTGATCAGGTTGTCCCACGGGGGGGCTCACAGTCTGAATCCCCATTTTCCAGATGAGATCACTGAGGCCCAGAGAAGTTAAGTCACATGCCCAAAGTCACACAGCTGACAATTGGTGGAGCCGGGATTTGAACCCCTGACCCTTGACTCCAAAGCCCATGCTCTTTCCCCTGAGCTATGCTGCTTCTCTACTACTACTACTACTACTACTACTACTACTACTACTACTACTACTACTACTACTAATGGCATTTATTAAGCACTTACTAAGCACTGGGGAGATTACAAGGTGATCAGGTTGTCCCATGGGGGTGCTCACAGTCTGAATCCCCATTTTACAGATGAGGTCACTGAGGCCCAGAGAAGTTAAGTGACATGCCCAAAGTCACATAGCTGACAATTGGTGGAGCCGGGATTTGAACCCATGACCTCTGACTCCAAAGCCTGGGCTCTTTTCCCTGAGCTACGCTGCTTCTCTACTACTACTACTACTACTACTACTACTACTACTACTACTACTCTTTTTCTACTACTACTACTACTAATAATAATAATAGCATTTATTAAGCACTCAGGAGGTTACAAGGTGATCAGGTTGTCCCACGAGGGGGCTCACATTCTGAATCCCCATTTTACAGATGAGGTCACTGAGGCCCAGAGAAGTTAAGTGACATGCCCAAAGTCACACAGCTGACAATTGGTGGAGCTGGGATTTGAACCCCTGACTTTTGACTCCAAAGCCCGGGCTCTTTCCCGAGCCACACTGCTTCTCTACTACTACTACTACTACTACTACTACTTATAATAATAATAATAAGGATGGCATTTGTAAAGCACTTACTATGTGCCAAGCACTGTTCTAAGCACTAGGGAGGATTCCAGGTGATCAGGTTATCCCACGTGGGGCTCACAGGATGGCATTTGTTAAGCGCTTACTATGTGCCAAGCACTGTTCTGAGCGCTGGAGGGGGATACAAGGAGATCGGGTTGTCCCACTGTGGGCTCACAGGATGGCATTTGTTAAGCACTTACTATGTGCCAAGCACTGTTCTGAGCCCTGGAGAGGGATACAAGGAGATCGGGTTGTCCCACGGGGGGCTCACAGTCTTCATCTCCATTTGACAGATGAGGTCACTGAGGCCCAGAGAAGCAAGAGACTCACCCAAGGTCACATAGCTGACAACTGGCGGAGCCGGGATTTGAACCCATGACATCTGACTCCCAAGCCCGGGCTCTTTCCACTGAGCCACGCTGCTTACTACTACTACTACTACTACTACTACTACTACTACTACTACTACTACTACTACTACTACTACTACTACTTTACTACTAACTACTACTACTGATAATAATAATAATGACAGCATTTCTTAAGCACTTACTATGTGCCAAGCACTGTTCTAAGTGCTGGGGAGGATACAAGGAGATCAGGTTGTCCCACGGGGAGCTCACAGTCTTCATCCCCATTTGACAGATGAGGTCACTGAGGCCCAGAGAAGCAAAGTGACTCACCCAAGGTCACACAGCTGACAATTGGGAGAGCCGGGATTTGAACCCATGACCTCTGACTCCCAAGCCCGGGCTCTTTCCATTGACCCACACTGCTTACTACTACTACTTCTACTACTACTACTACTACCACCACTACTACTACTTTACTACTAACTACTACTACTGCTACTTATAATAATAATAATAATGACAGCATTTCTTAAGCACTTACTATGTGCCAAGCACTGTTCTAAGCACTAGGGAGAATTCCAGGTGATCAGGTTATCCCACGTGGGGCTCACAGTCTTCATCCCCATTTGACAGATGAGGTCACTGAGGCCCAGAGAAGCAAAGTGACTCACCCAAGGCCACACACCTGACAATTGGCGGAGCCAGGATTTGAACCCATGACCTCTGACTCCCAAGCCCGGGCTCTTTCCATTGAGCCACACTGCTTACTACTACTACTTCTACTACTACTACTACCACTACTACTACTTTACTACTAACTACTACTACTACTTATAATAATAATAATAATAATAATGACGGCATTTCTTAAGCACTTACTATGTGCCAAGCACTGTTCTAAGCACTAGGGAGGATTCCAGGTGATCAGGTTATCCCACGTGGGGCTCACAGTCTTCATCCCCATTTGACAGATGAGGTCACTGAGGCCCAGAGAAGCAAAGTGACTCACCCAAGGCCACACACCTGACAATTGGTGGAGCCGGAATTTGAACCCATGACCTCTGACTCCCAAGCCCGGGCTCTTTCCGTTGAGCCACGCTGCTTACCACTACTACTACTCTACTACTACTACTACTACTACTGATAATAAAAATAATAATAATGATGACATTTGTTAAGCGCTTACTATGTGCCAAGCACTGTTCTAAGTGCTGGGGAGGATACAAGGAGATCGGGTTATCCCATGTGGGGCTCACAGTCTTCATCCCCATTTGACAGATGAGGTCACTGAGGCCCAGAGAAGTGACTTGCCCAAGGTCACACAGCTGACAATTGGCAGAGCCAGGATTTGAACCCATGACCTCTGACTCCAAAGCCCGGGCTCTTTCCGCTGAGCCACGCTTTTCTCAGTAAAGAAGGACCATCCCTGCCCATGACGAGGTCACAATCTGGGGGGGGCGGGCGGGCAGGCATCAGTAATAATAATAATGGCGTTTGTTAAGTGCTTATTAATAATAATGGCTTTTATTTCAGCGCTTAGAACAGTGCTTTGCACATAGCGCTTAACAAATGCCATTATTATTATTATTATTATTAAGCGCTTAGGATGTGCAAAGCACTGTTCAGGCTACAAAGTGATCAGGTTGTCCCACGGGGGGCTCCCAGTCTTCATCCCCATTTTCCAGATGAGGGAACTGAGGCCCAGAGAGGTGAAGTGACTTGCCCAAAGTCACCCAGCTGGCAATTGGCGGAGCGGGGGATTCGAACCCATGACCTCTGCCTCCAAAGCCCGGGCTCTTTCCACTGAGCCACGCTGCTTATCGTGTGCAGAGCACTGTTCTAAGCGCTGGGCACTGTTCTAAGCGCTGGGCACTGTTCTAAGCGCTGGCATTAATAGGAATAAATAAAGTGACAGAGATAGACGTGAGTATTCAATGCTATTTCTTGAGCGCTCAATGCGCAGAGCACTGGACTAAGCGCTGGGGAGAGGACAATACTGCGATAGAGAGAGACAACCTCTGCCCACGGAAAGCTTGCAGCCTAGAGGGAGGGGAGATAGACAGGGATGCAAGTCAACAGGCGTCGATAGAAATAAATTTCCTTTTAGACTGTGAGCCCCCTTTTATCAATCAATCAATCAATCATATTTATTGAGCGCTTACTGTGTGCAGAGCACTGTACTAAGCGCTTGGGAAGTACAAGTTGGCAACCTATAGAGACAGTCCCTACCCAACAGTGGGCTCACAGTCTAGAAGGGGGAGACGGACAACAAAACCAACCATACTTAGACTGTGAGCCCACTGTTGGGGAGGGACCGTCTCTATAGGTTGCCAACTTGTACTTCCCAAGCGCTTAGTACAGTGCTCTGCACCACAGTAAGCGCTTAATAAATATGATTGATTGATTGATTGATTGATTGATTGAAATAAATAAAATTACAGATATAGGCAGGCATAACCATTTTCCAGATGCAGTAACTGAGGCCCAGAGAAGTGAGGTGACGTGCCCAAGGTCACACAGCTGACGGTTGGCGGAGCCGGGATTTGAATCCATGACCTCTGACTCCAAAGCCCGGGCTCTTTCCACTGAGCCACGCTGCTTCTCTGACGCCTGTTTTGTTGTCTGCCTCCCCCCTTGTAGACTGTGAGCCCATTGTGGGCAGGGAGGGTCTCTCTTTGCTGCTGAATTGTCCTTCCCAAGCGCTTAGTACAGTGCTCTGCATACAGTGAGTGCTCAGTAAATACGATAGAATGAATGAATGATGCCTGTTACATGTTTTGCTGTCTGTCTCCCCCCTTCTAGACTGTGAGCCCGTTGTGGGCAGGGATGGTCTCTCTTTGTTGCTGAATTGTCCTTCCCAAGCGCTTAGTACAGTGCTCTGCACACAGTAAGCGCTCAATAAATACTATAGAATGAATGAATGAATAAGTGGTGTGGGGCGGAGGGAGCCATTCATTCATTCATTCAATCGTATTTATTGAGCGCTCACTGTGCAGAGCACTGGACTAAGCGTCGGGGAGAGGACTAATACAGCAAAAAAGAGAGACAATCCCTGCCCACAACGGGCTTACAGTCTGGGGGGGGGGAAGGCAGACGTCAACACAAATAAACAGACAGAATGATAATAATAATGGTATTTATTAAGCGCTTACTATGTGCCAAGCACTGTTCTAAGCGCTGGGAGGGATGCAAGGTGATCAGGTGGTCCCACGTGGGGCTCACAACCTTCATCCCCATTTTCCAGATGAGGTCACTGAGGCCCGGAGAAGTGAAGTGAGGCCCCCTTCTAGACTGTGAGTCCGCTGTTGGGTAGGGACTGGCTCTATATGTTGCCGACTTGGGCTTCCCAAGCGCTTAGTACAGTGCTCTGCACACAGTAAGCGCTCAATAAATACGACTGATTGATTGATTGAAGGGACTCGCCCAAATTCACCCAGCTGACCAGTGGCGGGGTCGGAATTAGAACCCACAACCTCTGACTCCCAAGCCCGGGCTCACGCTGCTGGAAATCAATAAAATCGCGAGCCCACTGTTGGGTAGAGACTGTCTCTGTATGTGGCCAACTTGTACTTCCCAAGCGCTTAGTCCAGTGCTCCGCACACAGTAAGCGCTCAATAAATACGATTGAATGAATGGATGAATGAGCCCACTGTTGGGTAGGGACTGTCTCTATATGTTGCCAATTTGTCCTTCCCAAGTGCTTAGTACAGTGCTCTGCACATAGTAAGCGCTCAATAAATACGATTGATGATGATGATATATGTATAAGTGACAGGGGGCGAGGAGCAAAGGGAGCCAGTCAGGGCGACGCGGAAGGGAGGGGGATCAACCAATCAATCAATCAATCATATTTATTGAGCGCTTCCTGTGTGCAGAGCACTGGACTAAGCGCTTGGGAAGTACAAGTTAGCAACATATAGAGACGGTCATCATCATGATCAATCGTATTTATTGGGCGCTGACTGTGTGCAGAGCACTGTACTAAGCGCTTGGGAAGTCCAAGTTGGCAACATAGAGAGACAGTCCCTACCCAACAGCGGGCTCACAGTCTAAAAGGGGGGAGACAGAGAACAAAACCAAACATACGAACAAAATAAAATAAATAGAATAGATATGTACAAGTAAAATAAATAAATAAATAGAGTAATAACTATGTACAAACATATATACATATATACAGGTATATGAGGAGATGAGGAAGAGACCCCGGGGATGGGGAGGAGCTCCACCATCCCAGATTGCGCCCCCCGACTCCCTCTCTGCCTCAGTTTCCCCCTTCCTCCTCCTCCTCCTCCTCCACTGATCCCCCTTCTGATGTTGGGGTCCCCACCCGCCACGCCTCGAGTCCGGTTGTACCCGGAGATTTTCGACTGGTTGCCGACTTGTCCTTCCCAAGCGCTCAGTCCAGTGCTCTCTGCACACAGTAGGTGCTCAATAAATACGATTGAATGAATGAATGGATGAATGAATGAATGAATTTCCCTCGGGTTGTGTTTGTTCCATTTCGGGGGTCACTGTCCCAAATCGCACTTGCTTCGTTTTGTCGTTTGTCTCCCCCTTCTAGACTGTGAGCCCGTTGGTGGGTAGGGATCATCAATCAATCAATCAATCAATAGTATTTATTGAGCGCTTACTGCGTGCAGAGCACTGGACTAAGCGCTTGGGAAGTCCAAGTTGGCAACATATAGAGACAGTCCGTCTCTGTTGCCGAATTGTACTTCCCAAGCGCTTAGTACAGTGCTCTCTGCACACAGTGAGCGCTCAATAAATACGATTGAATGAATGACTGAATGGCTCCCACTTCCCATCCCAACCCCTGCTCCCCCTGATCTTTTAGACTGTGAGCCCACTGTTGGGTAGGGACTGTCTCTATATGTTGCCAATTTTTACTTCCCAAGCGCTTAGTACAGTGCTCTGCATACAGTGAGCGCTCAGTGAATACGATTGAATGAATGACTGAATGGCTCCCACTTCCCATCCCAACCCCTGCTCTCCCTGATCTTTTAGACTGTAAGCCCACTGTTGGGTAGGGACTGTCTCTAGATGTTGCCAATTTGTCCTTCCCAAGCGCTTAGTACAGTGCTCTGCATACAGTGAGCGCTCAATAAATACGATTGAATGAATGACTGAATGGCTCCCTCTTCCCATCCCAACCCCTGCTCCCCCTGATCTTTTAGACTGTGAGCCCACTGTTGGGTAGGGACTGTCTCTCTATGTTGCCAATTTGTCCTTCCCAAGCGCTTAGTCCAGTGCTCTGCACACAGTAAGCGCTCAATAAGTACGATTGATGATCTCGGGATCGCCCCCTCCCCCGGAATCCCTAATCCTTCTAATAGAAGCAGCGTGGCCTATTGGGTAGAGCTCCGCCACTTGTCTGCTGTGTGACCCTGGGCAAGTCATTTCCCTTCTCTGGGCCTCAGTGACCTCATCTGGGAAATGGGGATGAAGACGGTGAGCCCCAGGTGGGACAACCTGATGGCCTTGATGAATTGTCCTTTCCAAGCGCTTCGTCCGGTGCTCTGCACACAGGAAGCGCTCAATAAATACGATTGAATGAGCGAATGAATGAATGACCTTGTATCTACCCCAGCGCTTAGAACAGTGCTTGGCACACAGTAAGCACTGAACACCATATTAACACCATATTAATGGTGTTAATAATAACACCATTATTATTATTATCATCATTATTATCATCATTCATTCATTCATTCAATTGTATTTATTGAGCGCTTACTGTGTGCAGAGCACTGTACTAAGCGCTTGGGAAGTACAAGTTGGCAACATATAGAGACAGTCCCTACTATTCTCGGGGTCCACCTGATAGCCTGATCTCAGGATCGCCCCCCTGAACCCCCTGATCCCTGTATCACCCTCCCGTGGTCCCCCTGATCTCGGCATCAGCGTGGCTCAATTGGGAGTCAGAAGACGTGGGTTCTAATCCTGGCACCGCCATTTGTCTGCTGTGTGACCTTGGGCAAGCCGTTTCAGTTCTCTGGGCCTCAGTGACCTCATCTGGAAAACGGGGATAAAGACTGTGAGCCCCAAGTGAGACAGTCGATTGCCTTGTATCTACCCCTGCTGTGAGAAGCAGCGTGGCTCAGTGGAAAGAGCCCGGGCTTTGGAGTCAGAGGTCATGGGTTCAAGTCCCGGCTCCGCCACTTGTCAGCTGGGTGACTTTGGGCAAGTCGCTTCACTTCTCTGGGCCTCAGTCCCCTCATCTGTAAAATGGGGATTAAGTCTGTGAGCCCCACGTGGGACAACTTGATTACCTTGTATCTACCCCAGCGCTTAGAACAGTGCTTTGCACATAGTAAGCGCTTAATAAATGCCATCATTATTATTATTATTATTAACCCAGCGTTTAGAACAACGTTTGGCACATAGTAATTGCTTAATAAGTACCACCATTATTATTCTCCTTCCATCACTCCCCTGGCCCCCCGATCCCTGTATCATCCCTCCTGTCATCCCGCTGATCAATCAATCAATCAATCAATCGTATTTATTGAGCGCTTACTGTGTGCAGAGCACTGTACTAAGCGCTTGGGAAGTACAAGTTGGCAACATATAGAGACAGTCCCTACCCAACAGTGGGCTCACAGGTGACACCCCTCTGCCCCGACTTGATCTCCGTCTCACCCCTCCCATGGTCCCCCTGATCTCAGAATCTCAACCCTGGACACCCCCTGCCCTGATCCCTGTATCACCCTCCCCCCCCCCCCGGTCTCCCCTGATCCCTGTATTATCCCTCCTGTGATCCCCCAAATCTCAGAATCGCACCCCTGGCCTCCTGCTCCATGAATCGTCCCTCACATGTCCCCCCTGGATCTTGGAATCGCACCCCCTGCCCCCCTGGATACCTGCACTATCCCTCCCGTGGTCCCCCAGATCTCAGGATCTCACCCTTGGTCCCCCCAGATCCCCATATCACCCCTCCTATGGTCCTCTAGATCTCAGGATCTCCACTCTGGCCCCCTGGATCTCCATATTATCCCACTTGTGGTCCCCCAGAATTCAGAATCTCCCCTTACCCCCCACCCCGATCCCCATATCATCCCTCCTGTGGTCCCTCAGACCTCAGGATGTCAACTCTGGCCCCCCAGATCCCCATATAATCCCCCCCGTGGTCCCCCAGATCTCAGGATCTCACCCTTGGTCCCCCCAGATCCCCATATCATCCCTCCTGTGGTCCTCCAGATCTCAGGATCTCAACTCTGGCCCCCTGGATCCCCATATTATCCCACCTGTGGTCCCCCAGAATTCAGAATCTCCCCTTACCCCCCACCCCCCGATCCCCATATCATCCCTCCTGTGGGTGGTCCCTCAGACCTCAGGATGTCAACTCTGGCCCCCCAGATCCCCATATAATCCCTCCCATGGTCCCCCAGATCTCAGGATCTCACCCTTGGTCCCCCCAGATCCCCATATCATCCCTCCCGTGGTCCTCCAGATCTCAGGATCTCAAATCTGGCCTCCTGGATCCCCATATTATCCCTCCCGTGGTCCCCCGGAATTCAGAATCTCACCTTGCCCCCCACCCCGATCCCCATATCATCCCTCCTGTGGTCCCTCAGACCTCAGGATGTCAACTCTGGCCCCCCAGCTCCCCATATAATCCCTCCCGTGGTCCCCCAGATCTCAGAATCTCACCCTTGGTCCCCCCAGTTCCCCATATCATCCCTCCTGTGGTCCTCCAGATCTCAGGATCGCACCTCTGGCCCCCTGGATCCCCATATTATCCCACCCATGGTCCCCCAAAATTCAGAATCTCACCTTTGCCCCCACCCCGATCCCCATATCATCCCTCCTGTGGTCCCTCAGACTTCAGGATGTCAACTCCGGCCCCCCAGATCCCCATATTAACCCTCCCGTGGGCCCCCCGATCTCAGAATCACACCCCTGCCCCCCAGATACCTGCATTATCCCTCCCGTGGTCCCCCAGAATTCAGCATCTCACCCTTGCCCCGCCAGATCCCCGTATCATCCCTCCCACAGTCCCCCAGATCTGAGGATCTCAACTCTGGCCCCTTGGATCCCCATATTATCCCTCCTGTGGTCTCCCAGAATTCAGAATCTCACCTTTTCCCCCCACCCAGATCCTCATATCATCAAGTGCTTAGTACAGCTCTTTGCACACAGTAAGTGCTCAATAAATACGATTGAATGAATCCCTCCCATGATCCCCCAGATCTCAGGATCTCAAGTCTAGCCCCCCAGACCCCCCTATTATCCCTCATCCTGGGGCCCCGATCCCCGCATCCCTCTTCAGACCAACAGAGGTTTGGTCAGAGGCCGGGCTCACACTGATCTCGTCCCATTGCCGGTGTGAAATGCCAACTGAGGCCTAGCTGGAGGAGACGGACGGATGGACGGACAGATGGACAGCCAGGGACAAGACCAAAAATCCGGCTGGAGCTACTCTTGACCAGAAGTTTGGTTCAAGTTCCTTGAGGACAGGAACCAGTTCTCCTAATCCTACTATAGTCTCCCAAGGGAAGGGAAGGGGACTGTGTCCCCCTCCCCATCCCCCCCGCCTTACCTCCTTCCCCTCCCCACAGCACCTGTATATATGCATGTACGGATTTATTACTCTATTTTATTTGTACATATTTATTCTATTTATTTTATTTTGTTACTACGTTCTGTTTTGTTGTCTGTCTCCCCCTTCTAGACTGTAAGCCCACTGTTGGGTAGGGACCGTCTCTACATGTCGCCAACTTGGACTTCCCAAGCGCTTAGTACAGTGCCCTGCACACAGTAAGCGCTCAATAAATACGATTGAGTGAATGAATGAATATATGTTTGTACGTATTTATTACTCTATTTTATTTGTACATATTTATTCTATTTATTTTATTTTGTTACTACGTTCTGTTTTGTTGTCTGTCTCCCCCTTCTAGACTGTGAACCCGCTGATGGGTAGGGACCGTCTCTAGATGTTGCCAACTTGGACTTCCCAAGCACTTAGTACAGTGCTCTGCACACAGTAAGTGCTCAATAAATACGATTGAATGAATGAATGAATATATGTTTGTTTGTATGTATTTCTCTATTTATTTTACTTGTACATATTTATTCTATTTATTTTATTTTGTTAGTATGTTTGGTTTTGTTCTCTGTCTCCCCCTTCTAGACTGTGAGCCCGCTGATGGGTAGGGACCATCTCTATATGTTGCCAACTTGTACTTCCCAAGCACTTAGTACAGTGCACACAGTAAGCGCTCAATAAATATGATTGAATGAATGAACTGATTATCTGAAATCTGCCCCAGCGCTTAGTACAGTGCTTGGCACGTAGGGCGTGCTTAAAAAATACGACAATTAT
Organism: Tachyglossus aculeatus; assembly: GCF_015852505.1. Lineage (NCBI taxonomy): Eukaryota > Metazoa > Chordata > Mammalia > Monotremata > Tachyglossidae > Tachyglossus > Tachyglossus aculeatus. The sequence continues at coordinate 8,275,077 of NC_052066.1, read as the reverse complement.
CATTAGTAGAAGAAATGTAGACTTCTAGACTGTAAGCCCGCTGATGGGTAGGGACCGTCTCTATAGGTTGCCAACTTGTACTTCCCAAGCGCTTAGTACAGTGCTCTGCACACAGTAAGCGCTCAATAAATATAATTGAATGAATGAGCTGATTATCTGAAATCTACCCCAGCGCTTAGTATAGTGCTTGGCATGTAGGGCGTGCTTAACAAATACGACAATTATCATTAGTAGAAGAAATGTAGACTTCTAGACTGTGAACCCACTGTTGGGTAGGGACCGTCTCTATATGTTGCCAACTTGTACTTCCCAAGCGCTTAGTACAGTGCTCTGCACACAGTAAGCACTCAATAAATACGATTGAATGAATGAATGAATGAAAACTAGCAGTAGTAGTAAGGACGGTATTTGTACAGTGCTCTGCACTCAGTAAGTGCTCGATAAATACAATTAAATGAATTTGTTAAGTGTTTACTGTGTGTCAAGCACTGTTCCAAATGCTGGGGTAGATACAACATAATCAGCCCCGTCCCACATGGGCTCACACTCTTAATAATAATAACTTTGGCATTTGTTAAGCGCTTACTATGTGCAAAGCACAGTCCTAAGCGCTGGGGAGGATACAAGGTGATCAGGTTGTCCCATGTGGGGCTCACAATCTTAATCCCCATTTTACAGATGAGGTCACTGAGGCCCAGAGAAGTGAAGTGACTTGCCCAGAGTCCCACAGCTGACAAGCGGCGGAGCCGGGATTAGAACCCATGACCTCTGACTCCCAAGCTTGTGCTCTTTCCACTGAGCCACCCTGCTTCTCTTAATCCGGCGTGGCTTAGTGGAACGAGCCTGGGTTTGGAAGTCAGGATGTGGGTTCTAATCCCGCCTCTGCCACTCGTCTGCTGGGTGATGCTGGGCAAACCACTTCACTTCTCTGGGCCTCAGTTCCCTCATCCGTAAAATGGGGATTGAGACTCTGTGCCCCACTTGAGACAACCTGATAAATTTGTATCTACCTCAGCGCTTAGAACAGTGCTCGGCATATAGTCAGCGCATAACAAATGCCATCATTATTATTTTGCAGATGATGGACACTGAGGCACGGACAAGTCAAGTGACTTGTCCAAGGTCACACAGCAGCCACTGCAGCACTAATAGTATTAGTTGTAGTAGCAGTTGTAGATTGTCAGCCCCTATTCTACGCTATTCTATTTATTTTATTTTGTTACTATGTTTTGTTTCTTGACTGTGAGCCCGCTGTTGGGTAGGGACTGTCTCTATATGTTGCCGACTTGTACTTCCCAAGCGCTTAGTACAGTGCTCTGCACACAGTAAGCGCTCAATAAATACGATTGCTTGATTGATTTTGTTGTCTGTCTCTCCCTTCTAATAATAATAATAATGGTGGCGTTTACTAAGCGCTTACTATGTGCAAAGCACTGTTCTAAGCGCTGGGGAGTCTACAAGGTGATCAGGTGGTCCCACGGGGGGCTCACGGTCTCCATCCCCATTTTCCAGATGAGGTCACTGAGGCCCAGAGAAGTGAAGTGACTTGCCCAAACTCACACAGCTGACAATTGGCCGAGCCGGGATTTGAACCCCTGACCCCTGACTCCAAAGCCCGGGCTCTTTCCACTGAGCCACGCTGCTTCTCGATAATAATAATAATATTTGTTAAGCACTTATCACATGCCAGGCGCTGTACTAAGCGCTGGGGTGAATATAAGCAAATCGGGTTGGACCCAATCCTGATCCCTCATGGGGCTCACAGTGGTCATCCCCATTTTCCAGATGAGGTCACTGAGGCCCAGAGAAGTGCAGTGTCTTGCCCAAGGTCACAGAGCCGACAGGTCATTCTTATTAAATAAAAGATAAGGTCCCTGTCCTCCGGGATTTTACAATCCAATGGGAAGAGATAAGTGGGCACAAATAATCAAATTTGCAAGGGGAGATGAGTAAGACCAAAGATACAAATTATATGAACATAAGCACACGGACACCAAATCACCCAGTCAGCCCGTGTTAGTACGAAGGTATATGTGTGTACATATTTATTACTCTATTTATTTATTTTACTTGTACATATCTATTCTATTTATTTTATTTTGTTAGTACGTTTGGTTTTGTTCTCTGTCTCCCCCTTTTAGACTGTGAGCCCGCTGTTGGGTAGGGATTGTCTCTATATGTTGCCAACTTGGACTTCCCAAGCACTTAGTCCAGTGCTCTGCACACAGTAAGCGCTCAATAAATACGATTGATTGATTGATTGATTGATGTGAGCCCGTTGTGGGCAGGGATCGTCTCTCTTTGTTGCTGACTTGGGCTTTCCAAGCGCTTAGTCCAGTGCTCTGCACACGGTAAGCGCTCAATAAATCCCACCGAACGACCGATGTGCTGCTGAGAGTTGTCGAGGCATCGAGGAATCTGTTCATTCATTCATTCGATTGAATTTATTGAGCACTTACTGTGTGTAATAATAATAATAATGGTATTTGTTAAGCACTTACTATGCGCAAAACGCTGTTCTAAGCGCTGGGGGGGATACAAGGTGATCAGATTGTCCCATGTGGGGCTCACAGTTTTAATCCCCATTTTACAGATGAGGGAACTGAGACACAGAGAAGTGAAGGGAGTTGCCCAAAGTCACCCAGCTGACAAGTGGCGGAGCCGGGATTAGAACCCATGACCTCCGACTCCCAAGCCCGGGCTCTTTCCACTGAGCCGCGCTGCGCTTGGGAAGTACAAATCGGCAACATCTAGAGACGGTCCCTAGCCAACAAGGGGGAATGTCTACAGGAAGTGTAGAGGAATTCATTCATTCATTCAATCGTATTTATTGAGCGCTTAGTGTGTGCAGAGCACTGGACTAAGCGCTTGGGAAGTCCAAGTTGGCAACATCGAGAGACGGTCCCTACCCGACAGCGGGCTCACAGTCTAGAAGGGGGAGACAGACAACAAAACAAAACATACTAACAAAATAAAATAAATGGGTAGGGACTGTCTCTATATGTTGCCAGCTTGTACTTCCTAAGCGCTTAATACAGTGCTCTACACACAGTAAGCGCTCAATAAATACGATTGATTGATTGATTGAATAGTAAATGGGAATAGGAATGAGAAGCAGCATGGCCCAGTGGCTAGAGCCCGGGCCCGGGAGTCAGAAGGTCGTGGGGGTCTAATCCCTGCTCTGTCGCTTGTCTGCTGCGTGACCTTGGATAAGTCACTTCACTTCCCGGGCCTCAGTTACCGCAGTTCATCCCCTGTGAGCCCCAAGTGGGACGGAGACCGTTTCCGACCTGATTATCGTCATCATCATCAATCGTATTTATTGAGCGCTTACTATGTGCAGAGCACTGTACTAAGCGCTTGGGAAGTACAAATTGGCAACATCTAGAGACAGTCCCTACCCAACAGTGGGCTCACAGCCTAAAAGGGGGAGACAGAGAACAAAACCAAACATACTAACAAAATAAAATAAATGGAATAGATATGTACAAGTAAAATAAAAAAAATAGAGTAATAAATATGTACAAACATATATACAGGTGCTGTGGGGAAGGGAAGGAGGTAAGATGGGGGGGATGGAGAGGGGGACGGGGTATATCTTGTATCTACCCAAGCGATTAGAACAGTGCTTGACACATGATGATGATGATGATGGCATTTGTTAAGCGCTTACTATGTGCAAAGCACTGTTCTAAGCGCTGGGGGGATACAAGGTGATCAGGTTGTCCCACCGGGGCTCACAGTCTTACTCCCCATTTTACAGATGAGGTAACTGAGGCTCAGAGATGTGAAGTGACTTGCCCAAGGTCACACAGCAGGCATGTGGCGGAGCCGGGATTCGAACCCACGACCTCTGACTCCAAAGCCCAGGCTCTTTCCACTGAGCCACGCTGCTTCATAGACCTTACCATAGACCTTCATAGACCTTACCATAGTAAGGTCTTCACAAATATCATCATTATTGTCCTCCGGGCCTCAGTTCCCCATCTGCTAAATGGGAATTCAGTGCCCCGTTCTCAGTTCCACTTAGACCAAGAGACCTATCCAGGACAGGGGGCCGTCCCTGATAATCCTGATAATAATAATAATAATAATAATAATAATAATAATAATAATAATAATAATAATAATAATGATGGTATTTGTTAAGCCGTCCCTGTTGACCTGATAATAATAATAATAATGATGGTATTTGTTAAGTGCTTACTATATGATGAGCACTGTTTTGTTAAGCACTTACTACGTGACCAGCACTGTTCTAAGCCTTGGGGTAGACACAAGGTGATCCGGTTGTCCCACGTGGGGCTCACAGTCTCCATCCCCATTTGACAGATGAGGGAACTGAGGCCCAGAGAAGTGAAGTGGCTTGCCCAAGGTCACACAGCAGACAAGTGGCAGAGCCGGGATTAGAACCCACGTCCTGTGACTTGCAAGCCCGCGCTCTTGCCGCTAAGCCACGCTGATCTTTTACCTTCTCCCCCAACACTTAGCATAATAATAATAATAATAATGGCATTTATTAAGCGCTTACTATGTGCAAAGCACTGTTCTAAGCACTGGGGAGGTTACAAGGTGAGCAGGTTGTCCCACGGTGGGGGGGCTCACAGTCTTAGTCACCATTTAACAGATGGGGTAACTGAGGCCCAGAGAAGTGAAGCGACTTGCCCAAAGTCACCCAGCTGACAATTGGCAGAGCGGGGATTTGAACCCGTGACCTCTGCCTCCAAAGCCCGGGCTCTTTCCACAGAGCCACGCTGCTTCTCAGAAATGTGAAGCAGAAATGTGTCTGTTTGTTGTCCTGTCGTACTGTCCCAAGGGCTTGGAACAGTGCTTTGCACACAGTAAGTGGCATGGCTCAGTGGAAAGAGCCCGGGCTTTGGAGTCAGAGGTCGTGGGTTCGAATCCCGGCTCCACCACAAGTCTGCTGTGTGACCTTGGGCAAGTCACTTAACTTCTCTCAGCCTCCGTTACCTCATCTGTAAAAATGGGGATTAAGACTGTGAGCCCCAAGTGGGACAACTTGATCACATTGTATCCCCCCCAGCGCTTAGAACAGTGCTTTGCACATAGTAAGTGCTTAACAAATGCCATTATTATTATTATTATTATTATTAATAATAAATACTATTGAATGAATGCATGAATGAATGAATATTTGTAATTCCCTGTGAGGCCTTACATTCCTTGAGGGCAGGGATCAAAGCTTGGAGCCAACGTGGTTTAGCGGGAAGAGCACAGGACTGGAATTCAGGGAACCCGGGTTCACATCCCGTCTCTGTCACCTTGGCTGCTTCTCTGGGGCCCTCAGTTTCCTCACCTGTAAAATGGGGATAAAACAGCTGTTCTTCTCCTTCCTTAGACTTTGAGCCCCCTGTGGGACAGGGACTGTGTCTGATGCGATTTTATTGGAACTACCTCAGAATTTAGGACAGTGCCTTAGTGACCCTTAAAAAATACTATTGATAATAATTATTAATGTTATTAATTAATTAATAAAAACATTATTAATCGTAATTATTAATATTATTAATTAATGAATGAATATTTTAAATAATTATTGCTATTAATAATAATGGTATTTGTTAAGTGCTTACTATGTGCCAAGCACTGTTCAAAGCACTGGGATAGATACAAAGTTACCAGGTTGTCCCCCGTGGGGCTCACAGTCTTCATCCCCATTTTCCAGATGAGGTCACTGAGGCCCAGAGAAGTGAAGTGACTTGCCCAAAGTCACACAGCTGACAGTTGGCGGAGCCGGGATTAGAATTTATGACCTTTGAGTCCCAAGCCCAGGCTCTTTCCACTAAGCCGTGCTGCTTCTCAATATTAAATAAATAATGATGGCATTTATTAAGCGCTTACTCTGTGCAAAGTGCTGTTCTAAGCGCTGGGCAGGTTACAAGGTGACCAGGTTGTCCCACATGGGGCTCACAGTCTTCATCCCCATTTTACAGATGAGGTCACTGAGGCCCGGAGAAGTGAAGTGACTTGCCCAAAGTCACACAGCTGACAAGTGGCGGAGCCGGCATTTGAACCCACGACCTCTGACTCCAAAGCCCGGGCTCTTTCCCACTGAGCCACGCTGCTTTCATCATTATTTTATATTCTCCCAAAGTGCCTAATATACCAATCTGTATTAAGTAGACTGTAAGTTCCTTGAGGGCAGGTATCACATCCTTTAACTCTGCTGTCGCGTCTCACGCGCTCAGTACAGTGCTCTGCCCATGAAGACCGTCGGCTCCTTGAGGGCAGGAATCGTGTCATCTAACTCTGCAAAACTCTCCCAAGCGCTCAGTACAGTGCTCTGCCCACGGGAGACTGTAATAATAATTGATGATATTGGCATTTGTTAAGTCCTTACTGTGTGCTAAGCGCTGGTCTAAGCTCTGTTGGGTAGGGACTGTCTCTATATGTTGTCAACTTGTACTTCCCAAGCGCTTAGTACAGTGCTCTGCACACAGTAAGCACTCAATAAATACGATTGATTGATTGATTGATATGAGGTCATCAGGTTGTCCCACGGGGGCTCATAGTCTTCATCTTTTTTAGACTGTGTTTTTAGACTGTGAGCCCACTGTTGGGTAGGGACTGTCTCTATATGTTGCCACCTTGTACTTCCCAAGCGCTTAGTACAGTGCTCTGCACACAGTAAGCGCTCAATAAATATGATTGATTGATTGATTGATTGATTCATTGCCATTAGTGCCTGTCTACTTGTTCTGTTTTGTCGTCTGTCTCCCCCTTCTAGACCGTGAGCCCGTTGTTGGGTAGGGACTGTCTCTATATGTTGCCACCTTGTACTTCCCAAGTGCTTAGTCCAGTGCTCTGCACACAGTAAGCGCTCAATAAATACGATTGATTGATTGATTGATTGATTCATCGCCATTAGTGCCTGTCTACTTTTTCTGTTTTGTCATCTGTCTCCCCCTTCTAGACCGTAAGCCCATTGTTGGGTAGGGACCGTCTCTATATGTTGCCACCTTGTACTTCCCAAGCGCTTAGTACAGTGCTCTGCACACGGTAAGCGCTCAATAAATACGATTGATTGATTGATTGATTGATTGATTGATTGATCGCCATTAGTGCCTGTCTACTTGTTTTGTTTTGTCGTCTGTCTCCCCCTTCTAGACCGTGAGCCCGTTGTTGGGTAGGGACCGTCTCTAGATGTTGCCACCTTGTACTTCCCAAGCGCTTAGTACAGTGCTCTGCACACAGTAAGTGCTCAATAAATACGGTAGTATGAGTGAATGAATGAATTAGATAATAATAATAATGGCATTTATTAAGCGCTTACTATGTGCCAAGCACTGTTCTAAGCGCTGGGGGTTTACAAGGTGATTAGGTTGTCCCACGTGGGGCTCACAGACTTAATCCCCATTTTCCAGATGAGGTAACTGAGGCATGGAGAAGTTAAGTGCCTTGCCCAAGTCACCCAGCTGACAATTGGCAGAGCCGGGATTTGAACCCATGACCTCTGACTCCAAAGCCCCTGCTCTTTCCACTATGCCACGCTGCTAGACAAATCCCTTCACTATTATTTCCATTATTATTACGATTATTACGATTATTATAATCCTTCCTCTCCCCCTCATCCCCCTCTCCATCCCCCCCATCTTACCTCCTTCCCTTCCCCACAGCACCTGGATAGGTGGATAGATGTTTGTACAGATTTATTACTCTATTTATTTATTTTACTTGTTCATATCTATTCCATTTATTTATTTTGTTAGTATGTTTGGTTTCGTTCTCTGTCTCCCCCTTTCAGACTGTGAGCCCACTGTTGGGTAGGGACCGTCTCTATACGTTGCCAACTTGTACTTCCCAAGCGCTTAGTCCAGTGCTCTGCACGCAGTAAGCGCTCAATAAATACGATTGATTGATTGATTGATTGATTGATTATTCCCGCTCTCCCCACCCCTTAGACCGTGCTGTAATTAGAGAACGTTTGAAAGAATGCTTCCTTCTGTGCGTCTCGCAAGCTGCGGTTTCTTTTTCCTTCTTCCTCTCCTGATTTTATTTCTATTCCTGTTTATTCAACTGGCCTTTTTCCACACTTCGCGGCATTCCCACTTCCATTTCGAGTCAATTTGGTTGCTTACGGTCCTTCAAACCCTCTCCGCACCAGGGGAAAGAGAGAGATATATACATATATGTGTATACATGTTTGTACATATTTATTACTCTATTTATTTATTTATTTATTTTATTTGTGCATATCTATTCTATTTATTTTATTTTGTTAGTATGTTTGGTTTTGTTCTCTGTCTCCCCCTTTTAGACTGTGAGCCCACTGTTGGGTAGGGACTGTCTCTATATGTTGCCAATTTGTACTTCCCAAGCGCTTAGTACAGTGCTCTGCACATCGTAAGCGCTCAATAAATACGATTGATGATGATGATGATGATGAGAGAGAGACGCGCAGTCTGGCCTGAGTTCACAGAACAGTTGATTTTAGGCCCTCCAGCTCCTAGGCCCTACTGCTCCAGCAGTAGCAGTAGCCTAAGCAGTAGTAGCAGCGCTCAGCACGCTCCTGCAGCCGCAGAACACTGCTTTGCACATAGTAAGCGCTTAACAAATACCATTATTACCAGTATCATTATCATTATCATCATTATTATCATCATCAGTGGTAGACTTTTAGACTGTGAGCCCACTGTTGGGTAGGGACCGTCCCTAGATGTTGCCAATTTGTACTTCCCAAGCGCTTAGTCCAGTGCTCTGCGCATAGTAAGCGCTCAATAAATACGATTGATGATGATGATGATAGTAGTGCAAGGTGATCATTTGTGATTGTATGTTTGGTTTTGTTCTCTGTTTCCCCCTTTTAGACTGTGAGCCCACTGTTGGGTAGGGACCGTCTCTAGATGTTGCCAATTTGTACTTCCCAAGCGCTTAGTCCAGTGCTCTGCGCATAGTAAGCGCTCAATAAATACGATTGATGACGATGATGATAGTAGTACAAGGTGATCAGGGTGTCCCACAGGGGGCTCACAGTCTTCATCCCCATTTTACAGTTGAGGAAACTGAGGCACAGAGAAGTTAAGACTGTGAGCCCACTGTTGGGTAGGGACCGTCTCACTATGTTGTCAATTTGTACTTCCCAAGTGCTTAGTCCAGTGCTCTGCACACAGTAAGCGCTCAATAAATACGATTGATGGATGGATAGTAGTAGTAGCAGCGCTCAAAATACCATTATTATTATTAGTAGTAGTAGTAGCAGCGCTCAGCACATAGTGTTTAACAAATACCATTATTATAAGCAGGAGTAGTATTCATTCATTCATTCAATCGTATTTATTGAGCGCTTACTGTGTGCAGAGCACTGGACTAAGCGCTAGTATTGTCAGCTGTGTGACTTTGGGCGAGTCACTTAATCAATCGATCAATCAATCAATTGTATTTATTGAGTACTTACTGTGTGCAGAGCACTGGACTAAGCGCTAGTATTGTCAGCTGTGTGACTTTGGGCGAGTCACTTAATCAATCAATCAATCGTATTTATTGAGCGCTTACTGTGTGCAGAGCACTGGACTAAGCGCTAGTATTGTCAGCTGTGTGACTTTGAGCGAGTCAATCAATCAATCGTATTTATTGAGTGCTTACTGTGTGCAGAGCACTGGACTAAGCACTAGTATTGTCAGCTGTGTGACTTTGGGCGAGTCACTTAATCAATCAATCAATCAATCAATCAATCAATCGCATTTGTTGAGCACCTACTGTGTGCAGAGCACTGGACTAAGCGCTAGTACTGTCAGCTGTGTGACTTTGGACGAGTCACTTAATCAATCAAGCAATCAATCGTATTTATTGAGCGCTTACTGTGTGCAGAGCACTGGACTAAGCGCTAGTATTGTCAGCTGTGTGACTTTGGGCGAGTCACTTAATCAATCAATCAATCAATCGTATTTATTGAGCGCTTACTGTGTGCAGAGCACTGGATTAAGCGCTAGTATTGTCAGCTGTGTGACTCTGTGTGAGGCACTTAATCAATCAATCAATCAATAGTATTTATTGAGCACTTACTGTGTGCAGAGCACTGGACTAAGCGCTTGGGAAGTACAAGTTGGCAACATAGCGAGACAGTCCCAACCCAACAGTGGGCTCACAGTCTTAACTTCTCTGTGCCTCAGTTTCCTCAACTGCAAAATGGGGATGAAGACTGTGAGCCCCCTGTGGGACAACCAATCATCTTGTAACCTCCCCAGCGCTTAGAACAGTGCTTGGCACATAGTAAGTGCTTAATAAATGTCATTAGTAGTAGTAGTAGTAGGGAAGTAGTAGGGAAGCAGCGTGGCTCAGTGGAAATAGCCCGGGCTTGGGAGTCAGAGGTCATGGGTTCTAATCCCCGCTCCGCCACTTGTCAGCTGTGTGACTTTGGGCAAGTCTCTTCACTTCTCTGTGCCTCAGTTACCTCATCTGTAAAATGGGGATGAAGACTGTGAGCCCCACCGGGGACAACCTGATCACCTTGTAGCCTCCCCAGCGCTTAGGACAGTGCTTTGCACAGAGTAAGCGCTTAACAAATGCCATCATTATTATTATTAGTAGTAGTCGTACTAGAAGTGGTAGCAAAAATAGTAGCAGAACGAGTAGAAATGGTAATGGTAATAGTAATAGTAGTAGCAGTAATTCATTCAATCGTATGTATTGAGCGCTTACTATGTGCAGTACACTGTAATAATAATAATAATAATGGTATTTATTAAGTGCTTCCTATGTGCAAAGCACTGTTCTAAGCACTGGGGAGGTTACAAGGTGATCAGGTTGTCCCACGGGGGCCTCACAGTCTTCATCCCCATTTTCCAGAAGAGGTCACTGAGGCCCAGAGAAGTGAAGTGACTCGCCCAAAGTCACACAGTTGACAAGTGGCGGAGCAGGGGATTTGAACCCACGACCTCTGACTCCAAAGCCCGGGCTCTTTCCGCTGAGCCCCGCTGCTTCTCTAGTACAGCTTCTCAGTATTAAGCGCTTGGGAAGTACAAGTCGGCAACAATAGTAGTAATAGTAGTAGTGGTAGTAGAAGTATTCATTCATTCATTCAATTGTATTTATTGAGCACTTACTGTGTGCAGAGCACTGTACTAAGCGCTTGGAAAGTGCAATACAGGAACAAGGAGAGGTGGTCCCTGCTCACAACGGGCTCACAGTCTAGATGGGGGGAGACAGACAGCGATACAAGTAAAATAGGCATCAATATAAATCAATAGAATACTTGTATTCTATTGTATATACATATGGTATATAATAATAAATAATAATGATGGAATTTATTAAGCGCTTACTATGTGCGAAGCACTGTTCTAAGCGCTGGGGAGGTTACAGGGTGATCAGGTTGTCCCACGGGGGGCTCACAGTTTTTAATCCCCATTTTTCAGATGAGGGAACTGAGGCCCAGAGAAGTGAAGTGACTTGCCCAAAGTCACACAGCTGACAGTTGGCGGAGCCGGGGTTTGAACCCATGACCTCTGACGCCAAATAATAATAATAATGATGGTATTTGTTAAGCACTTACTATGTGCAAAGCACTGTTTTAAGCGCTGGGCGGTTACAAGGTCATCAGGTTGTCCCACGGGGGGCTCACAGTTTTTAATCCCCATTTTTCAGATGAGGGAACTGAGGCCCAGAGAAATGAAGTGACTTGCCCAAAGTCACACAGCTGACAGTTGGCAGAGCTGGGATTTGAACCCATGACCTCTGATGCCAAATAATAATAATAATGATGGCATTTGCTAAGCACTTACTATGTGCAAAGCACTGTTTTAAGCGCTGGGCGGTTACATGGTGATCAGGTTGTTCCACGGGGGGCTCACAGCTTTTAATCCCCATTTTTCAGATGAGGTAACTGAGGCCCAGAGAAATGAAGTGACTTGCCCAAAGTCACACAGCTGACAGTTGGCAGAGCTGGGATTTGAACCCATGACCTCTGATGCCAAATAATAATAATAATGATGGCATTTGCTAAGCACTTACTATGTGCAAAGCACTGTTTTAAGCGTTGGGCGGTTACATGGTGATCAGGTTGTTCCACGGGGGGCTCACAGTTTTTAATCCCCATTTTTCAGATGAGGTAACTGAGGCCCAGAGAAGTGAAGTGACTGGCCCAAAGTCACACAGCTGACAGTTGGCAGAGCCGGGATTAGAACCCATGACCTCTGACTCCAAATAATAATAATAATGATGGCATTTGTTAAGCACTTACTATGTGCCAAGCACTGTTTTAAGCGTTGGGCGGTTACAGGGTGATCAGGTTGTCCCACGGGGGGCTCACAGTTTTTAATCCCCATTTTTCAGATGAGGGAACTGAGGCCCAGAGAAGTGAAGTGACTTGCCCAAAGTCACACAGCTGACAGTTGGTGGAGCCGGAATTTGAACCCATGACCTTTGAGTCCAAATAATAATAATAATGATGGCATTTGTTAAGCACTTGCTATGTGCAAAGCACTGTTTTAAGCTCTGGGCGGTTACAAGGTGATCATGTTGTCCCACGGGGGGCTCACAGTTTTTAATCCCCATTTTTCAGATGAGGGAACTGAGGCCCAGAGAAGTGAAGTGACTTGCCCAAAGTCACAGGCTGACAGTTGGCGGAGTCAGGATTCGAACCCATGACCTCTGACTCCAAAGCCCAGGCTCTTTCCACTGACCCACGCTGCTTCTCGTCCTCCTCCCTGGGTTCCTAGTGGAAAGAGCCCCATTCATTCATTCATTCAATCGTATTTATTGAGCGCTTACTGTGTGCATTCATTCATTCATTCAATCGTATTTATTGAGCGCTTACTGTGTGCATTCATTCATTCATTCAATCGTATTTATTGAGCACTTACTGTGTGCGGAGCACTGTACTAAGCGCTTGGGAAGTACAGCTTGGCAACAAGTTGGACTCCCAGCCCCAGCCTGGGAGTCAGAGGACCTGAGTTAATTAGGCTATTTGGTAAGCGCTTACTATGTGGCAGGCTCTGTACTAAGCGCTGGGGTGGAGACTTTTAGACTGTGAGCCCACTGTTGGGTAGGGACCGTCTCTATATGTTGCCAACTTGTACTTCCCAAGCGCTTAGTACAGTGCTCTGCACACAGTAAGCGCTCAATAAATACCATTGATTGATTGATTGGAGACAAGCAAAGGCAATGGACACAGTCCCTGTCCCACGTGGGGCTCACGATCTCAATCCCCATTTTCCAGATGAGGTCACAGAGGCCCAGAGAAGTGAAGTGACTTGCCCAACGTCACCCAGCAGACCGGAGGCGGAGCCGGGATTAGAACCCAGGACCTTCTGACTCTCAGGCCCGGGCTCTATCCATTACGCCAGGCTGCTTCTAATAATAATGGCATTTGTTAAGCGCTTACTATGTGCCAAGCACTGTTCTAAGCGCTGGGGGAGATACAAGGTGATCAGGTTGTCCCACGTGGGGCTCATAGTCTTCATCCCCATTTTCCAGCTGAGGTCACTGAGGCACAGAAAAGTTAAGTGACTTGCCCAAGGCCACACAGCAGACAAGTGGCAGAAGTGGGATTAGAACCCGCATCCTCTGATTGCCATTAAGCCACACTGCTTCATTCATTCATTCATTCAATCGTATTTATTGAGCGCTTACTGTGTGCAGAGCACTGTGCTAAGCGCTTGGGAACATACTTCTAATTTACTTTTATTTAACTATTTACTTCTCTTCTAGTCCCAGCTCCGCCGCTTGTCTGTGTGACCTCGGGCAAGTCATTTCACATCTCCGGGCCTCGATTTCCTCGTTGCAAAATGGGGATTAAATCCTTTTCCCTCCAATTCATTCATTCATTCATTCAATCGTATTTTACTGAGCGCTTACTGTGTGCAGAGCACTGTACTAAGCGCTTGGGAGAGGACAAGTCAGACTGTGAACCCCTAGAGGGACAGGGACCATATCCAACCTGATTATCTTGTAGTTACCCCGGCCCTGAGCACAGCGTTTAACATGATCAATCGTATTTATTAAGCTCTTACTATGTGCAGAGCACTGTACTAAGCGCTTGGGAAGTACAAATTGGCAACATATAGAGGCAGTCCCTACCCAACAGTGGGCTCACAATCTAAAAGGGGGAAACAGGGAACAAAACCAAACATACTAACAAAATAAAATAAATAGAATAGATATGTACAAGTAAAATAAATAAATAGAGTAATAAGTATGTACAACCATATATACATATATACAGGTGCTGTGGGGAAGGGAAGGAGGTAAGATGGGGGGGAAAGAGCCTAGTGGGTAGAGCCCAGGCCTGGGAATCAGAAGGACGTGGGTTCTAATCCTGGCTCTGCCTCAGGTCCGCGTGTGACCTTGGGTAAGTAATAATAATAATAATAATAATAATGACATTTATTACACGCTTACTATGTGCAAAGCACTGTTCTAAGCGCTGGGGAGGTTACAAGGTGATCAGGTTGTCCCAGGGGGGCTCACAGTCTTCATTCCCATTTTCCAGATGAGGTCACTGAGGCCCAGAGAAGTGAAGTGACTTGCCCAAAGTCACCCAGCTGACAATTGGCGGAGCCGGGATTTGAACCCATGACCTCTGACTCCAAAGTCCAGGCTCTTTCCACTGAGCCACGCTGCTTCTCTAGTCGCTTCACTCCTCTGGGCCTCAGTGACCTCATCCATTAAATGGGAAGACTGTGAGTCCTATGTGGGACAGAGGCTGCGTCCAACCTGATTCAAGCGCTCTAATAAATGCTAATAAATAATAATTCACTTAGTCCAGTGAATTCATTCAACTGTATTTATTGAGCGCTTACTGTGTGCAGAGCACTGGACTAAGCACTTGGGAAAGTAGAATTATCTTGTATCTACCCCAGTACAGTGCCTGGCACATAGTAAGCGCTTAACAAATAGCGTAATTCATTCATTCATTCATTCAATCGTATTTATTGAGCGCTTACTGTGTGCAGAGCACTGTACTAAGCGCTTCGGAAGTAGAAGTTGGCAACATAGAGAGACGGTCCCTACACCCAACAGTGGGCTCACAGTCTAGAAGGGGGAGACAGACAACAAAACAAAACGTATTAACAAAATAAAATAAATAGAATAGTAATAGATTATTATTATTATTATTATTATTACCATAAAAACAAATACCACAATTTTCATTATGATTTCTTCTTTTTGACCGATTGAGACCTTTCCATCTGGGTTTCCCTGGCTGAAGCACAGTTCCCCAGTGTTTTATAATAATCTATCGATAGATCAGTCAATAAACAATATTTACCGAGTGCTTCCTCTGGACGGGCACGGCCTAGTGAGTCAGAGCGACCTGGGTTCTAATCCCGCCTCCGCCACCTGTCTGCTGTGTGACCTTGGACAGGTCACTTTACCTCTCTGTGCCTCGGTCCCCTCATCCATAAAATGGGGGATTCAGACCGTGAGCCCCACGTGGGACAGGGACCTGATTAGCTTGCATCTACCGCAGCGCTTACTACAGTGCCGGGCACATAGTAAGCACTTATCCAATAAGTGCTCTGCACACAGTGAGTGCTCAATAAATACGATTGATTGATTGATCAAATACCATTATTATTATTATTATTATTATTAATAAGGACTTGGGAAAGTCCAACAAAAGCAAAATACATGTTCCTTGCCCTCAAGGAGTTTACAATCTAACAACAACAATAATAATAAGTCATTCAGTCATATTTATTGAGCACTTACTGTGTGCAGAGCACTGTACTAAGCGCTTGGAAGAGTACGATCTAACAACAGACACATTCCCTGCCCCCAGCGAGCTTACATTCTAGAGTTATGGCATTTGTTGATGATGATGATGATAATGGCGTTTATTAAGCACTTACTATGTGCCAAGCACTGTTCTAAGCGCTGGGGAGGTTACAAGGTGATCAGGTTGTCCCACGGGGGACTCGCAATCGTAATCCCCATTTTACAGATGAGGTCACTGAGGCCCAGAGAAGTGAAGTGACTCGCCCAAAGTCACACAGCTGACAATTGGCGGAGCCGGGATTTGAACCCATGACCTCTGACTCCAAAGCCTGGGCTCTTTCCACTGAGCCACGCTGCTTCTCTAAGCAGTGTTTGTTAGGAGCTTACTATGTGCCAAGCACTGTACTAAGCACTTGGGCAGATAGATACCAGATGATGATGATTTTGCTCAGTGCTTACTAATAATAATAATGATGATGATGATGATGATGATGATGATGGTATTTAAGCGCTTACTACATGCAAAGCACTGTTCTAAGCGCTGGGGAGGTTACAAGGCGACCAGGTTGTCCCACGGGGGGCTCACAGTCTCCATCCCCATTTGACAGATGAGGTCACTGAGGCCCAGAGAAGTGATGTGACTTGCCCAAAGTCCCCCAGCTGACAATTGGCAGAACCAGGATTTGAACCCATGACTTCTGACTCCAAAGCCCGAGCTCTTTCCACCGAGCCACACTGCTTCTTCTTACTACGAGCCAAGCACTCACGGGGCTCACAGCCTAAGTAGGAGGGAGAGTGGCTATTAAATCCCCATTTTACCAATGAGGAAACTGAGACCAGAGAGGTTGAGCGACTAGCCCAAGGTCACACCGCAAGCAAGAGGCGGAGCGGGATTGGAACCCGGGCCCGACCCGATGGGGAAGACGGAGATGATTTTCAGGGTGGAAGCGAGAGGGAGAACAAGGCTGCAGCAGGAAATAGGACAAATATATATCAGGGGGTGGTGGCTGAATCAATATTTGAAGGTATAAATAAATATGTAAATAAATATACGCATATGGATCAAAGCGCTGATATCATCATCACCACCGTCGGTATTGCTCGAGCATCTGCTGTGTGCAGAGAGCACCGTCCTGAGCACTTGGGAGCAGTAAAATTCATCCACTCGTCCATCCTATCGTGTATTTATTGAGCGCTTACTGTGGGCAGAGCCATCAGTCGTATTTATTGAGCGCTTCCTGCGTGCAGAGCACTGGACTAAGCGCTTGGGAAGGACAAGTCGACAACTGAGACAATCCCTTCCCAACAACGGGCTCACCGTCTAGAAGCGGGTGAAGACAGGCAACAAAACAAAGCAAAAATAAGTAGGCAGGCATCAATAGAAATAAATAGAATTATAGATAGAAACACATCATTAATAAAATAAATCGATTAATAATAATAATAATAATAATTGCATTTTATTAAGCACTTACTATGCGCAGAGCACTGTTCTAAGCACTGGGGAGGTTTGTACATATTCATTACTCTATTTATTTATTTATTTGTTTTACTTGTACATATCTATTCTATTTATTTTATTTTGTTAGTATGTTCGGTTTTGTTCTCTGTCTCCCCCTTTTAGACTGTGAGCCCACTGTTGGGTAGGGACCGGCTCTGTATGTTGCCAATTTGTAATAATAATAATAATAATTGGCATTTGTTAAGCGCTTACTATGTGCAAAGCACCGTTCTAAGCGCTGGGGAGGATACGGGGTGATCAGGTTGTCCCACGTGGGGCTCACAGTCTTAATCCCCATTTTACAGATGAGGTAACCGAGGCCCAGAGAAGTTAAGTGATTTGCCCAAGATCACACAGCAGACATGTGGCGGAGTTGGGATTCGAACCCATGACCTCTGACTCCAAAGCCCGTGCTCTTTCCACTGAGCCACGCTGCTTCCCAAGCGCTTAGTACAGTGCTCTGCACATAGTAAGCGCTCAATAAATACGATTGATGATGATGATGATGATGATGATCCCCATTTGACAGATGAGGCCCAGAGAAGTGAAGTGACTTGCCCAAATAATAATGATGGCATTTAGTAAGCGCTTACTATGTGCCAAGCACTGTTCTAAGCGCTGGGGAGGTTACAAGGTGATCAGCTTGTCCCAAGGGGGCTCACAGTCTTCATCCCCATTTGACAGATGAGGGCACTGAGGCCCAGAGAACTGAAGTGAGTTGCCCAAAGTCACACAGCTGACAATTGGTGGAGCCCGGATTTGAACCCAGGACCTCTTATTACTCTATTTATTTATTTTATTTGTACATACTTATTCTATTTATTTTATTTTGATAATATGTTTGGTTTTGTCCTCTGTCTCCCCCTTCTAGACTGTGAGCCCACTGTTGGGTAGGGACTGTCTCTGTATGTTGCCAACTTGTACTTCCCAAGCGCTTAGTACAGTGCTCTGCACACAGTAAGCGCTCAATAAATACGATTGATTGAATGAATGAATGAATGAATGAATGAATGAAGTGACTTGCCCAAAGTCACACAGCTGACAATTGGCAGAGCAGGGATAATAAATGCGTACCTATATACACAATAAATGGGCGCATGCACATTAGAAGCAGCATGGCTCAGTGGAAAGAGGTCATGAGTTCAAATCCCCGCTCCGCCAATTGTCAGCTGTGTGACTTTGGGCAAGTCACTTCACTTCTCTGGGCCTCAGTTCCCTCATCTGTAAAATGGGCATTAAGACTGTGAGCCCCCCATGGGACAACCGGATCACTTTGTAAATTCCCCAGCACTTAGAACAGTGCTTTGCACATAGTAAGCGCTTAATAAATGCCATCATTATTATATACACAGTTACTTCCCTGCCCTCAACGGCCTAGTGGGTAGAGCCCGGGCTTGGGAGTCAGAAGGTCATGGGTTCTAATCCCGGCTCCATCACTGGTCTGCTGGGTGAACTTGGGTGAGTCACTTCACTTCTCTGGGCCTCAGTTCCCTCCTCTGGAAAATGGGGATCAGGACTGTGAACCCCACGTGGGGCAGGGATTGTGTCCAACCCAATTTGCTTTTATCCAAATAATATTATTTAAATAATATTGGGATATATTATTATTTCCAAATTATAATATTATTATTATTGGCACATAATAAGCACTTAACAAATACTGTAATTATTGAGAAACAGCGTGGTGTAGTGGCTAGAGCCCGGGCCTGGAAATCAGAAGGTCTTGGGTTCTAATTCCGGCTCCACCACCTAATAATAATAGTAATAATAATGATAATGGCATTTATTAAGCGCTTACTATGTGCAAAACACTGTTCTAAGCGCTGAGGGGGATACAAGGTGATCAGGTTGTCCCCAGTGGGGCTCACAGTCTTCATCCCCATTTTACAGATGAGGGAACTGAGGCCCAGAGAAGTGAAGTGACTTGGCCAAAGTCACACAGCTGACAAGAGGCGAAGGGGGATACAAGGTGATCAGGTTGTCCCAAGTGGGGCTCCCAGTCTTCATCCCCATTTTACAGATGAGGTAACTGAGGCTCAGAGAAGTGAAGTGACTTGGCCAAAGTCACACAGCTGACAAGAGGCAGAGTGGGGATTTGAACCCATGACCTCTGACTCCAAAGCCCGGGCTCTTTCCACTGAGCCACGCTGCTCCTCTTGTCTACTGTGTGACCTTGGACAAGTCCTGTCACTTCTCTGGGTCTCAGTTCCCTCATCTGTCAAATGGGGATTGAGACTGTGAGCCCCATGTTGCCAACTTGGACTTCCCAAGCGCTTAGTCCAGTGCTCTGCACACAATAAGCGCTCAATAAATACGATTGAATGAATGAATGAATGTAGAACAGGGATTGTGTCCAACCTGATTTGCTTGTATTTGCTTGGGGAAGCAGTGTGGCTCAGTGGAAAGAGCCTGGGCTCTGGAGTCAGAGGTCATGGGTTCAAATCCCGGCTCCACCAATTGTCAGCTGTGTGACTTTGGGCAAGTCACTTCACTTCTCTGAGCCTCAGTTACCTCATCTGTAAAATGAGAATGAAGACTGTGAGCCCCCTGTGGGACAACCTGATTTCCTTGTAACCTCCCCAGCGCTTAGAACAGTGCTTTGTGCATAGTAAGTGCTTAATAAATGCCATAATTATTATTATTATTATTTATTCATTCATTCAACTGTATTTCTTGAGCGCTTACCGTGTGCAGAGCACTGGACTAAGCGCTTGGGAAGTACAATCAATCAATCATATTTATTGAGCACTTACTGTGTGCAGAGCACTGGACTAAGCGCTTGGGAAGTACAATCAATCAATCAATCAATCGTATTTATTGAGCACTTACTGTGTGCAGAGCACTGTACTAAGCGCTTGGGAAGTACAAGTTAGAAACATATAGAGACGGTCCCTACCCAACACCCCAGTGCTTAGTAATAATAATAATAATGATGATGGCATTTATTAAGCACTTACTATGTGCAAAGCACTGTTCGAAGCGCTGAGTACAGTGCCTGGCACATAGTAAGTGCTAAAGAAATACCATAATTATTATTTTTTATTTATTTTTGTTATGGTATCTGTTACATGCCTACTAAGAACAGTGCTCAGCGCTTAGAACAGTGCTTTGCACATAGTAAGCGCTTAACAAATGCCATTATTATTGTTATTATTATTATTATGTGCCAATAATAATAATCATGATGATATCTGTTAAGCGCTTACTATGTGCCAAGCACTGTTCTAAGCGCTGGGGAAGATACAAGGTAATCAGATTGCCCCACGGGAGGCTCACAGTCTTAATCCCCATTTTACAGACGAGGTAACTGAGGCACAGGGAAGTTAAGTGTCTTGACCAAAGTCACACGGCTGATAAGTGGCGGAGCCGGGTTTAGAACCCATGACCTCTGGCTCCCAAGCCCGGGCTCTTTCCACTAAACCACACAAGCACTGTTCTAAGCGCTGGGGTAGATACTATAATAATATAATATATTATAATATTATATTATATTATATTGTATTATATTATATTATATTATATTGCATTATATTATATTATAATATTATAATAATAAATTATGGTACCTGTTAAGTGCTTACTATGTGCCAAGCACTGTTCTAAGCACTGGGGTAGCTACAAGTGAGCCCCCCAAGGGACAACCTGATCACCTTGTAACCTCCCCAGTGCTTAGAACAGTGCTTTCCACATTCATTCATTCATTCATTCACTCATTCAATCGTATTTATTGAGCGCTTACTGTGATCTCCCCCTTCTAGACTGTGAGCCCACTGTTGGGTAGGGACCGTCTCTAGATGTTGCCAACTTGGACTTCCCAAGCGCTTAGTCCAGTGCTCTGCACACAGTAAGCGCTCAATCAATACGATTGAATGAATGAATGAATGAATTTTATTTGTACATATTTATTCTATTTATTCGGTTAATATGTTTTGTTGTCTGTCTCCCCCTTCTAGACTGTGAGCCCAC
The DNA here is from genome assembly GCF_015852505.1 of Tachyglossus aculeatus. Classification (NCBI taxonomy): domain Eukaryota; kingdom Metazoa; phylum Chordata; class Mammalia; order Monotremata; family Tachyglossidae; genus Tachyglossus; species Tachyglossus aculeatus. Next base: position 8,253,932 of record NC_052066.1, on the reverse strand, counting down.
TGTTGGGTAGGGACCGTCTCCGTATGCTGCCAACTTGGACTTCCCAAGCGCTTAGTCCAGTGCTCTGCACACAGTAAGCGCTCAATAAATAGGATTGAATGAATAAGAAGAGTAATTGTGGCATTTGTTAAGTGCTTACTGTGTGGCAGGCACTGAACTAAGCGCTGGGGTGGAACTAAGCACTCTGGGCAAGTGCTCTGCACACAGTAAGCGTTCAATAAATAGGATTGAATGAATAAGAAGAGTAATTGTGGCATTTGTTAAGTGCTTACTGTGTGGCGGGCACTGAACTAAGCGCTGGGGTGGAACTAAGCACCCTTGCCAAGTGCTCTGCACACAGTAAGCGCTCAATAAATAGGATTGAATGAATAATAAGAGTAATTGTGGCATTTGTTAAGTGCTTACTGTGTGGCGGGCACTGAACTAAGTGCTGGGGTGGAACTAAGCAAATCGGGTTGGACACAGTCCCCGTCCCCCGTGGGGCTCACAGTCTCCATCCCCATTTTCCAGATGAGGGAACTGAGGCCCAGAAAAGTAAAGTGACTTGCCCAAGGTCACACAGCAGAGTTAATAATAATAATAATTATGGCATTTATTAAGCGCTTACTATGTGCAAAGCACTGTTCTCAGCGCTGGGGGGATACAAGGTCATCAGGTTGTCCCACTTGGGGCTCACAGTCTTAATCCCCATTTTACAGATGAGGTAACTGAGGCACAGAGAAGTTAAGTGGCTCAGTAGGAAAGAGCCCAGGCTTTGGAGTCAGAGGTCATGGGTTCAAATCCCTGCTCCGCCAATTGTCAGCTGTGTGACTTTGGGCAAGTCACTTAACTTCTCTGGGCCTCAGTTACCTCATCTGGAAAATGGGGATTAAAGCTGTGAGCCCCACGGGGGACCACCTGATCACCTTGTAACCTCCCCAGCTCTTAGAACAGTGCTTTGCACATAGTAAGCGCTTAATAAAAATGCCATCATTAAGTGGCTTGCCCAAGGTCACACAGCTGACAAATGGCAGAGGCGGGATTCGAACCCATGACCTCTGACTCCCAAGCCCGGGCTCTTTCCACTGAGCCACGCCGCTTCCCCAGACTTGACACCCGTCCACATGTTTTGTTTTTGTCGTCCGTCTCCCCATTTTAGACCGCGAGCCCGTCGTTGGGTAGGGACCGTCCCTCGATGTTGCCGACTTGTCCTTCCCAAGCGCTTAGTCCAGTGCTCTGCACACAGTAAGCGCTCAATAAATACGATTGAATGAAGGAATGAATGAACTGGAGGAGCCAGGATTAGAACCCATGACCTTCTGATTTCCAGGCCTGGGATGGAGCCACTAGGCCAGGCTGCTTTTCGCATCACGCGGTCACTTCACTTCTCTGTGCCTCAGTTTCCTCATCTGTAAAAGGGGAATTGAGACTGGGACAGGGGGATGTATCGAACCTGATTACCCTGTATTCATTCAATCGTATTTATTGAGCGCTTACTGTGTGCAGAGCACTGTACTAAGCGCTTGGGAAGTATTTTGTTAGTATGTTTGGTTTTGTTCTCTGTCTCCCCCTTTTAGACTGTGAGCCCACTGTTGGGTAGGGACTGTCTCTATATATTGCCGACTTGTACTTCCCAAGCGCTTAGTACAGTGCTCTGCACACAGTAAGCGCTCAATAAATACGATTGATTGATTGATTGATATAAGTTGGCATCTAACCCAGCTCTTACAGCCATGCTTGGCACATAGTAAGCACTTCACAGATACCATAATTATTATGTGCCAGGCACTGTCCTAAGCACTGGGGTAGATACAAACTAATAATAATAATAATTCTGGTATTTCTTAAGCGCTCACTATACACCAGGCACTGTATTAAGCACTGGGATAGATACGAGCTAATGATAATAGTATTTGTGGTATTTAAGTGCTTACTATGTTCCAGACACTGTACTAAGCACTGGGGTAGATGCAAGCTAATAATAATAATAATTGGGGTATTTGTTAAGCGCTTACTATGTGCCAGGCACTGAATTAAGCACTGGGGTAGATACAAGCTTATGATAATAGCAATTGTGGTATTTAAGTGCTTACTATGTTCCAGACACTGTACTAAGCACTGGGGTAGATGCAAGCTAATAATAATAATAATTGGGGTATTTGTTAAGCGCTTACTATGTGCCAGGCACTGAATTAAGCACTGGGGTAGATACAAGCTTATGATAATAGCAATTGTGGTATTTAAGTGCTTACTATGTTCCAGACACTGTACTAAGCACTGGGGTAGATGCAAGCTAATAATAATAATAATTGGGGTATTTGTTAAGCGCTTACTATGTGCCAGGCACTGAATTAAGCACTGGGGTAGATACAAGCTTATGATAATAGCAATTGTGGTATTTAAGTGCTTACTATGTTCCAGACACTGTACTAAGCACTGGGGTAGATGCAAGCTAATAATAATAATAATAATTGGGGTATTTGTTAAGCACTTACTATGTGCCAGGCACTGAATTAAGCACTGGGGTAGATACAAGCTTATGATAATAGCAATTGTGGTATTTAAGTGCTTACTATGTTCCAGACACTGTACTAAGCACTGGGGTAGATGCAAGCTAATAATAATAATAATAATTGGAGTATTTGTTAAGCGCTTACTATGTACCAGGCACTGAATTAAGCACTGGGGTATATGCAAGCTTATGATAATAGAAGTTGTGGTATTTAAGTGCTTACTATGTGCCAGGCACTGTACTAAGCGCTGGGGTAGATGCATGCTAACAATAATGATAGCTGTGGTATTTGTTAGGCGCTTACTATGTGCCAGGTACTGAATTAAGCACTGGGGTAGATACAAGCTTATGATAATAGCAATTGTGGTATTTAAGTGCTTACTATGTGCCAGGCACTGTAGTAAGTGCTGGGGTAGATGCACGCTAATAATAATGATAGCTGTGGCATTTGTTAAGCGCTTACTATGTACCAGGCACTGTGATAATAATAATAATAATCGCATTTATTAAGCGCTTACTATGTGCAAAGCACTGTTCTAAGCGCTGGGGAGGTTACAAGGTGATCGGGTTGTCCCATGGCGGGGGGGGGCGGGGGGGGGGGGGGGGGGCTCACAGTCTTAATCCCCATTTTACAGATGAGGTAGCTGAGGCCCAGAGAAGTGAAGTGACTTGCCCAAAGTCACACAGCTGACAATTGGCTGGGCTGGGATTTGAACCCATGACCTCTGACTCCAAAGCCCAGGCTTTTTCCGCTGAGCCATGCTGCACTGTATTAAGCACTGGGGTGGATAAAAGCTAATGATAATCGTAATTGTGATATTTAAGTGCTTACTATGCGCCAGGCACTGTACTAAGCGCTGGGGTAGATGCAAGCTAATTAATAATAATAATAATAATAATAATAATAATAATAATAATGGTATTTATTAAGCGCTTACTATGTGCAAAGCACTGTTCTAAGCGCTGGGGAGGTTACAAGGTGATCAGGTTGTTCCATGGGGGGCTCACAATCTTCATCCCCATTTTACAGATGAGGTAACTGAGGCCCAGAAAAGCAAAGTGACTTGTCCAAAGTCACACAGCTGACAAGTGGCAGAGCCAGGTTTTGAACCCATGACCTCTGACTCCAAAGCCCGGGCTCTTTCCACTGAGCCATGCTGCACTGTATTAAGCACTGGGGTAGATAAAAGCTAATGATAATTTTAATTGTGATATTTAAGTGCTTACTATGTGCCAGGCACTGTACTAAGCGCTGGGGTAGACGCAAGCTAATAATAATAATAACAGTGGTATTTGTTAAGCGCTTACTATGTGCCAGGCACTGTACTAAGCACTGGGGTAGATACAGGCTACTCAGATTGGACCCAATCCCTGTCCCACGTGGGGCTCATGGTGTGAATCCCCAGAAGCAGCGCGGCTCAGTGGAAATCAATCAATCAATCGTATTTATTGAGCGCTTACTGTGTGCAGAGCACTGGACTAAGCGCTTGGGAAGTACAAGATGGCAACATATAGAGACAGTCCCTACCCAACAGTGGGCTCACAGTCTAAAAGACTGTGGAAAGAGCCCGGGCTTTGGAGTCAGAGGTCATGGGTTCAAATCCCAGCTCCACCCCTTGTCAGCTGTTTGACTTTGGGCAAGTCACTTCACTTCTCTGAGCCTCAGTTCCTTCGTCTGTAAAATGGGGATGAAGACTGTGAGCCCCCGGTGGGACAACCTGATCACCTTGTAACCTCCCCAGCGCTTAGAACAGTGCATGGCACAGAGTAAGCGCTTAATAAATGCTATCATGATTATAGAGAAGCAGCGTGGCTCAGTGGCAAGAGCCCGGGCTTTGGAGTCAGTGGTCATGGGTTCAAATCCCAGCTCCGCCAACTGTCAGCTGTGTGACCTTGGGCAAGTCACTTAACTTCTCTGGGCCTCAGTGACCTCATCTGTACAATGGGGATTAAAGCTGTGAGCCCTACGTGGGACAACCTGATCACCTTGTAACCCCCCCCCCCAGTGCTTAGAACAGTGCTTTGCACAGAGTAAACACAACAAATGCCATCATCACCTTGTAACCTCCCCAGCGCTTAGAACAGTGCTTTGCACATAGTAAGCGCTTAATAAATGCCATTATTATTATTATTATTATTTTTCAGATGAGGAAACTGAGGCCCAGAGTAGCAAAGGGCCTTATCCCGGCATCACACAGCAGACAAGAAGGCAGGCCCTTCTCCACTCATGTTTCCCACCATGTTCTCCCCGCCCCACTCAGACCTCACACTCTGAATCAGAAAAGCAGCGTGACTCAGTGGCAAGAGCCCGGGCTTGGGAATCAGAGGTCGTGGGTTCAAATCCCGGCTCCTCCAGTTGTCAGCTGGGTGACTTTGGGCAAGTCATTCATTCAATCGTATTTATTGAGCACTTCCTGTGTGCAGTGCACTGTACTAGGCGCTTGGGAAGGACAAGTTGGCAACAACTAGAGACGGTCCCTACCCAACAGCGGGCTCACAGTTTCCTTCCTCTCCCCCTTGTCCCCCTCGCCTCACCTCCTTCCCTTCCCCACAGCACCTGTATATATGTATATATGTTTGTACATATTTATTACTCTATTTATTTATTTATTTTACTTGTACATATCTATTTTATTCATTTTATTTTGTTAATATGTTTGGTTTTGTTCTCTCTCTCCCTTCTAGCCTGTGAGCCCGCTGTTGGGTAGGGACCGTCTCTAGATGATGCCAACTTGTACTTCCCAAGCGCTTGGTCCAGTGCTCTGCACACAGTGAGCGCTCAATAAATACGATTGATTGATTGATTGATTGATTGATTGATAGAAGGGGGTAGAGGCTGGAGATCAGCTCAGACCCAGGGCTCCGGCCCTCACCGACCTCTACGAGGGAAGGGGAGCAGGAGTTGCCTTCCCATTTTGTAGAGAAAGCCCATAGAGGTTAGGTGACTTGCCCAAGGTCACACAGCAGGCAAGAAGGCGGCAGAGCCGGGATTGGCACCCGGGTGTCTTGGCGTCCGGACCACGCTCTGCTCACCCGGCCTCACTGCTTCCTTCCTCCTGCTCACCCAGCGTGGCTCAGTGGGAAGAGTCTGGGCTTTGGAATCAGAGGTCATGGGTTCGAATCCCGGCTCTGCCACGCGTCTGCTGTGTGACCTTGGGCAGGCCACTTTGCTTCTCGGAGCCTCAGTTACCTCATCTGGAAAATGGGGGTGATTCACTCATTCAGTCGTATTTATTGGGCGCTTACTGTGTGCAGAGCACTGTACTAAGTGCTTGGGAAGGACAAGCACAGTGATGACTGTGAGCCCCACGCGGGACAACCTTGTATCCCCCCCAGCGCTTAGAACAGTGCTTTGCACATAGTAAGTGCTTAACAAATGCCATCATCATCACTTCACTTCCCTGGGCCTCAGTTCCCTCGCCTGTCAAATGGGGATGAAGACTGGGAGCCCCACGGGGGACAACCTGATCACCTTATATCCGCCCCAGCGCCTAGAACAGTGCTTGGCACATAGTAAGCGCTTAATAAATGCCATCATCATACTGATTATTTGTTGCCGAAATGTACTTTCCAAGGGCTGAGTCCAGCGATCTGCCCACAGGAAGCGCTCAACAAATGCCATCATTATTCTTATTATTTGTTGCCGAACTGTGATTTCCAAGGGCTAAGCCCAGTGCTCTGCACACAGTAAGCGCCAAACAAATGCCATAATAATAATAATAATAATAATGGCATTTATTAAGTGCTTACTATGTGCAAAGCACTGTTCTAAGCGCTGGGGAGGTTACAAGGTGATCAGGTTGTCCCACGTGGGGCTCACAGTCTCAATCCCCCATTTTACAGATGAATTCAGATCATTCTTATTATTTGTTGCCAAACTGTACTTTCCAGGGGCTTAGTCCAGCGCAATACACACGGGGAAAGCGCTCAATAAATACGATCCGACGAATGAACCATTATCCCCATTTTCTATAATAATAATAATAATAATGATGGCATTTATTAAGTGCTTACTATGTGCAAAACACTGTTCTAAGCACTGGGGAGGTTACAAGGTGAGCAGGTTGTCCCACGGGGACTCACAGTCTTAATCCCCATTTTAACAGATGAGGTAACTGAGGCTCAGAGAAGTTAAGCGACTTGCCCAAAGTCCCACAGCTGACCTGTCCCACTTGGGGCTCAATCTTAATCCCCATTTTAAAGGGGAGGAAACTGAGGCACGGAAGACTTTAGTGACTTTTCGGTGGTATTTGTTAAGCACTTACCATGTGCCAGGCATTGTACTAAGCGCTGCGGAAGATACAAGAGAAGCAGGGTGGTTCAGTGGAAAGAGCCCGGGCTTTGGAGTCAGAAGTCATGGGTTCAAATTCCGACTCCGCCAAATGTCAGCTGCGTGACTTTGAGCAAGTCACTTCACTTCTCTGGGCCTCAGTTCCCTCATCTGGAAAATGGGGATGAAGACTGTGAGCCCCACGTGGGACAACCTGATCACCTTGTATCCCCCCAGCGCTTAGAACAGTGCTTTACACATAGTAAGCACTTAACAAATACCATCATTATTATTACTATTATTATCTGTTGCCGACTTGGACTTCCCAAGCGCTCAGTCCAGTGCTCGGCACACAGTAAGCGCCCAATAAATACGATCCAACGAATGAACCATTATCCCCATTTTCTAGACCGCCAGCCCGTCGTCGGGTAGGGACCGTCTCTATCTGTTGCCGACTTGGACTTCCCAAGCGCTTGGTCCAGTGCTCTGCACACAGTAAGCGCTCAATAAATACGATCGAATGAATGAATGAATGAATGAATGAATGAATATACACCTGTATATATGTATATATGTTTGTATATATTCATTACTCTATTTTATTTGTACATATTTATTCTGTTTATTTTGTATTGTTAATATGTTTGGTTTTGTTCTCTGTCTCCCCCTTCTAGCCTGTGAGCCCACTGTTGGGTAGGGACCGTCTCTAGATGTTGCCAACTTGGACTTCCCAAGTGCTTAGTCCAGTGCTCTGCACACAGTAAGCACTCAATAAATACGATTGATATGTTTGTACATATTTATTACTGTATTTACTTATTTATTTTACTTGTACATATCTATTCTATTTATTTTATTTTGTTAATATGTTTGGTTTTATTCTCGGTCTCCCCCTTCTAGACTGTGAGCCCACTGTTGGGTAGGGACCATCTCTACATTTTGCTAACTTGGACTTCCCAAGAGCTTAGTCCAGTGCTCTGCACACATAAGCGCTCAATAAATACAATTGATGATGATGATGATTTCCCAAGCGTTCAAGTCCAGCGCTCGGTAAATCCGGTCGGATGACGACTGAATTTTCCCGCCGGGGCCCAGAGAGGCGGAGCGACTCACTGGAGGTCAATCAATCAATCAATCGTATTTATTGAGCGCTTACTGTGTGCAGAGCACTGGACTAAGCGCTTGAGAAGGACAAGTTGGCAACGCATAGAGACGGTCCCTACCCAACAGTGGGCTCCCAGTCTAAAAGGTCACACAGCAGGTGAGCGACCTTGGATCCAAGGGAGGCTGGGGGTCGGAGGGGGTGTAAGGAGGGAGGCCGCTTGACCTCTGCCCCCTTCTCCCTCCCTTTTCCTGGTGGCCATGGTATCTGGGGGGGCATCCATAAAGTCCTGGAGGACTCTGATCGGAGGAGAGGCAGGCAGGGGTTAGGCAAACAGGCCGGGACTGGAACTGGTTGAAATTTAACCACAATATTCTCCGTCTCTATTGTTCCCAGGGAGGCCTAATATTTCCCCAGCGGGATTATGGGATCTGATTAGCCACTTTAGACAACAATGCCAGGCTGGGATGGGTTTCCCCTTCCCAGCTGCCAATATGAGAAAGTCAATAAAAGAGCCAGACTTCAGGAGGGCAGGGGTTGGGGGGTGGTGGTGGTGGGGATCAATCGAATTTATTGAGCGCTGACTGTGTGCAGAGCACTGGACTAAGCGCTTGGGAAGTCCAAGTTGGCAACACATAGAGACGGTCCCGACCCGACAGCAGGCTCACGGGCTAGAAGGGGGAGACAGAGAACAAAACCAAACGTATTAACGAAATGAAATAAATAGAATAGATATCAATCAATCGTATTTATTGAGAGCTTACTGTGTGCAGAGCACTGGACTAAGCGCTTGGGAAGTACAAGTTGACAACATGTAGAGACGGTCCCTACCCAACAGCGGGCTCACAGTCTAGAAGGGGGAGACAGAGAACAAAATCAAACATACTAACAAAATAAAATAAAAAGAATAGATATGTACAAGTAAGATCAATCAATCAATCAATCGTATTTATTGAGCGCTTACTGTGTGCAGAGCACTGTACTAAGCGCTTGGGAAGTACAAGGTAGCAAAATACAGAGACAGTCCCTACCCAACAGTGGGCTCACAGTGTAAAAGGGGGAGACAGAGAACAAAACCAAAAATACTAACAAAATAAAATAAATAGGATATGTACAAGTAAAATAAATAAATAAATAGAGTAATAAATCTGTACAAACATATATACATATATACAGGTGCTGTGGGGAAGGGAAGGAGGTAAGATGTGGGGAGATAACAAAACCAAACGTATTAACAAAATGAAATAAATAGAATAGATATCAATCAATCAATCAATCGTATTTATTGAGCGCTGACTGTGTGCAGAGCACTGGACTAAGCGCTTGGGAAGTCCAAGTTGGCAACATCTAGAGACGGTCCCTACCTGACAGCGGGCTCACGGTCTAGAAGGGGGAGACAGAGAACAAAACCAAATGTATTAACAAAATAAAATAAATATCATCAATCGTATTTATTGAGCACTTACTCTATGCAGAGCACTGTACTAAGCCCTTGGGAAGTACAAATTGGCAACATATAGAGACAGTCCCTACCCAACAGTGGGCTCACAGTCTAAAAGGGGGAGACAGAGAACAAAACCAAACATACTAACAAAATAAAATAAATAGAATAGCTATGTACAAGTAAAATAAATAAATAAATAAATAGAGTAATAAATATGTACAAACATATATACATATATACAGGTGCTGTGGGGAAGGGAAGGAGGTAAGATGGGATATGTACAAGTAAATTAAATAGGGCAATAAATATGTACAAACATCTATACAGGTGCTGTGGGGAAGGGAAGGAGGTAAGATGGGGGGATGGAGGGGGGATGGGGGAGACACCCCCCCCGGCGCCCCCCCATCTCTGTCACTTTGGTTTGGTTTTGTTGTCCGGCTGCTACAGTGGGAGCCCTTCGTTGGGTGGAGATGGTCTCTGTCGCTGAATTGGACTTTCCAAGCGTTTAGTACAGTGCGCTGCAATTCAATTCGATCGTATTTATTGAGCGCTTACTGTGTGCAGAGCACTGTACTAAGCGCTTGGGAAGTACAAGTTGGCAACATAGAGAGACGGTCCCTACCCAACAGTGGGCTCACGGTCTAGCACACAGTAAGAGCTCAAGAAAGACGATTGAATGAATGAATGAATGAATGAATGAATGTCACCCACCCCCTCATCCATCCATCCATTCATTCATTCATTCATTCAATCAATCAATCAATTGCATTTATTGAGCGCTTACTGTGTGCAGAGCACTGTACTAAGCATTTGGGAAGGACAAGTTGGCAAGATATAGAGACGGTCCCTACCCAACAGTGGGCTCACAGTCTAGCACACAGTAAGAGCTCAAGAAAGACGATTGAATGCATGAATGAATGAATGAATGTCACCCACCCCCCATCCATACATACATTCATTCATTCATTCAATCAATCAATCAATTGTATTTATTGAGCGCTTACTGTGTGCACAGCACTGTACTAAGCGTTTGGGAAGTACAAGATGGCAACATATAGAGACGGTCCCTACCCAACAGTGGGCTCACAGTCTAGCACACAGTAAGAGCTCAAGAAAGACGATTGAATGCATGCATGCATGCATGAATGAATGAATGTCACCCACCCCCTCATCCATCCATCCAGTCATTCATTCATTCAATCAATCAATCAATCGTATTTATTGAGCGCTTACTGTGTGCAGAGCACTGTACTAAGCATTTGGGAAGGACAAGTTGGCAAGATATAGAGACGGGCCCTACCCAACAGTGGGCTCACAGTCTAGCACACAGTAAGAGCTCAAGAAAGACGATTGAATGCATGAATGAATGAATGAATGTCACCCACCCCCTCATCCCATTCATTCATTCATTCAATCGTATTTATTGAGCGCTTACTGTGTGCAGAGCACTGTACTGAGCGCTTGGGAAGTACAAGTCTGTCCCCTGCCCAGGGTGCCGCCCGCCTCGACCCTCAGCTCCTGTCTGCCACTGGGCGAGTTGTCCATTCATTCAATCAGCCCGTCGTGTTTTATTGAGCACTTACTGGGCACGGGAGCGCTGTACTAAGTGCTCGGGAGAGGAGGATACAACAATCAACGGACTCAGTCCCTGCCGGACTGTGAGCCCGTTGTTGGGTAGGGCCCGTCTCTATATCATCATCATCATCAATCGTATTTATTGAGCGCTTACTATGTGCAGAGCACTGGACTAAGCGCTTGGGAAGTACAAATTGGCAACATACAGAGGCAGTCCCTACCCAACAGTGGGCTCACAGTCTAACTCTACATGTTAGGGAAGCAGCGTGGCTCAGTGGAAAGAGCCCGGGCTTTGGAGTCAGAGGTCGTGGGTTCAAATCCCGGCTCCGCCACTTGTCAGCTGGGTGACTTTGGGCAAGTCACTTCACTTCTCCGGGCCTCAGTTCCCTCGTCTGTGTCCGTGTCCAACCCGATGAGCCGGTATCTCCCCCGGCGCCTAGTATAGTGTCGGGCACAGAGGAAGTGCTTTAGGAATGTCATAATAAAAATAAAACGAGAGGGTGAGGCTTAAGAAGGAAGATTTGGTGAGCAGGGCCTCAGGGTGCGGCCTCCCTTACTCTGCCACCTGGACAAGAAGGCTGTACTGCCCAAGCGCTTAGTACAGTGCTCTGCACATAGTAAGCGCTCGATAAATACGATTGATGATGATCCATTCATTCATTCAATCGTACTTTCTGAGCGCTCACCACGTGCAGAGCACTGGACTAAGCGCTTGGGAGAAGACAATGTAACGACAAACAGATAATAATAATAACAGATAATAATAATAATAATAATGGTATTTGTTAAGCGCTTACTATGTGCCCAGCACTGTTCTAAGCGCTGGGGAGGTTACAAGGTCATCAGGTTGTCCCGCTGGGGGCTCACAGTCTTCATCCCCATTTTAGAGATGAGGGAACTGAGGCCCCGAGAAGTCGCCCAAAGTCACCCAGCTGATAGTTGGCGGAGCTGGGATTTGAACCCACGACCTCTGACTCCAAAGTCCGGGCTCTTTCCACTGGGCCACGCTGCGTCTCTGATGATGATAAAAATGATAATGATGGCGTTTGTTAAGCGCTTAACTATGTGCCAAGCACTGCCAAGCGCTTAGTACAGTGCTCAAGCGCTTAGTACAGTGCTCTGCACATAGTAAGCGCTCAATAAATACGATTAATGATGATGTTCTAAGCGCTGGGGGAGATACAAGGTCATCAGGGTGTCCCACGGGGGGCTCACAGGCTTCATCCCCTGAAGCAGCGAGGCCTAGAGGAAAGAGCCCGGGCTTGGGAGCCAGAGGTCGTGGGTTCTAATCCCGGCTCCGCCACTTGTCAGCCGGGTGACTTTGGGCAAGTCACTTCACTTCTCTGAGCCTCGGTTGCCTCATCTGGAAAATGGGGATGGAGACTGTGAGCCCCATGCGGGACAACTTGATGACCTTGTATCTCCCCCACTGCTTAGAACAATGTTTGGCAGAGAAGCGGCGTGGCTCGGTGGAAAGAGCCCGGGCTTTGGAGTCAGAGGTCATGAGTTCAAATCCTGACTCCGTCAATTGTCAGTTGTGTGACTTTGGGCAAGTCACTTCACTTCTCTGGGCCTCAGTTACCTCATCTGTAAAATGGGGATTAAGACTGTGAGCCCCCCACGGGACAGCCTAATCACCTTGTAACCTCCCCAGTGCTTAGAACAGTGCTTTGCACATAGTAAGCACTTAATAAATGCCATCATTATTATTAGTAGTAGTAGTAGTAAGCACTTAACAAATACCATCATTTTTATTATTATTATCCCCATTTGACAGACGAGGGAACTGAGGCCCAGAGAAGTGAAGTGATACAACTGAAATTGCTTAACAAATACCATCATTATTATTATTATTACCCCCCATTTGACAAATGAGGGAACTGAGGCCCAGGGAAGTGGTGACACAGCTGAAAGCACTTAACAAATACAATCATTGTTATTATTATTATTATCCCCGTTTGACAGGTGAGGAAACTGAGGCCCAGAGAAGTGAAGTGATACAGCTGAAAGTGCTTAACAAATACCATTATTATTATTATTATTGTTATTATTATTATTATTATTATCCCCATTTGACAGATGAGGGAACTGAGGCCCAGAGAAGTGAAGTGACACAGCTGAAATCACTTAACAAATACCATCAGTATTATTATTATTATTATTATCCCCCATTTGACAGATGAGGGAACTGAGGCCCAGAGAGGTGAAGTGACAGCTGAAAGTGCTTAACAAATACGATCATTGTTATTATTATTATTATCCCCATTTGACAGATGAGGGAACTGAGGCCCAGAGAAGTGAAGTGATACAGCTGAAATTGCTTAACAAATACCATCATTATTATTATTATTACCCCCCATTTGAAGATGAGGGAACTGAGGCCCAGAGAAGTGAAGTGACCCAGCTGAAAGCACTTAACAAATACAATCATTGTTGTTATTATTATTATCCCCATTTGACAGATGAGGAAACTGAGGCCCAGAGAAGTGAAGTGACACAGCTGAAAGTGCTTAACAAATACCATCACAGATGAAGACTGTGAGCCCCCCGTGGGACAACCTGATCACCTTGTAGCCCTCCCCCGGCGCTTAGAACAGGGCTTGGCACGTAATAAGCGCTTAACAAATGCCATCATTATTATTATTGTTATAAGTAGCTGAGCAGGGTTAGAACCCCTGACCTTCCGACGCTTAGTCCAGTGCTCTGCACATAGTAAGTGCTCAATAAATACGATTGAATGAATAAATGAATGACTCCTGGGTCTGGGTTCTATCCACTAGGCCACACTGTTTCTTATCGACTGTCTCCTGCTGTGAGCAGAGCAATCAATCAATCAATCAATCAATCGTATTTATTGAGCGCTTACTGTGTGCAGAGCACTGGACTAAGCGCTTGGGAAGTACAAGTCGGCAACATATAGACACGGTCCCTCCCCAACAGTGGGCTCACAGGCTAGAAGCACTGCACTAAACCCTTGGGAGAGTATACTACTTTCATTCATTCATTCATTCCTATTTATTGAGCGCTTACTGTGTGCAGAGCACTGGACTAAGCGCTTGGGAAGTACAAGTCGGCAACATATAGAGACGGTCCCTACCCAACTGTGGGCTCCCAGTCCAGAAGCACTGCACTAAACCCTTGGGAGAGCACACTACTTTCATTCATTCATTCATTCCTATTTATTGAGCGCTTACTGTGTGCAGAGCACTGGACTAAGCGCTTGGGAGAGGGCGATTCAGCAACAAAGAGGGACAATCCCTGCCCACAGTGGGCTCACAGTCTAGAAAGGGGGAGCGAAGGGGGGAAAGAGCCCACTGTTGGGTAGGGACTGTCTCTATATGTTGCCAACTTGTACTTCCCAAGCGCTTAGTCCAGTGCTCTGCACACAGTAAGCGCTCAATAAATACCATTGATGATGATGATGATGATGACAGGGACAGGGATGGCATCCAACCTGATTCATTCCCCCCAGTGCATAGTAAGCACTTGGAACAGTGCTTTGCACATAGTAAGCGCTTAATAAATGCCATTATTATTATTATTATTATTATGGGTTCAAATCCCGGCTCCGCCAATTGTCAGCTGCGTGACCTTGGGCAAGTCACTTAAGTCCTCTGGGCCTCAGTGACCTCACCTGTGAAAACCTTCTAGCCTGTGAGCCCGCCGTTGGGTAGGGACCGTCTGTAGATGTTGCCGACTTGGACTTCCCAAGCGCTTAGTCCAGTGCTCTGCACACAGTAAGCGCTCAATAAATACGATTGAATGAATGAATGAATGAATACCCCCGCGCTTCGAACTGTGCTTGGCACATAGTAAGCGCTTGACAAATACCATCATTGTTATTATTGAAGCAGAGAAGCAGCGTGGCTCAGTGGAAAGAGCCCGGGCTTTGGAGTCAGAGGTCACGGGTTCAAATCCCGGCTCCGCCACTTGTCAGCTGTGTGACTTTGGGCAAGTCACTTCACTTCTCTGGGCCTCAGTTCTCTCATCTGGAAAATGGGGATGAAGACTGTGAGCCCCACGTGGGACAACCTGATTACCTTGTATCTCCCCCAGTGCTTAGAACAGTGCTTTGTACATAGTAAGCGCTTAACAAATATTATTATTATTATTATTATTATTATTATTATTATTATGTCCCTGCCCTCAAGGAGTGTCCAGTGTGGTCAGAGGAATTCCCAATCTAGGGAACTGAAAATCAGGATTCCTGGGTTCTCTTCACTCCAGTGGCTCCACCCAAGAAGATATGGCTTAGGCAGCTCGGATCAATCAATCCATCAATTATACCTATTGGGCGCTTACTGTGTATGGAGCACTGTACTAAGCGCTCGGGAGAGGACACTTCTCTGGGCCTCAGTTCCCTCATCTGTAAAATGGGGATTAAGACTGTGAGCCCCACGTGGGACAACCTGATCACCTTGTATCTCCCTCAGCGCTTAGAACAGTGCTTTGCACATAGTAAGCGCTTAACAAATGTCATTATTTTTTTCAAGCGCTCAGTACAGTGCTCTGCACATAGTAAGCGCTCAATAAATACGATTGATGATGACAATACGACAATAAACAGACCCATTCCCTGCCCACAGTGAGCTAGAGGGATAAAATGGAAAAGGGGGGTAAGTTTGGCTCTTGAACGCTTTGGAAAGATACACTGCATTCATTCGTTCATTCAATCGTATTTATTAAGCGCTTACTGTGTGCAGAGCACTGTACTAAGCGCTTGGGGAAGTGAGACGGCGAGCCCCACGTGGGGCAGGGACTGTGTCCAACTCGATTTGCTTGTATCCAGCCCAGTGCTTAGTATAGTCCCTTCTAGACTGTGAGCCCGTTGTTGGGTAGGGACCATCTCTATATGTTGCTGATTTGTAATAATAATAATAATAATAATTATTATTATTATTATAATGATGCCATTTGTTAATAATAATAATAATAATAATAATGGTATTTGTTAAGAGACTGTGAGCCCACTGTTGGGTAGGGACTGTCTCTATACGTTGCCAACTTGTACTTCCCAAGCGCTTAGTACAGTGCTCTGCACACAGTAAGTGCTCAATAAATACGATTGATTGATTGATTGATTGAGCTTACTGTGTGCAAAGCACTGTTCTGAGCACTGGGGGGATACAAGGTAATCAGGTTGTCCCAAATGGGACTCACAATCTTAACCCCCATTTTCCAGATGAGGGAACTGAGGCCCAGAGAAGTGAAGTGACTTGCCCAAAGTCACCCAGCTGTCAGTTGGCAGAGCCGGGATTTGAACCCATGACCTGTGACTCCAAAGCCCGGGCTCTTTCCACTGAGCCACGCTGTTAAGTGCTTACTATGTGCAAAGCACTGTTCTAAGCACTAAGGAGGTTGCAAGGTGATCAGGTGGCCCCACGGGGGGCTCACAGTCTTCATCCCCATTTTCCAGATGAGGGAACTGAGGCCCAGAGAAATGAAGTGACTTGCCCAAAGTCACACAGCTGACAATTGGCGGAGTCGGGATTAGAACCCATGACCTCTGACTCCAAAGCCTGTGCTCTTTCCACTGAGCCATGCTGCTTCTCAAGCGCTTAGTACGATGCTCTGCACACAGTAAGTGCTCAATAAATACCCCTGAATGATTTGAACCCATGATCACTGACTCCAAAGCCCGGACTCTTTCCACTGAGCCACGCTGCTTCTCGACTCCGCCACTTGTCAGCCATGTGACTTTGGGCAAGTCACTTCACTTCTCCGGGCCTCAGTTCCCTCATCTGGAAAATGGGGATGAAGACTGTGAGCCCCCCGTGGGACAACCTGATCACCTTGTAACCTCCCCGGCGCTTAGAACAGTGCTGTGCACATAGTAAGCGCTTAATAAATGCCATTATTATTATTATTATTATTATTATTATTATTATTATGAAAGGCACATAGTAAGCACTTAACAAATACCACAATTATTATTGCAATACAACAATAAAGAGTGACCATCCCTACCCACAAGGAGCTCACAGTCTAGAGGGGTGGGGAGACCAACATCAGTTCAAATAAACAGGCATTAATATAAATAAATAAAATGACAGATGTCCCGCTCCCCATCCCCCCCTTACCTCCTTCCCCTCCCCACAGCACCTGTATATATGTATATATGTTTGTATGGATTTATTACTCTATTTATTGATTTATTTTACTTGCACATATTTATTCTATTTATTTTATTTGGTTAATACGTTTTGTTCTGTTGTCTGTCTCCCCCTCCTAGCCTGTGAGCCCGCTGTTGGGTAGGGACCGTCTCTAGAAGTTGCCAACTTGGACTTCCCAAGCGCTTAGTACAGTGCTCTGCACACAGTAAGCGCTCAATAAATACGATTGATTGATTGATTGATTGATTACCTCCTTCCCCTCCCCACAGCACCTGTATATATGTACATATGTTTGTACGGATTTATTACTCTATTTATTTATTTATTTTACTTGTACATATTTATTCTATTTATTTTATTTTGCTAATATGTTTGGTTTTGTTCTCTGTCTCCCCCTTCTAGCCTGTGAGGCTTCTGTTGGGTAGGGACCAGCTCTATATGTTTCCAACTTGGACTTCCCAAGCACTCAGTACAGTGCTCTGCACACAGTAAGTGCTCAATAAATATGATCGATTGATTGATTACCTCCTTCCCCTCCCCACAGCACCTGTATATATGTATATATGTTTGTACGGATTTATTACTCTATTGATTTACTTTACTTGTACATATTTATTCTATTTATTTTATTTTGCTAATATGTTTTGTTTTGTTTTCTGTCTCCCCCTTCTAGCCTGTGAGCCCGCTGTCAGGTAGGGACCGTCTCTAGATGTTGCCAACTTGGACTTCCCAAGCACTTAGTCCAGTGCTCTGCACATAGTAAGCGCTCAATAAATACGATTGATTGATTGATTGATTGACTTCCCAAGTGCTTAGTCCAGTGTCCTGCACACAGTAAGTGCTCAATAAATACGATTTAACATATTTACATATTTATAGTACATATAGTACATAGTACATATTTATTCCTCTATTTATTTATTTATTTATTTATTTGACTTGTACATACCTATTCTATTTATTTTATTTTGTTAATATGTTTGGTTTTGTTCTCTGTCTCCCCCTTCTAGACTGTGAGCCCACTGTTGGGTAGGGACTGTCTCTAGATGTTGCCAACTTGGACTTCCCAAGCGCTTAGTCCAGTGCTCTGCACACAGTAAGTCCTCAATAAATACGATTGATTGATTGATTGATTGACTTCCCAAGCACTTAGTCCAGTGCTGTGCCCACAGTAAGCGCTCAATAAATACGATTGACTGATTGATTGACTTCCCAAGCGCCTAGTCCGGTGCTCTGCACACAGTAAGCGCTCAATAAATGTGATTGATTGATTGATAGACTTCCCAAGCGCTTAGTCCAGTGCTCTGCACACAGTAAGCGCTCAATAAATACGATTGATTGATTGACTTCCCAAGCGCCTAGCCCAGTGCTCTGCCCACAGTAAGCGCTCAATAAATACGATTGATTGATTGGTTGATTGACTTCCCAAGCACTTAGTCCAGTGCTCTGCACGCAGTAAGCGCTCAATAAAAGCGATTGATTGATTGATTGACTTCCCAAGCGCTTAGTCCAGTGCTCTGCACGCAGTAAGCGCTCAATAAATACGATTGACTGAATGAATGAAACACGAGGAGGGAGGGAGTTCCAGGCCAGAGGCAGGATGTGGGCGAGAGGTCGACGATAGTGAGATAGACGAGATGGAGGCCCAGTGCTTGACACATAGTAAGCCTTTAACAGAAACTATAATGATAAAAAGGGCTGCGGGAAAACCTGGCCTTTGCCCTCAGGGACTTGAGAGTCTAAGAAGAAAAAAACAATATCAATCAATCGTATTTACTGAGCGCTTACTGTGTGCAGAGCACTGGACTAAGCGCTTGGGAAGTCCAAGTTGGCAACATATAGAGACAGTCCCTACCCAACAGTGGGCTCAGAGTCTAGAAGGGGGAGACAGAGAACAAAACCAAACATACTAACAAAATAAAATAGAATAGAATAGATATGGACAAGTAAAATAAATAAATAGAGGAATAAATCTGTACAAACATATATCCATATATACAGGTGGTGTGGGGAAGGGAAGGAGGTAAGATGGCGGGGATGGAGAGGGGGACGAGGGGGAGAGGAATCAATCAATCAATCAATCGTATTTATTGAGCACTTACTGTGTGCAGAGCACTGTACTAAGCGCTTGGGAAGGACAAGCCGGCAACATATAGAGACAGTCCCTACCCAACAGTGGGCTCACAGTCTAGAAGGGGGAGACAGAGAACAAAACCAAACATATTAACAAAATGCAATAAATAGAATAGATCTGTACAAGTGAAATAAATAAATAAATAGAGGAATAAATCTGTACAAACATCTATACATATATACAGGTGCTGTGGGGAGGGGAAGGAGGTAAGGCGGGGGGATGGAGAGGGGGACGAGGGGGAGAGGAATCAATCAATCAATCAATCAATCATATTTATTGAGCGCTTACTGTGTGCAGAGCACTGGACTAAGCGCTTGGGAAGTACAAGCCGGCAACATATAGAGACAGTCCCTACCCAACAGTGGGCTCACAGTCTAGAAGGGGGAGACAGAGAACAAAACCAAACATACTAACAAAATAAAATAGAATAGATATGTACAAGTGAAATAAATAAATAAATAGAGGAATAAATCTGTACAAACATATATCCATATATACAGGTGCTGTGGGGAAGGGAAGGAGGTAAGATGAGGGGGATGGAGAGGGGGACGAGGGGGAGAGGAAGGGAGGGGCTGAGTCTGGGAAGGCCTCCTGGAGGAGGTGAGCTCTCAGTAGGGCCTTGAAGGGAGGAAGAGAGCTAGCTTGGTGGATGGGCAGAGGGAGGGCATTGTACAAGCATATATACAGGTGCTGTGGGGAGGGGAAGGAGGATGAACAAATGCATCACCATTAGAGAAGCAGCGTGGCTCAGTGGAAAGAACATGGGCTTTGGAGTCAGAGGTCCTGGGTTCAAACTCCGGCTCCACCAATTGTCAGCTGTGTGACTTTGGGCAAGTCACGTCACTTCTCTGGGCCTCAGTGACCTCATCTGGAAAATGGGGATGAAGACTGTGAGCCCCCCTTGGGACAAGTGGATCACCTTGTAACCTCCCTAGTGCTTAGAACAGTGCTTTGCACATGGTAAGCGCTGAATAAATGCTATGATTATTATTATGATTATTATTCCCAAGGCCCCACAGGGAAGGCGTGTCAGGGCCGAGCCTCGACCCTGGGACCTCCGGCTTCCTGGCCCAGCGCCCCGCTGCTTCTGCAATGGGTCCGTTGGTGGTTGCTTAGTACCTCATCTGTGAAATGGGGATGAAGACTGTGAGCCCCCCGGGGGACAACCTAATCACCTTGCAACCTCCCCAGCGCTTAGAACAGCGCTTTGCACATAGCAAGCGCTTAACAAATACCATCTTTTTAAAATTACTATTATAAATGAATGAATGAACAAATGCTATTACTATTATTATGGAAAGAGCCCGGGCTTTGGAGTCAGAGGTCATGGGTTCAAATCCCGACTCCACCACTTGTCAGCAGGGTGACTTTGGGCCAGTCACTTCACTTCTCTGGGCCTCGGTGACCTCATCTGGAAAATGGGGAGGAAGACCGTGGGCCCCCCTTGGGACAACCTGATCACCTGGTAACCTCCCTAGCAATTAGAACAGTGCTTTGCACAGAGTAAGTGCTTAACAAATACCATTATTTTTTATTCCTGTTATTCATTCATTCATTCATTCATTCAATCGTATATATTGAGTGCTCACTGTGCGCAGAGCACTGTACTAAGCGCTTGGGAAGTACAAGTTGGCAACATATAGAGATGGTCCCTACTCAACAGTGGACTCACAGTCTAGAAGACTGTGAGTAGAACAGTGCCTTGCATATAGTAAGCGCTTAACAAATACCATTTTTATTACTGTTATTATGAATGAATGAACAAATGCTATTATTATTATTATTATTATTATTATTATTATTATTATTATTATTAGAGAAGCAGCATGGCTCAGTGGAAACAGCCCAAGCATTGGAGTCAACTTGTACTTCCCAAGCGCTTAGTACAGTGCTCTGCACACAGTAAGCGCTCAATAAATACGATTGAATGAATGAATGAGTCAGAGGTCATGGGTTCAAATCCCGGCTCTGCCACTTGTCAGCTGGGTGACTTTGAGCCAGTCACTTCACTTCTCTGGGCCTCGGTGACCTCATCTGTCAAATGGGGATGAAGACTGTGGGCCCACCTTGGGACAACCTGATCACCTCGTAACCTCCCCAGCGCTTAGAATGGTGCTTTGCACATAGTAAGCGCTTAACAAATACCATCATTATTATTATTATTATTATTAAATACGATTGAATGAATGAATGAATATTTGTACATATTCATTCTATTTATTTTATTCTGTTAATATGTTTTGTTTTGTTGTCTGTCTCCCGCTTCTAGACTGTGAACCCACTGTTGGATAGGGACTGTCTCTCTATGTTGCCAACTTGTACTTTACAAGCGCTTAGTACAGTGCTCTGCACACAGTAAGCGCTCAACAAATACGATTGAATGAATGAATGAATGAGTCAGAGGTCATGGGTTCAAATTCCGGCTCCGCCACTTGTCAGCTGGGTGACTTTGAGCCAGTCACTTCACTTCTCTGGGCCTCAGTGACCTCATCTGGAAAACGGGGATGAAGACTGGGAGCTCCCCTTGGGACAACCTGATAATAATAATAATAATGGCATTTATTAAGCGCTTACTATGTGCAAAGCACTGTTCTAAGCGCTGGGGAATTTACAAGGTGATCAGGTGGTCCCACGTGGGGCTCACAGTCTTAATCCCCATTTTACAGAGGAGGCAACTGAGGCCCAGAGCAGTGAAGTGACTTGCCCAAAGTCATCCAGCTGACAAGTGGCAGAGCCGGGATTTGAACCCATGACCTCTGACTTCAAAGCCCGGGCTCTTTCCGCTGAGCCACGCTGCTTATCTCGTAACCTCCCCAGCGCTTAGAATGGTGCTTGGCAGCCTGGCTCATTGGAAAGAGCCCGGGCTTTGGAGTCCGAAGTCATGGGTTCAAATCCCAGCTCCGCCAATTGTCAGCTGTGTGACTTTGGATGAGTCACTTCACTTCTCTGGGCCTCAGTGACCTCATCTGGAAAATGGGGATGAAGACTGTGAGCCCCAAGTGGTTCAACCTGATCACCTCGTATCCTCCCCAGCACTTAGAACAGTGCTTTGCACATAGTAAGCACTTAATAAATGCCATCATTTGTATGTTTGTATGTTTGGTTTTGTTAGTATGTTTGGTTTTGTTAGTATGTTTGGTTTTGTTCTCTGTCTCCCCCTTTTAGACTGTGAGCCCACTGTTGAGTAGGGACTGTCTCTATATGTTGCCAATTTGTACTTCCCAAGCGCTTAGTACAGTGCTCTGCACATAGTAAGCACTCAATAAATATGATTGATGATGATGATGATGGTAAGTGCTTAACAAATGCCATCATTATTAGTAGTAGTAGTAAGCGCTTAACAAATACCATCATTATTATTATCATTAATAAATTCGACTGAATGAATGAGCGAATGAAGAAAATAAATAGAATGCGTACAAAAATGGAATAAATAAATAGAGTAATAAATAGGTACAAACATATATACATATATACAGGGTCCGTTGGTGGTTGCTTAGTACAGCGTTTGGCACAGAGTGTGAGCGCCGGGGGTGATGGGGGGGTGCAGTGCGGCCTAGGGGGCGCTGTTCCCCCAGTTTTCGCGCCTTCGCGCCTCACGCCTTCGTGGCTCATCCGATGCCATCCGATGCCATCCTTCACCATCCGATGCCATCCGTCGCCATCCGACGCCATCCGTCTCCATCTGATGCCATGCGTCGCTCTCTTCCTCCCTTCAAGGCCCTACTGAGAGCTCACCTCCTGCAGGAGGCCTTCCCCCACTGAGCCCCTTCCTTCCTCTCCCCCTTGTCCCCCTCTCCATCCCCCCCCATCTTACCTCCTTCCCTTCCCCACAGCACCTGTATATATGTTTGTACATATTTATTACCCTATTTATTTATTTATTTTACTTGTACATATCTATTCTATTTATTTTATTTTGTTAATATGTTTGGTTTTGTCTCCCCCTTTTAGACTGTGAGCCCACTGTTGGGTAAGGACTGTCTCTATATGTTGCCAATTTGTACTTCCCAAGCGCTTACTACAGTGCTCTGCACACAGTAAGCGCTCAATAAATACGATTGATGATGATGATGATGATGAGCCCCCTCCTTCCTCTCCATCCCCCCCTTGCCTGGCCTCTTTCCCTTCCCCACAGCACCTGTACATATGTATAGATGTTTGTACGGAATTATTACTCGATTTATTTATTTATTTTACTTGTACATACCTATTCTATTTATTTTATTTTGTTAATATGTTTGAGTTTTGTTCTCTGTCTCCCCCTTCTAGACTGTGAGCCCGCTGTTGGGTAGGGACCGTCTCTAGACGTTGCCGACTTGGATTTCCCAAGCGCTTAGTCCAGTGCTCTGCACACAGTAAGCGCTCAATAAATACGATTGATTGATTGATCCGATGCCATCCGATGCCATCCTTCGCCATCCGATGCCATCCGCCGCCATCCGATGCCATCCGTTGCCATCCGTCGCCATCCACCGCCATCCGATGCCATCCGTCGCCATCCGTCGCCATCCGAGGCCATCCGTCGCCATCCACCGCCATCCGTCGCCCTCCGATGCCATCCGTCGCCATCCGATGCCATCCCGCGCCCCGCGGCCGCCCGCTGTTATTCTCCAGCTCAAAATAGGCGCACAATAGTTGTTTGGAAGGCTCCCTTCTCCCCGCTCCCTTCTGGCTGCCGGCCCCGCCGCCTGATGAAAGCACGCGGAAAGCTAACATTTCCGGACTCAAATCGATGGAGGGGCCGGGGCGAGAGGGGAAGGAGGGGGCGGGGCCGGAGCGCGAGCCGAAGGCGGATTGGTGGGCGGGAACGGTGGGCGCCGCCAATTGGCCCGAAGAAAGGGCGGGGCCGGAGTGCGAGCAG
The DNA here is from genome assembly GCF_015852505.1 of Tachyglossus aculeatus. NCBI lineage: Eukaryota > Metazoa > Chordata > Mammalia > Monotremata > Tachyglossidae > Tachyglossus > Tachyglossus aculeatus. The sequence goes on along the minus strand of NC_052066.1, from coordinate 8,229,939 downwards.
GGGATTGGTGGGTGAGGCCGAGGGGCGGGCCCTGGGCGCGAAGAAAGGGCGGGGCCGGAGCGCGAGCCGGGGATTGGTGGATGGGGCCGAGGGGCGGGGCCGGGGCGCCAGAAAGGGCGGGGCCCCCTCGTCCCCCTCTCCATCCCCCCATCTTACCTCCTTCCCTTCCCCACAGCACCTGTCTATATGTAGATATGTTTGCGCATATTTATTACTCCATTTATTTATTTATTTATTTTACTTGTACATATCTATTCTATTTATTTTATTTTGTTAGTATGTTTGGTTTTGTTCTCCGTCTCCCCCTTTTAGACTGGGAACCCACTGGTGGGTAGGGACCGTCTCTATATGTTGCCAACTTGTACTCCCCAAGCGCTTAGTCCAGTGCTCTGCGCACAGTAAGCGCTCAATAAATACGATTGATTGATTGATTGATTGGTGGGCGGGAACGGTGGGCGCCGCCAATTGGGCGAAGAAAGGGCGGGGCCGGAGCGCGAGCCGAAGGCGGATTGGTGGGCGCGGCCAATGGGCGCGAAGAATGGGCGGGGCCGGAGCGCGAGCCGAAGGCGGATTGGTGGGCGGGAACGAGGGGCGTGGCCTGGGTCGAGGAGAGGGCGTGGCCTGGGCTCGAGGAAAGGGCGGGGCCTGGGCTCGAGGAAAGGGCGGGGTCGGAGCGCGAGCCGGGGATTGGTGGATGGGGCCGAGGGGCGGGGCCGGGAAGCGAAGAAAGGCCGGGGCCGGAGCCCGAGCCGGAGGCGGATTGGTGGGCAGGGTAGAGGGGCGGGGCCGGAACACGATGAAAGGGCAGGGACGAGAGGTGGGGCCGGAGCACAGGAAGGGGACCAGTGGGCGGGGCCTGGGCGCGAGAAAGGGGCGGGGCCTGGGCGCGAGAAAGGGGCGGGCCTGGAGCACAAGAGGAAGGCGGGATTGGTGGGCGTGAGGGAGGGGTGGGGCCGGAGAGTGAGTTGAAGGCGGATTGGTGGGCGGGAACGGTGGACGAGGCTGAGGAGCGGGGCCTGAGCGAGAGAAAAGGGCGGGGCCGGAGCGCGAGCCAAGGCGGATTGGTGGGCGGGAACGGTGGGCGGGGCCAATTGATGCGAAACAGGGCGGGGCCGGAGCGCGAGCCGGGTATTGGTGAATGAGCCTGAGGGGCGGGGCCTGGGCGTGACGAAAGGGTGGGGCAGGAGCGCCAGCAGCAGGCGGATTGTGGGCCGGGCTGAGGGGCGCGGCCAATTGGCGCAAAGAAAAGGAGGGTAGGAGGGGCGGGGCCGGAGTGCGAGCAGGGGATTGGTCGGTGGGGCAGAGGGGCGGGGCCGGAGCGCGAGGAAAGGGAGGGGCCGAGGGGTGGGACCTGGGCGCGAAGAAAGAGCGGGGCCGGACCGCGAGCCGAAGGCGGATTGGTGGGCGGGAACGGTGGGCGCCGCCAATGGGCGCGAAGGAAGGGCGGGGCCGAGGGGCGATCAGAAGGCGGATTGGTGGGAGGGAACGGTGGTTGGGCCTGATGGGCGGGGCCTGGGCGCGAGGAAAGGGCGGGGCCTAACAACGCGGCGAAGGCGGGAAAGGCGGGCGGAGCCTGGGCGCGAGGAAAGGGCGGGGCAGTTGACTGGGGCGTGGGGCGAAGGCGGGAACGGCGGGTAGGTCAGAGGCGCCATTAAAGGAAGGGGCCGCAGGGCGAGCAGGGGGTGGAGCGATAGGCGGGGCCTGGGGGCGAGTGAAGGGCGGGGCCGTGGGGCGAGGAAAGGGCAGGAATGGTGGGCGGGGCCAATGAGAGGAACCAATGAGCGGAGCCGGAGCGCGCGTGGAGGGCGGGGCCGATGAGAGGGACCAATGAGCGGGGCCGGAGCGCGTGAAGGGCGGGGCCTATGGGCGCGTGTCCGAGAGGGGAGCGGTGGGCGGGGCCAGTGGGCGAGGCCTGCGCACGCTGGGGGGAGGAACGATGGACGGGGCCAATGAGAGGGGCTGGAGCGCGCGTGAAGGGGGAGGCTGATGGGCGCGTGTCTGAGGTGGGAACGATGGGCGGGGCCTGAGCACGCACAGGGGGAGGAGTGATGGGCGGGGCCGATGAGAGGGGCCGGAGCGCACGTGCAGGGCGGTGCCGATGGGCGGGGCTTGGTGCGGGCGAGGCTGAGGCGGGAATGGTGGGCGGGGCCAATGAAAGGGACCAATGAGCAGGGCCGGAACGTGTGTGAAGGGCGGGTCCGATGGGCGCGTGACAGAGGCGGGAACGGTGGGCGGGACCAGTGGGCGGGGCCTGCTCACGCGCAAGGGGGGAGGGGCGATGGGCACAATCTGGGGGCGAGTGAAGGGCGAGGCCGTGGCGCGAGGAAAGGGCGGGAACGGTGGGCGGGGCCAATGAGAGAGACCAATGAGCAGGGCCGGGGCGCGCGTGAAGGGCGGGGCCGATGGGGGCGTGTCTGAGGCGGGGACGATGGGCGGGACTTGCGCAAAAGGGAGGAGCAATGGGCGGGGCCAATGAGAGCGGCCGAAGAGCGCGAGCAGGCCGGGGTTGAGGAGCACGTGTCTGAGGCGGGATTGGTGGGCGGGGCTTGCGCACAAGCAGGGGGGAGGAACGATGGGCGGGGTCTGGGGAATGAAGGGCGGGGCCATGGCGCGAGGAAAGGGCGGGAGCGGTGGGTGGGGCCAATGAGAGGGACCAATCAGCGGGGCCGATGGGCACAAGCCTTAGCCGGGAACGCTGGGCGGGGCCTGCGCAAGCGCACGGGGGGGAGGGGCGATGGGCGGGGCCAATGGGCGCGGCCAATGAGAGGGGCCGGAGCGCGCGAGAAGGGTGCGTGTCTGAGGTGTAGCGGTGGGCGGGGCCAACGGGCAGGGCCTGCGCACGCGCCGGGGGAGGAGCGATGGGCGGGGCTTGGTGGGCGCGAGGGTGAGGCGGGAACGGCAGGCGGGGCCAATGGGAGGCGCCTGCGCGCGAGGGAAGGGCGGGAAAAACGGGCGCGTGCCGAAGGTGGGAAAAGTGGGCGGGGCCGACGACTGGGGGGAGGGGCGGGGGGCCGTCTGTGTGTCTGTGTGTCTGTGTGTGTGTGTGTGTGTCTGTGTGTCTGTGTGTCTGTGTGTGTGTGAGACCTTGGATAAGTCGCTTCACTCTTCAGGGCCTCAGTTTCCTCAACTGTACACTAAGCGCTTAGCACAGTGCTCTGCACACAGTATGCGCTCAATAAATACAACGGATTGAATGAAATGGGGATTCCATGCCTGTTTCCTTTCCTATTTAGCCAGTGAGCCCCCTGCGGGGTGGGGATTGAGTCCAACCTGTGGGACCTGGCCCCCAATAATAATAATAATAATAATAATAATGATAATAATAATAATAATAGCATTTATTAAGTGCTTACTATGTGAAAAGCACTGTTCTAAGCGGTGGGGTGGTTCCAAGGTGATCAGGTTGTCCCACGGGGGGCTCGCAGTCTTCATCCCCATTGTACAGATGAGGGAACTGAGGCCCACAGAGGTGAAGTGCCTTGCCCAAAGTCACCCAGCTGACAATTGAGCCCGCTGATGGGTAGGGACTGTCTCTATATGTTGCCAACTTGGACTTCCCAAGCGCTTAGTCCAGTGCTCGGCACACAGTAAGCGCTCAATAATTACGATTGAATGAATGAATGAATGAATGAAAAGTAGCAGGAGTAGTAAGGACGGTATTGAATGAATGAAAATTGTCGGAGCCGGAATTAAAGCCCATTCGTTCATTCCTTCATTCAATCGTATTTATCGAGCGGTTACTGTGTACAGAGCACTGGACTAAGCGCTTGGGGAGTACAAGTTGGCAACATATAGAGGCCGTCCCTACCCAACAACAGGCTCACAGTCTCCCATGCATCTGAGAGAGAGCTGCTTGGTATTTTAACCAGGAACCTTAAGAGGTTTAACAGGTGTCCCTCTTAAAGACGACGTGGGAAGAGGAGTATCGAGCAGTGATTTCAATCTTGGCCTTTCAATCAATCAATCAATCGTATTTATTGAGCGCTTACTGTGTGCAGAACACTGTACTTTCATTAACCAACCATGAATGGCAAGGTTTGGGAAGTGCTTTCAACTACATGCTAAAGAAAACAGTAGGAATGTATGACGGAAACCATAACCTCTGACTCCAAAGCCCGTGCTTTTTCCGCTGGGCCATGCGGCTTCTCCCCAAGACCCCCCGCAGCCCCCCACTGAGCCAGCCAGGGAAGGTTGGGACGCCTGACCCCCACACTCAGGAAAGATCGTGGGCTTTGGAGTCAGAGGTCATGGGTTCAAATCCTGGCTTCGCCACAGGCCTGCTGTGTGACCTCGGGCAAGTCACTTAACTTCTCTGAGCCTCAGTGACCGCATCTGTAAAATGTGGATTAAGACTGGGAGCCCCACGTGGGACAACCTGATCACCTTGTACCCCCCCAGCGCTTAGAACAGTGCTTTGCACATAGTAAGCGCTTAACAAATGCCATTATTATTATCCATTCATCCATCCATCCATGCTTCACTTCCACTCCCACCTCTAAAAGCCAATGGCTTCCAAATCTCCCTGATCTCCCTCCATCTCTGCAGGCTCGCATCTCCTCCTGCTTTCGAGACATCTCTAGTTGGATGTCCTCCCGTCACCTCCAACTCAACATGTCCCAAACGGAGCTCCTCATCTTCCCACCAAATCCCTGCCCTCTCCCTGACTTTCCCGTCACTGTAGACGGCGCTACCATCCTTCCCGTCTCACGAGCCCGCAGCCTTGGTGTCATCCCGGCTCTGCCAATTGCCAGCTGGAGAAGCAGCGTGGCTCAGTGGAAAGAGCCCGGGCTTCGGAGTCAGAGGCCGTGGGTTCAAATCCCGACTCCACCAATTAGCTGTGTGACTTTGGGCAAGTCACTTCACTTCTTTGGGCCTCAGTGACCTCATCTGTAAAATGGGGAGTAAGACTGTGAGCCCCCCGTGGGACAACCTGATCACCTTGTATCCTCCCCAGTGCTTAGAACAGTGCTTTGTCTTCTAGACAACAGTGCACAGTCTTCTAGACCGTGAGCCTGCTTTTGGGTAGGGACCGTCTCTATATGTTGCCAACTTGGACTTCCCAGCGCTTAGTCCAGTGCTCCGCACACAGTAAGCGCTCAATAAATACGACTGAATGAATGAATGCTTTGCTCACAGTAAGCGCTTAATAAATGCCATCATTACTATTATTCTCTGGGCCTCAGTTCCCTCATCTGTAAAATGGCGGTGAAGACTGTGAGCCCCCCGTGGGACAACCTGATCACCTTGTAACCTCCCCAGCACTTCGAACAGTGCTTTGCACATAGTAAGCGCTTAATAAATGCTAGTAGTAGTAGTAGTAGTAGTAGTAGTAGTAGTAGTAGTAGTAGTAGTATCCTTGACTCCGCTCTCTCGTTCACCCCACACATCCAATCCGTCACCAAAATCTGCCAGGTCTCACCTCCGCAACATTGCCAAGATCCGCCCTTTCCTCTCCATCCAAACTGCTACCACGTTAATCATCATCATCATCATCATCATCAATTGTATTTATTGAGCGCTTACTGTGTGCAGAGCACTGTACTAAGCGCTTGGGAAGTACAAATTGGCAACATATAGAGACAGTCCCTACCCAACAGTGGGCTCACAGTCTAAAAGGGGGAGACAGAGAACAAAACCAAACATACTAACAAAATAAAATAAATGGAATAGATATGTACAAGTAAAATGAATAAATAAATAGAGTAATAAATATGTACAAACATATATACATATACAGGTGCTGTGGGGAAGGGAAGGAGGTAAGATGGGGGGATGGAGAGGGGGACGAGGGGGAGAGGAAGGAAGGGGCTGAGTGTGGGAAGGCCTCCTGGAGGAGGTGAGCTCTCAGTAGGGCCTTGAAGGGAGGAAGAGAGCGAGCTTGGCGGATGGGCAGAGGGATTGGGGGCATTCCGGGCCCGGGGGAGGACGTGGGCCGGGGGTCGATGGCGGGACAGGCGAGAACGAGGCCTAACGGTGAGGAGATTAGCGGCGGAGGAGGAGCGGAGGGTGCGGGCTGCGATGGAGAAGGAGAGAAGGGAGGTGAGGGAGGAGGGGGCCAGGGGATGGATGGATGGATGGACAGCCTGGAAGCCCAGGGGGAGGAGTTTCTGCCTGATGCGCAGATTGATTGGGAGCCACTGGAGATTTTTGAGGAGGGGAGTAACAGGCCCACAGCGTTTCGGGACAAAGATAATCCGGGCAGCAGCATGAAGTATGGATTCAATCCCTCCCTATTAATTCAATCCCTATTAATCCAATCCCTCGCCCTCTCCCGCCTGGATTCCTGCATCAGCCTCCTTGCTGACCTCCCCGTCTCCTGTCTCTAACCCCGCTGCAGTCCACACTTCACTCTGCTAATCAATCAATCAATCAATCGTATTTATTGAGCGCTTACTGTGTGCACAGCACTGGACTAAGCGCTTGGGAAGTCCAAGTTGGCAACATCTAGAGACAGTCCCTACCCAACAGTGGGCTCACAGTCTAAAAGGGGGAGACAGAGAACAAAACCAAACATACTAACAAAATAAAATAAATAGAATAGAGATGTACAAGTAAAATCAATCAATCAATCAATCGTATTTATTGAGCACTTACTGTGTGCAAAGCACTGAACTAAGTGCTTGGGAAGTACAAGTTGGCAACATCTAGAGACAGTCCCTACGCAACAGTGGGCTCACAGTCTAAAAGGGGGAGACAGAGAACAAAACCAAACATACTAACAAAATAAAATAAATAGAATAGATATGTACAAGTAAAATCAATCAATCAATCAATCGTATTTATTGAGCACTTACTGTGTGCAGAGCACTGTACTAAGCGCTTGGGAAGGACAAGTTGGCAACATATAGAGACAGTCCCTACCCAACAGTGGGCTCACAGTCTAAAAGGGGGAGACAGAGAACAAAACCAAACATACTAACAAAATAAAATAAATAGAATAGATATGTACAAGTAAAATCAATCAATCATATATATTGAGCACTTACTGTGTGCAGAGCACTGTACTAAGCACTTGGGAAGTACAAGTTGGCAACATAGAGAGACGGTCCCTACCCAACAGTGGGCTCACAGTCTAGGAGGGGGAGACAGACAACAAAACCAAACATATTAACAAAATAAACTAAATAGAATAGATATGTACAAGTAAAATCAATCAATCATATTTATTGAGCACTTACTGTGTGCAGAGCACTGTACTAAGCGCTTGGGAAGTGCAAGATGGCAACATCTAGAGACAGTCCCTACCCAACAGCGGGCTCACAGTCTAGGAGGGGGAGACAGACAACAAAACCAAACATATTAACAAAATAAACTAAATAGAATAGATATGTACAAGTAAAATAGAGTAATAAATATGTACAAACATATATACATATATACAGGTATATCTGCTAAGCAGATCATCGCTGACCTCCCCGTCTCCTGCCTCTAATCCCGCTTCATCATCATTATCATCAATCGTATTTATTGAGCGCTTACTATGTGCAGAGCACTGTACTAAGCGCTTGGGAAGTACAAATTGGCAATACATAGAGACAGTTCCTACCCAACAGTGGGCTCACAGTCTAAAAGGCTTCAGTCCACGCTTCATTCATTCAATCATATTTATTGAGCGCTTACTGTGTGCAGAGCACTGGACTAAGCGCTTGGGAAGTACAAGTTGGTGGCATATAGAGCTGAAGCTAAGCAGATCGAAAGACCTCTATAATTGTTATAACCTATCATTTCTTGGTCCCTGGCTTAACACTGGCTCGGATGCCGTTATTCTCTGATGATGTTGGGTTTCAAGTTGGGTGGAACAGCCTCGGTCAGTTTTATTTCGTTAATACGCTTGGTTTTGTTTTCTGTCTCCCCCTTCTAGGCCGTGAGCCCACTGTCGGGTAGGGACCGTCTCTAGATGTTGCCAACTTGCTAAGCAGGACGTTTTTCTACAGAAATGTTCAGGACGTATCTTCAAAAAGCCCCGGCGGCCGCCCGTCCGCGTCCGCGTGAAACAAAAACTCCTCTCCAGTGGGTTTAAAGCCTTCCACCACCTCTTCCCTTCCTACCTCCCTTGGCTTCTCTCCTTCTCCATGCCAGCCCGCGCGCTTCGCTCCTCCAGTGCCAACCGTCTCACGGTGCCTCGAAACGCTCAATAAATACGATTGATGATCTCCTGTCGCGCTGCCAACCCATCACCCACGTCCTGCCTCTGGCCTGGAATGCCCTCCTTCCTCAAATTGCCCAGACAAAGACTCCCCCGCCTCTTCAAAGCCTTATTCAAGCGCTTAGTACAGTGCTCTGCACCCTGTAAGCGCTCAATAAGTACGATTGATTGATTGATTGAAGGCCCGTCTCCTCCAAGGGGCCTTCTCAGGAGGGCCTTGAAGGGAGGAAGAGAGCTAGCTTGGCGGATGTGGGGAGGGAGGGCATTCCGGGCCAGGGGGTAAAAAAAATTCCGGGTGGAATTTTTAATAAATTTAAATAAATTTAATAAATTGGAGGTGGAAAACAATTCCGGGCGGAATTTTTAATACATTTAAATAAATTTAATAAATTGGAGGTGGAAAACAAACTCGCCTCCTATTCCAATTTACTGTCAGACAAGTTAGATACCCTGGTTGGGCAGAACTGAGTTGCCCGGTCTTTTAATCCAGCACTGATTCAATCTGGTGCGTTTGCATTCTTAAAATTGGCTGCTTAGGGTATAGACGATGTATAAGGTTGAAAGTCGAGAAGAATTTCACAGTATATAAGTGAAATTTCAGAGGACAGGAGTGAAGAGTTGTTGCCAACTTGTCCTTCCCAAGCGCTCGGTACAGTGCTCTGCACACAGTAAGCGCTCAATAAATACGATTGATTGATGGATTGATTAGTCCAGTGCTCTGCACACAGTAAGCGCTCAATAAATACGATTGATGATGATGATAATGATGATGAAGAGCCTGGGCTAATCAATCAATCAATCAATCGTATTTACTGAGCACTTACTGTGTGCAGAGCACTGGACTAAGCACTTGGGAAGTACAAGTTGCATAAGTTGGCAACAATCAATCAATCAATCGTATTTATTGAGCGCTTACTATGTGCAGAGCACTATACTAAGCGCTTGGGAATTACAAGTTGGCAACATAAAAGTTGGCAACAAACAATCAATCGTATTTACTGAGCGCTTACTGTGTGCAGAGCACTGGACTAAGCGCTTGGGAAGTCCAAGTTGGCAACATATGGAGACCGTCCCTACCCAACAGTGGGCTCACAGTCTAGAAGGGGGAGACAGACAACAAAACCAAACATACTAACAAAATAAAATAAATAGAATAGATACGTACAAGATAAATAGAGTAATAAATATGCACAAACATATATACATATAAGCGCTTAGTACAGTGCTCTGCACACAGTAAGCGCTCTGTAAATACGATTGATTGATTGATTGATTAGCCCAGGCTCTTCATCATCATCAGTTGGGCTAGGTCTGGACATTTAATTGGATAAACATTAAAATGAGGAAAGACCTCTATAATTGTTATAACCTATCATTTCTTGGTCCCTGGCTTAACACTGGCTCAGATGCAGTTATTCTCTGGTAATGTTGGGTTTAAAGTTGGGTTGAACAGCCTTGGTCAGTTTTATTTTGTTAATATGCTTGGTTTTGTTGTCTGTCTCCCCCTTCTAGACTGTGAGCCCGGTATTGGGTAGGGACCGTCTCTCTATGTTGCCAACTTGGACTTCCCAAGCGCTTAGTCCAGTGCTCTGCACACAGTAAGTGCTCAATAAATATGATTGATTGATTGATTCCCAGACTAAGCCCCCCTTTCCTCTTCTCCCACTCCCTTCTGTGGCATCTTTTAGACTGTGAGCCCACTGTTGGGTAGGGACTGTCTCTATATGTTGCCAACTTGGACTTCCCAAGCGCTTAGTCCAGTGCTCTGCACACAGGAAGCGCTCAATAAATACGATTGATGATGATGATGATGATCCTGACTTGCTCCTTTTATAGTCTTCCCCCTTCCAGCCCCAGACCACTTATGTACACGTATGTGAGCCCGCTGTTGGGTAGGGACCATCTCTGTATGTTGCCAACTTGTACTTCCCAAGCGCTTAGTACAGTGCTCTGCACACAGTAAGCGCTCAATAAATGCGATTGAATGAATGAATGAATGAATCCAATTGGCTTGTACCCACCCCAGCGCTTAGTACAGTGCTCAGCACATAGTAAGCGCTTAACAAAGACCACAATTAGGATTATTCCACTAAGCGTGGCTGGTGGAATAGAGCCCGGGCTTGGGAGTCAGAAGGACCCGATTTCTAATCCCTTGTCTGCTCTGTGTGACCTTGGGCAAGTCACTTCACTTCTCTGGGCCTCAGTTCCCTCATCTGTAAAATGGGGATTGAGACTGTGAGCACCCCGTGGGACAGGGACTGTGTCCAACCTAAATACCCTTGTATCTACCCGTGTTTAGAACAGTGCTTGAAACGTAGTAAGCCCTTAAGAAGCAGCGTGGCTCAGTGGAAAGAGCCCGGGCTTTGGAGTCAGAGGTCATGGGTTCAAATCCCGGCTCCGCCACTTGTCAGGTGTGTGATTTTGGGCAAGCCACTTTACTTCTCTGTGCCTCAGTTACCTCATCTGTAAAATGGGGGTAGAGACTGTGAGCCCCACGTGGGATAACCTGATGACCTTGTATCTACCTCAGCACTTAGAACAGTGCTTTGCACTTAATAAGTGCCATTATTATTTTTAGAGAAGCAGCGTGGCTCAGTGGAAAGAGCCCGGGCTTTGGAGTCAGACATCATGGGTTCGAATCCCGACTCCACTACAAGTCTGCTGTGTGACCTTGGGCAAGTCACTTAACTTCTCTGCGCCTCAGTTCCCTCATCTGTAAAAATGGGGATGAAGACTGTGAGCCCCCCGTGGGACAACCTGATCACCTTGTATCCCCCCCAGCGCTTAGAACAGCGCTTTGCACATAGTAAGCACTTAACAAATGCCATCATTATTATTATTATTAAGAAGTACCAGTTATTATTATTCAATGTCTTACCAATAGATAATAATAATAATGGTACTTAGTAAGCGCTCAACAAACACCACGGTTATTATTATCAACCCCTGGCCTCCAGGCGACGACAATCTTGTACGGAAGAGAAGCAGCGTGGCTCAGTGGAAAGAGCTCAGGCTTGGGAGTCAGAGGTCGTGGGTTCGAATCCCGGCTCTGCCACTTGTCCGCTGTGTGACCTTGGGCAAGTCAGTTCACTTCTCTTACTCTATTTATTTATCTATTTATTTTACTTGTACTTATCTATTCTATTTATTTTATTTTGTTAATATGTTTGGTTTTGTTCTCTGTCTCCCCCTTCTAGACTGTGAGGCCACTGTTGGGTAGGGACCGTCTCTAGATGTTGCCGACTTGTACTTCCCAAGCGCTTAGTACAGTGCTCTGCACATAGTAAGCGCTCAATAAATACGATTGATGATGATGACGATTGTACTTCCCAAGCGCTTAGTACAGGGTTCTACACACAGTAAGCGCTCAATAAATACGGTTGATTCTCTGGGCCTCAGTTCCCGCATCTGTAAAATGGGGATGAAGACTGGGAGCCCCACGTGGGACAACCTGATCACCTTGGATCCACCCCAGTGCTTAGAACAGTGCTTGGCACATAGTAAGCGCTTAACAAATACCACCATTGTTATTATTATAGGGCTCTGCGCATCGTAGGTGCTCAGCAAACATGAATGCTCAGTGGATCCGTATATATGTATATATGTTTGTACATATTTATTACTCTATTTATTTATTTTACTTGTACATATCTATTCTATTTATTTTATTTTGGTAATATGTTTGGTTTTGTTCTCTGTCTCCCCCTTTTAGACTGTGAGCCCACTGTTGGGTAGGGACTGTCTCTATGTGTTGCCAACTTGTACTTCCCAAGCGCTTAGTACAGTGCTCTGCACACAGTAAGCGCTCAATAAATACGATTGATGATGATGATGATGATGATCCCACCCCAGCCTGCCTAGTTCGGTGCCTCAGGATGAGTTGGGACCCAGTCTAGGTTGTCCAGGGTCTCTGCCGAGGGGAGACTGAGGCCCAGCTGGAGGAGGCAGACCAGTTTTGTCGCCCCTGCTGGGAAGGCCTGCCTCAGCCTCGCCCGCCGGTCTCTGTTGGTCTTGGGCCTCCTCCATCGCACCGTGGCTCCTTCCGACCCCTCCCCTGCTGGCTTTCCCCCATGCCCACTCTGCCCCCGGGGTCTCCCACGCTGATGGAGGGCTCCCCCGATCCAGCCCCGTGCTATGTCTTCTGCGTCTCTCCAGGGGTGCGGTGGGGAAGGAAGAGCGGTCTGAGGGATCACCAAGGGGGCCCCGGCATGGGGAGGGAGGGAGGGATGGATGGCCGGATGGATGGATGGATGGGTGGGTGGATGGGTGGATGGGTGAGTGGATGGATGGGTGGGCGGATGGACGGATGATGGAAGGATGAATCGGTGGGTGGGTGAGTGGATGGACAGATGAATGGATGGGTGGATGGATGGATGAATGGATGGATGGGTGGATGGGTGAGTGGATGAATGGGTGGGTGGATAGGTGGATGATGGAAGGATGAATGGGTGGGTGGGTGAGTGGATGGATGGGTGGGCGGATGGATGGATGATGGAAGGATGAATGGGTGGGTGGGAGAGTGGATGGACAGATGAATGGATGGATGGATGGATGGATGGATGGATGGATGGATGGATGGATGGATGGATGGGTGGGTGGATGGGGGGGGTGGATGGGTGGGTAGATGGATGTATGATGGAGGGATGAATGGGTGGGTGGGTGAGTGGATGGACAGATGGATGGATGGATGGATGGATGGATGGATGGGTGGATGGATGGGTGAGTGGATGGATGGGTGGGTGGATGGATGGATGGATGGATGGATGGATGGATGGATGGATGAATGGATGAATGGATGGATGGATGGATGGATGGATGGATGGATGGATGGGTGGGTAGATGGATGTATGATGGAGGGATGAATGGGTGGGTGGGTGAGTGGATGGATGGATGGATGGATGGATGGATGGATGGATGGATGGGTGGATGGATGGGTGAGTGGATGGATGGGTGGGCGGATGGATGGATGATGGAGGGATGAATGGGTGGGTGGGTGAGTGGATGGACAGATGAATGGATGGATGGATGGATGGATGGATGGATGGATGGATGGATGGATGAATGGATTAATGGATGGATGGATGGATGGATGGATGGATGGATGGATGGATGGATGGATGGATGGGTGGGCAGATGGATGGATGATGGAAGGATGAATGGATGGGTGGGTGAATGGATGGACAGATGAATGGATGGATGGATGGATGGATGGGTGAGTGGATGGATGGGTGGGCAGATGGACGGATGATGGAAGGATGAATGGGTGGGTGGGAGAGTGGATGGACAGATGAATGGATGGATGGATGAACGGATGGATGGATGGATGGGTGGATGGGTGAGTGGATGGATGGGTGGGTGGATGGACGGATGATGGAAAGATGAATGGGTGGGTGGGTGAGTGGATGGACAGATGAATGGACGGACAGATGATGGAGGGACAGAAAGAGAGATGATCGATGGGTGGATGGCTGGACGGATAATAGTAATAATAAATAATAATGGTGGTATTTGTTAAGTGCTTACTTAAGAGAAGCAGCGTGTCTCAGTGGAAAGAACACGGGCTTTGGAGTCAGAGGTCATGGGTTCGAATCCCAGCTCCGCCAATTGTCAGTTGTGTGACTTTGGGCAAGTCACTTCACTTCTCTGGGCCTCAGTTCCCTCATCTGTAAAATGGGGATTGACTGTAAGCCCTCTGTGGGACAACCTGATCACCTTGTAACCTCCCCAGCGCTTAGAACAGTGCTTTGCACATAGTAAGCGCTTAATAAATGCCATCATCATTATTATAATTATTATTACTATGTGCAAAGCACTGTTCTAAGCACTGGCGGGACTACAGGGTGATCAGGCTGTCCCACTTGGGGCTCACAGTCTTAATCCCCATTTTACAGAAGAGGGAACTGAGGCACAGAGAAGTTAAGTGGCTTGCCCAAGGTCACACAGCTGACAAGTGGCGGAGCCGGGATTTGAACCCATGACCTCTGACTCCCAAGCCCGGGCTCTTTCCACTGAGCCACGCTGGATGGGGAATGAATGGATGGGTGGGTGAGTGGATGGACAGATGAATGGATGGATGGATGGATGGGTGGACAGATGACCTCCTCAAAAAGGCCTTCCCAGACTGAACCCCCTTTTTCCTCTCCTTCTCCCCATCCCTCCCCGCCCTACCTCCTTCCCCTCCCCACAGCACCTGTATATATGTTTGTACAGTTTTATCACTCTATTTTACTTGTCCATATTTACTATTCTATTTATTTTGTTAATGATGTGCATTTAGCTTTAATTCTATTTGTTCTGATGACTTGACACCTGTTCACATGTTTTGTTTTGTCGTGTGTCTCCCCCTTCTAGACTGTGAGGCCGTTGTTGGGTAGGGACCGTCTGTGTATGTTGCCAACTGGTACTTCCCAAGCGCTTAGGACAGTGCTCTGCACACAGTAAGCGCTCAATAAATACGATTGAATGAATGATGGATGGTGGATGGATGGGTGGATGGACCGACAGATGGATGGACAGATGGATGGACAGAGAAGGGATCGGCAGATGGAGAATGGACGGATGGATAGGTGGATGGGTGGGATAATAGATGGACGGGTGGCTGGATGGATGGACAGATGGACGGACAGACAGATGGAGGATGGAACGATGGATGGGCGGAGAAGGGAGCGACAGAAGGAGAATGGATGGATGGATGGATAGGTGGAGGGGTGGAATAATGGATGGATGGGTGGCTGGCTGGATGGAAAGATAGAAGGACAGATAGATGGAGGATGGAACGAGGGATGGATGGAGAAGGGGAGCAACAGACAGAGAATGGATGGATGGATAGGTGGATGTGTGTAACAATGGATGGATGGGTGGCTGGATGGATGGAGGGATGGATGGACAGACAGATGGAGGATGGAATGATGGATGGATGGAGAAGGGAGTGACAGACGGAGAATGGATGGATGGATGGATGGGTGGATGCGTGTAATAATGGATGGATGGGTGGCTGGATGGATGGAGAGATGGATGGACAGACAGACGGAGGATGGAATGATGGATGGATGGAGAATGGATTGACAGACGGAGAATGGACGGATGGATAGGTGGAGGGGTGGAATAATGGATGGATGGGTGGCTGGCTGGCTGGCTGGAAAGATAGAAGGACAGACAGATGGAGGATGGAACGATGGATGGATGGAGAAGGGATTGACAGATGGAGAATGGATGGATGGATAGGTGGATGAGTGTAATAATGGATGGATGGGTGGCTGGATGGATGGAGGGATGGATGGACAGACAGATGGAGGATGGAACAATGGATGGACGGAGAAGGGAGCGACAGACGGAGAATGGATGGATGGATGGATGGATGGATAGGTGGATGTGTGTAATAATGGATGGACGGGTGGCTGGATGGATGGAGAGATGGATGGACAGACAGATGGAGGATGGAATGATGGATGGACGGAGAAGGGAGCGACAGACGGAGAATGGATGGATGGATGGATGGATAGGTGGATGTGTGTAATAATGGATGGATGGGTGGCTGGACGGATGGAGAGATGGATGGACAGACAGATGGAGGATGGAACGATGGATGGACGGAGAAGGGATTGACAGACGGAGATTGGACGGATGGATGGAGGATGGATGGATGGCCGGATAGATGGATGAACGGAGGTCAGATAGAAGGATGCATGGATGGGTGGATGGATGGTTCCAGAGGGGAGTAGCCTTATGGTGGTGGAGGCCAGCACAGAGGCAATGGGGGTCCCTCGAGGTCAGGGCTCAAGTCTGGGCCATCTGCCGCTGGCCCCCCGGGCAGAGCCCAGCGGTCGGTGCCCAGCAGGCGCTCCGTGATGCTCCGGGTGACAGATGTGGGTGGCGTCAAGGCAGAAGAGAGGCCATGAGGGTGGGGGTGAGATGCACTGGGCTGTCGGGGCTCGGGGGGCAGCGGGCGGTGGTCAGTACGATGGCAGCCGACCAACGGGAGCGCAGAGACGGGGTTTTATTCCACAGTCAGAAGGCAGGAGGGCAGGAAGGGCTAGTCCTGGGCTCATCCTTGGGGGCCGGGGGCCGGACTGTGAGCGTGGCACGAGGCTGGGGAACTTCTGGGGCATGCGGGGGGACTGGGGAGGGTCCCGCCCCAAAGGTGGGAGACTCTCCACTTGGCACCCCAAGCCGGCCGGTCCGGCCAGCGCGTCGGGGAAAGGCCAGGAGGGAAGGGGGAGGCCAGGCCGGGGGGGGGCCCGAACCTCCGTCGGGATCCGCTCTTCCCGGGGGTCTCTGGAGCAGGGAGTCCCGGCCTCCCAGCGGGAAATCACCGGGTGGGCGCTGTCCTGGGGTGGCTCTCAGCGGAACAGGCCTTGCGGTTTCTTCTTCTTGGCTCTGACCTTGAGGGGCCGGGGTCTCGGGGGCGGCATCGGAGGGCTCTGGAGCTAAAGGAGACCCCATCAGCGGGGACCCGGCTCAGCCTCGATGGCCGCCCCCCACCCCCAGCCCTGACAGCCCCCCACCAAGGAGACGTCGGCTGGGTTCGGGCCTACCTGCCGACGCTATCGAGCCCGCCATTGGGTCTCTAGATGTTGCCAACTTGGACTTCCCAAGCGCTTAGTCCAGTGCTCTGCACACAGAAAGCGCTCAATCAATACGATCGAATGAATGAATGAATCCTCCCCACCCCACCCGAGGACCCAAGCCCCCCCAGCTCTGCCCAGACCCTGGGGGGGGGGGGGGGTGTACTTCCCAAGCGCTTAGTACAGTGCTGTAAGCGCTCAATAAACACGATTGATTGATTGATTGATTGATTGAAGGGAGGGGGTTTGGAGAAGGGAGAGGGCAGAATGTGGAGCTCAAAAGCAGGGCCGGGGCCTGGGGGTTTCCCCTCCCCACTCAACAACAACAATAACAATAATCAATCAATCAATCAATTGTATTTATTGAGCGCTTACTTTGTGCAGAGCACTGGACTAAGCGCTTGGGAAGTAGAAGTTGGCAACATATAGAGACAGTCCCTACCCAACAGTGGGCTCACAGTAAGCGCTTTACTATGTGCAAAGCACTGTTCTAAGCGCTGGGGAGGTTACAAAGTGATCAGGTGGTCCCACGGGGGGCTCCCAGTCTTCATCCCCGTTTTACAGATCATCATCATCAATCGTACTTATTGAGTGCTTACTGTGTGCAGGGCACTGTACTAAGCGCTTGGGAAGGACAAATTGGCAACATCTAGAGACAGTCCCTACCCAACTGTGGGCTCACAGTCTAAAAGGGGAAGACAGAGAACAAAACCAAACATACTAACAAAATAAAATAAATAGAATAGATATGTACAAGTAAAATAAATAGAGTAATAAATACATACAAACATCTATACAGATATACAGGTGCTGTGGGGAAGGGAAGGAGGTAAGATGGGGGGGATGGAGAGGGGGACGAGGGGGAGAGCAAGGAAGGGGAATGATGACAGGGGAAGGGGACAGATGAGGGAACTGAGGCACAGAGATGTTAAGAAGCTGACAAGCGGCGGAGCCGGGATTAGAACCCACGACCTCTGACTCCCAAGCCTGGGCTGCTTCCACTCTGAAGCAGCGTGGCTCAGTGGAAAGAGCCCGGGCTTGGGAGTCGGAGTTCGTGGGTTCGAATCCTGACTCCGCCAACTGCCAGCTGTGTGACTTTGGGCAAGTCGCTTCACTTTCCCCCTTCTAGCCTGTGAGCCCGCTGTTGGGTAGGGACCGTCTCTAGATGTTGCCGACTTGGACTTCCCAAGTGCTTAGTCCAGTGCTCTGCACACAGTAAGCGCTCAATAAATACGACTGAATGAATGAATGAATGAATGTAAAATGGGGATTAAGACTGTGAGCTCCCCGTGGGACAACCTGATCACCTTGTAACCTCCCCAGCACTTAGAACAGTGCTTTGCACATAGTAAGCGCTTAATAAATGCCATTATTATTATTATTATTATCATTATTATTATTTCCACAGAGCCATGCTGCTCTGGAGGCCAAGGTTGGGGGCTTGCCAACTTGTACTTCCCAAGCGCTTAGGACAGTGCTCTGCACACAGTAAGCGCTCAATAAATACGATTGAATGAATGAATGAATGAATGTAAAATGGGGATTACGATTGTGAGCTCCCCGTGGGCCAACCTGATCACCTTGTAACCTCCCCAGTGCTTAGACCAGTGCTTTGCACATAGTAAGCGCTTAATAAATGCCATTATTATTATTATTTTATTATTATTATTTCCACTGAGCCATGCTGCTCTGGAGGCCAAGGTTGGGGGCTTGCCAACTTGTACTTCCCAAGCGCTTAGGACAGTGCTCTGCACACAGTAAGCGCTCAATAAATGATTGATTGATTGATTGTGAGCCCACTGTTGGGTAGGGACCGTCTCTATATGTTGCCAACTTGTACTTCCCAAGCGCTTAGTCCAGTGCTCTGCACACAGTAAGCGCTCAATCAATACGATTGATTGATTGATTGATTGTGAGCCCACTGTTGGGTAGGGACTGTCTCTATATGTTGCCAACTTGTACTTCCCAAGCGCTCAGTCCAGTGCTCTGCACACAGTAAGCACTCAACAAATACGATTGATTGATTGATTGTGAGCCCACTGTTGGGTAGGGACTGTCTCTATACGATGCCAACTTGTACTTCCCAAGCGCTCAGTCCAGTGCTCTGCACACAGTAAGCGCTCAATAAATACGATTGATTGATTGATTGATTGATTGATTGATTGATTCCCCGCCCACCCTCCCACCGCTCCCACTCAGCCCACCCCCAACTGTGGCCCCCGACCTCACCTGCTTAAGGGAGAGAGCCCAGGCCCACGGGCCCCCTGCCGCGACCCCACCCAGGGGGCCCGGGCTGCCTCAGTTTACTCACTGTGAGGAGGGCTTCGGGTGAGGCCTGGGCCGGGACGGAGGGAGGGGAGTTCCCGGGCTGAGGGGCGGCTTCGTCGTCGTCGGGCTCTGGACTGTGGTCATCTCCTGAGGCGAGACCCCCACGAAACCCCCAGCAATCAGGCCGAGGGGGCCCCCGGCGGGACCCCCAGAGAGGGGATGGGGTGGGGAGCAGCAGGGAGGGGGGACGGTGTGGCTTTTATAATAATAATAACGGCATTTATTAAGCGCTTACTATGTGCCAAGCACTGTTCTAAGCGCTGGGGAGGTTACAAGGTGATCAGGTTGTCCCACGGGGGGCTCACAGTCTTCATCCCCATTTGACAGATGAGGGAACTGAGGCCCAGAGAAGT
The DNA here is from genome assembly GCF_015852505.1 of Tachyglossus aculeatus. Classification (NCBI taxonomy): domain Eukaryota; kingdom Metazoa; phylum Chordata; class Mammalia; order Monotremata; family Tachyglossidae; genus Tachyglossus; species Tachyglossus aculeatus. The sequence continues at coordinate 8,210,548 of NC_052066.1, read as the reverse complement.
GAAGTGACTTGCCCAAAGTCACCCAGCTGACAATTGGCAGAGCTGAGATTTGATCATCTTACCTCCTTCCCTTCCCCACAGCGCCTGTATATACGTATATATGTTTGTACATGTTTATTACTCTATTTATTTATTTTACTTGTACATATCTATTCTATTTATTTTATTTTGTTAGTATGTTTGGTTTTGTTGTCCGTCTCCCGCTTTTAGACTGGGAGCCCACTGGTGGGTAGGGACTGTCTCTAGATGTTGCCAACTTGGACTTCCCAAGCGCTTAGTCCAGTGCTCTGCACGCAGGAAGCGCTCAATAAATACGATTGATTGATTGATTGATTGATTGGTGCCCCCGGGGTGGCACTGGGTTTGGGGTGGGTATCGGGGGGCTACTCACCGGGGGCGTCGGGGCGGCGTCGGGGGGCCGCTGCCACTTCTGCCGCTGTGACGGCCCCGTAGAGGGGCTGCAGGCCGTGGGCGAGGGGCCGCCCGTCCCTCCAGCTGCAGGCCGCCGGAAACCTCTGGGAACACGCGCCGACGGAGAGACGATGTTACACGGAGAGGCTCGCACACGGGCTAGCACACACGTGTGCGAAGCCGCGTGGCTCGGTGGAAAGAGCCCGGGCTTGGGACTCAGAGGTCAGGGGTTCGAATCCCCACTCCGCCACTGGTCATCTGGGGGATTTGGGGCAAGTTCACTTCTCTGGGCCTCAGTGACCTCATCTGGAAAGTGGGGATGAAGCCTGGGAGCCCCCCGTGGGACAACCTGATAATTATAATGGCGTTTATTAAGCGCTTACTATGTGCCAAGCACTGTTCTAAGCGCTGGGGAGGTTATAAGGTTATCAGGTTGTCCCATGGGGGGGGCTCACATTCTTAATCGCCAGCACACAGTAAGCGCTCAATAAATACGATTGAATGAATGAATGAATGAATTTTTAGACTGTGAGCCCACTGTTGGGTAGGGACTGTCTCTATATGTTGCAACTTGTACTTCCCAAACGCTTAGTCCAGTGCTCTGCACACAGTAAGTGCTCAATAAATATGATTGATTGATTGATGATTGATTTTACGGATGAGGGAACTGAGGCATGGAGAAGTGAAGTGACTTGCCCAAAGTCACACAGCTGACAATTGGCAGAGTCGGGATTTGAACCCATGACTTCTGACTCCAAAGCCCGGGCTCTTTTTCACTGAGCCACGCTGCTTCTCCCTAGCAGAACCTCCCTAGCGCTTAGAACAGTGAGCGCTTCTAAGCGCTCCAGCAGTCTAGAACAGTCTAAAGCTTCTAATAATAGTAATAATGATGGTATTTGTTAAGCTCTTACTATGTGCAAAGCACTGTTCTAAGCGCTGGGGGGGATACAAGGTGATCAGGTTGTCCCACGTGGGGCTCACAGTCTTAATCCACATTTTACGGATGAGATAACTGAGGCACAGAGAAGTGAAGTGACTTGCCCAAAGTCACACAGCTGACAATTGGCGGAGCTGGGATTTGAACCCATGACCTCTGACTCCAAAGCCCTGGCTCTTTCCACTGAGCCACGCTGCTTCTCCAATAATAATAATAATGATAATAATAGCATTTGTTCATTCATTCATTCATAATAACAGTAATAAAAATGGTATTTGTTAAGTGCTTACTATGTGCAAAACACTGTTCTAAGCACTGGGGAGGTTACAATGTGATCATGTTGTCCCACGGGGGGCTCACAGATTTTACAGATTTTGCCCAGTTTCCAGATGAGGGAACTGAGGCCCAGAGAAGTGAAGTGACTTGCCCAAAGTCACCCAGCTGACAAGTGGCGGAGCTGGGATTTGAACCCACGACCTCTGACTCCAAAACCCGGGCTCTTTCCACTGAGCTACGCTGCTTCTCCAATAATAATAATAACAATAATAATAATAATAATAATAACAGCATTTGTTCATTCATTCATTCATAATAACAGTAATTTTAAAATGGTATTTGTTAAGCGCTTACTATGTGAAAAACACTGTTTTAAGTGCTGGGGAGGTTACGATGTGATCATGTTGTCCCATGTGGGGCTGACAGATTCTACAGATTTTGTCCCATTTTACAGATGAGGGAACTGAGGCACAGAGAAGTGAAGTGACTTGCCCAAAGTCACACAGCCGACAAGTGGCGGAGCCGGGATTTGAACCCATGACCTCTGACTCCAAAGCCCGGGCTCTTTCCACTGAGCCACGCAGAGCCCCAACTTGGCCCCCACTCCTCTCCCTCGGGGGCTGCAGGGCCCCAGAGCCCACCCCCCACCAATCCAGGCCTTCCTGGGCTCCCCCTCATTCATTCATTCATTCATTCAATCGTATTTACTGAGCGCTTACTGTGTGCAGAGCACTGGACTAAGCGCTTGGGAAGTCCAAGTTGGCAACATATAGAGACGGTCCCTACCCAACAGCGGGCTCACAGTCTAGGAGGGGGAGACAGGGAACAAAACATGTGAACAAAATAAAATAAATAGAATAAATATGTACAAGTAAAATTCATTCATTCATTCAATCGTATTTATTGAGCGCTTACTGTGTGTAGAGCACTGTACTAAGCGCTTGGGAAGTCCAAGTTGGCAACATCTAGAGACGGTTCCTACCCGACAGCGGGCTCACAGGCTAGAAGGGGGAGACAGACAACAAAACAAGACATACTAACAAAATAAAATAAATAGAATAAATATGTACAAGTAAAATTCATTCATTCATTCAATCGTATTTATTGAGCGCTTACTGTGTGCGGAGCACTGTACTAAGCGCTTGGGAAGTCCAAGTTGGCAACATCTAGAGACGGTCCCTACCCGACAGCGGGCTCACAGGCTAGAAGGGGGAGACAGAGAACAAAACAAAACATATTAACAAAATAAAATAAGTAGAATCAATATGTACAAGTAAAATAAATCAATAAATAGAGTAATAAATCCGTACAAACATATATCCATATATACAGGTGCTGTGGGGAAGGGAAGGAGGTAAGATGGGGGGATGGAGAGGGGGAAGAGGGGGAGAGGAATTGACCCTAATCCCACCAGGACTTTGGCCCCTGTGGGCTTGGGGCCTTATCAGTAGCTTTAGGAGCATAAGTCCTCTGGGGCCCTGAGGGTCACCTTATCTCCCTCTCCAAACCCACCCGGGTTCCAGGGTCATTCATTCATTCAATCGTATTTATTGAGCGCTATATGTTGCCAACTTGCACTTCCCAAGCGCTTAGTCCAGTGCTCCGCACACGGTAAGCGCTCAATAAATACGATTGACTGGATGAATCGTGGGGCAGGGACCGTCTCTAGATGTTGCCGACTAATCAATCAATCAATCGTATTTATTGAGCGCTATATGTTGCCAACTTGGACTTCCCAAGCGCTTAGTCCAGTGCTCCGCACACAGTAAGCGCTCAATAAATATGATTGAATGGATGAATTGTGGGGCAGGGACCGTCTCTAGATGTTGCCGACTTGTCAATCAATCAATCAATCAATCGTATTTATTGAGCGCTTACTGCGTGCGGAGCACTGGACTAAGCGCTTGGGAAGGACAAGTCGGCAACATCTAGAGACGGTCCCTACCCTACAATTCATCCATTCAATCGTATTTATTGAGTGCTTACTCTGTGTGGAGCACTGGACTAAGCGCTTGGCAAGGACAAGTTGACAACATCTAGAGACGGTCCCTACCCCACAATTCATCCATTCAATCCTATTTATTGAGCGCTTACTGTGTGCAGAACACTGGACTAAGCACTTGGGAAGGACAAGTCTGCAACATCTAGAGACGGGCCCTACCATGCAATTGATTCAATCAATTGTATTTATTGAGCGCTTACTGTGTGCGGAGCACTGGACTAAGCGCTTGGGAAGGACAAGTCGGCAACATCTAGAGACGGTCCCTACCCCACAATTCATCCATTCAATCGTATTTATTGAGCGCTTACTGTGTGCAGAGCACTGGACTAAGCGCTTGGGAAGTACAAGTTGGAGAAGCAGCGGGGCTCAGTGGAAAGAGGCCGGGCTTTGGAGTCTTAGGTCATGGGTTCAAATCCCGGCTCCGCCAACTGTCAGCTGTGTGACTTTGGGCAAGTCACTTCACTTCTCTGGGCCTCAGTTCCCTCATCTGGAAAATGGGGATGAAGACTGTGAGCCCCCCGTGGGACAACCTCATCACCTTGTATCCTCCCCAGCGCTTAGAACAGTGCTTTGCACATAGTAAGTGCTTAATAAATGCCATTATTATTACTATTATTATATAGAGACGGTCCCTACCCAACAGCGGGCTCATTCATTCATTCAATCGTATTTATTGAGTGCTTACTGTGTGCAGAGCACTGGACTACGCGCTTGGAAAGTCCAAGCTGGCAACATATGGAGACGGTCCCTACCCAACAGCGGGCTCACAGTCTAGAAGGGGGAGACGGACGACAAAACAAAACATGTGGACAGGTGTCAAAGTCGTCAGAACAAATGGAATTAAAGCTCGATGCACATCATTAACAAAATAAATAGAATAGTAAATATGTACAAGTAAAATAAATAGAGTAATAAATCTGTACAAATATATTCATTCATTCAATCGTATTTATTGAGCGCTTACTATGTGCAGAGCACTGGACTAAGCGCTTGGGAAGTACAAGTTGGCAACATAGAGAGACGGTCCCTACCCAACAGCGGGCTCATTCATTCATTCATTCAATCGTATTTATTAAGCGCTTACTGTGTGCAGAGCACTGGACTAAGCACTTGGGAAGGACAAGTTGGCAACAACTAGAGATGGTCCCTACCCAACAGCGGGCTCATTCATTCATTCATTCATTGAATTGTATTTATAGAGCGCTTACTGTGTGCAGAGCACTGTACTAAGTGCTTGGGAAGGACAAATCGGGAACATCTAGAGACGGTCCCTACCCAACAGCGGGCTCACAGTCTAGCAAGGGGAGAAGGACAACAAAACAAAACATATTAACAAAATAAAATAAATAGAATAATAAATATGTACAAGTAAAATAAATAGAGTAATAAATCTGTACAAACATATATATCCAGGTGCTTTGGGGAGGGGAAGGAGGTAAGGCGGGGGGATGGGGAGGGGGAGAGGAAGAAGGGGGCTGAGTGTGGGAAGGCCTCCTGGAGGAGGTGAGCTCTCAGTAGGGATTTGAAGGGAGGAAGAGAGCCAGCTTGGCGGATTCACTCATTCATTCATTCATTCAGTCATATTTATTGAGTGCTTACTGTGTGCAGAGCACTGGACTAAGCGCTTGGGAAGTCCAAGTTGGCAACATATAGAGACGGTCCCTACCCAACAGTGGGCTCACAGGCTAGAAGCGGATTCATTCATTCATTCATTCAGTCAGTCATATTTATTGAGCGCTTACTGTGTGCAGAGCACTGTACTAAGCGCTTGGGAAGTCCAAGTTGGCAACACATAGAGACAGTCCCTACCCAACAACGGGCTCCATGGTTTTTTTTGTTTTTCTTTTTTGATGGCATTTGTTAAGCGCCTACTATGTGCAGAGCACTGTCCCAAGCGCTGGCGGGGGGGGGGACGACACACGGTGACCAAATTGTCCCACGTGGGGCCCACAGTCTCAATCCCCATTCTACAGATGAGGCAACTGAGGCCCGGAGAAGTGAAGTGACTTGCCCAAGGTCACCCAGCAGACATGTGGCAGAGTCGGGATTCGAACCCACGACCTCTGACTCCAAAGCCCGGGCTCTTTCCACTGAGCCACGCTGCTGGTTATTGTGTGAAGAGCACTTGGGAGAGTACGATATAACAGAATTGGTAGAGACGTTCCCCGCCCACGATGAGCTTATGGTCTAATCTGTCTGAACCCCCCTTTTAGACATATATCCATATATTTTATTTTGTTGGTATGTTTGGTTTTGTTCTCTGTCTCCCCCTTTTAGACTGTGAGCCCACTGTTGGGCAGGGACTGTCTCTCTATGTTGCCAATTTGTACTTCCCAAGCGCTTAGTACAGTGCTCTGCACATAGTAAGCGCTCAATAAATACGATTGATGATGATGATGATGAACCCAGTAAGCACTCAATAAATACGATAAAGCGGATGTGTGGAGGGTGGGCATTCCGGGCCAGGGGAGGGACGCAGCGCCCACTTCAGTAGTGGGTCTCACCTCTGGTCTCCCCGCACCCACCCCCGGCCCTCCTCCCGCTTACCCTCTGCAGCCCTCTGGGATTTGCTGAGTGCTTCTACTCTGTGCCAAGCACTGTGAGAAGCAACGTGGCTCAGTGGAAAGAGCCCGGGCTTTGGAGTCAGAGGTCATGGGTTCAAATCCTTGCTCTGCCAATTGTCAGCCGGGTGACCTTGGGCAAGTCACTTCACTTCTCCGTGCCTCAGTGGCCTCATCTGTCAAATGGGGATGAAGACTGGGAGCCCCCCGTGGGACAACCTACTAGACTGTGAGCCCGCTGTTGGGTAGGGACCGTCTCTAGATGTTGCCAACTTGGACTTCCCAAGCGCTTAGTCCAGTGCTCTGCACGTAGTAAGCGCTCAATCAATACGATTGAATGGATGAATGAACAACCTGATCACATTGTATTCCCCCCAAGCGCTTAGAACAGTGCTCTGCACACAGTAAGCGCTCAATAGGATTGAATGAATGAATGAACAACCTGATCACATTGTATCCCCCCCGCGCTTAGAACAGTGCTCTGCACACAGTAAGCGCTCAATAGGATTGAATGAATGAATGAACATCCTGATCACATTGTATCCCCCCCAAGCGCTTAGAACAGTGCTCTGCACACAGTAAGCGCTCAATCAATACGATTGAATGAATGAATGAACAACCTGATCACGCTGTATCCCCCCCAGCGCTTAGAACAGTGCTCTGCACACAGTAAGCGCTCAATAGGATTGAATGAATGAATGAACATCCTGATCACATTGTATCCCCCCAGCGCTTAGAACAGTGCTCTGCACACAGTAAGCGCTCAATCAATACGATTGAATGAATGAACAACCTGATCACGTTGTATCCCCCCCAGCGCTTAGAACAGTGCTCTGCACACAGTAAGTGCTCAATCAATACAATTGAATGAATGAATGAACAACCTGATCACATTGTATCCCCCCAGCGCTTAGAACAGTGCTCTGCACACAGAAAGTGCTCAATAAATACGATTGAATGAATGAATGAACAACCTGATCACATTGCATCCCCCCCAGCGCTTAGAACAGTGCTCTGCACACAGTAAGCGCTCAATCAATACGATTGAATGAATGAATGAACAACCTGATCACCTTGTAACCTCCCCAGTGCTTAGAACAGTGCTTTGCACATAGTAAGCGCTCAATCAATACGATTGAATGAATGAATGAACAACCTGATCACGTTGTATCTCCCGCCAGCGCTTAGAACAGTGCTCTGCACACAGTAAGCGCTCAATCAATACGATTGAATGAATGAATGAACAACCTGATCACGCTGTATCCCCCCCAGCGCTTAGAACAGTGCTCTGCACACAGTAAGCGCTCAATCAATACGATTGAATGAATGAATGAACAACCTGATCACGTTGTATCTCCCGCCAGCGCTTAGAACAGTGCTCTGCACACAGTAAGCGCTCAATAAATACAATTGAATGAATGAATGAACAACCTGATCACCTTGTAACCTCCCCAGTGCTTAGAACAGTGCTTCGCACATAGTAAGCGCTTAACAAATGTCATCGTCATCAGTACTAAAGGTCGGGCCTGGTCGGGCCAAGAGATCAATTCTGGCTTGGGCCCAGACTCGCCAGGGTGGGGGTGGGATGGACTGGGGGTCGGGCCGGCGGAAAGCAGGGGCATTTATTTATTCAATCAATCAATCAATCAATCAATCGTATTTATTGAGCGCTAACTGTGTGCAGAGCACTGGACTGAGCGCTTGGGAAGTCCAAGTTGGCAACATCTAGAGACGGTCCCTACCCAACAGCGGGCTCACAGTGGACAGAGCCTGGGCCTAGGACTCAGGAGACCATGGGTTCTAATCCTGCCTTGGCCACTTGCCCTCTGTGTGACCGTGGGCAAGCCACTTCACTTCTCTGGGCCTCAGTTCCCTCATCTGGAAAATGGGGATGGAGACTGGGAGCCCCACATGGAACAGGGACTGTGTCCACCCCGGTTTGCTTGTATTCATTCACTCATTCGATCGTATTTATTAAGCGCTTACACAGCTGACAGTTGGCGGAGCTGGGATTTGAACCCATGACCTCTGACGCCAAAGCCCGGGCTCTTTCCATTGAGCCACACTGCTTCTCTTGAGCCATGCTGCTTCTCTTGGAACAATCAATCAATGAATCGTATTTATTGAGCGCTTACTGTGTGCAGAGCACTGTACTAAGCGCTTGGGAAGTCCAAGTTGGCAACATCTAGAGACGGTCCCTACCCAACAGCGGGCTCACAGTGGACAGAGCCTGGGCCTAGGACTCAGGAGACCATGGGTTCTAATCCTGCCTTGGCCACTTGCCCTCTGTGTGACCATGGGCAAGCCACTTCACTTCTCTGGGCCTCAGTTCCCTCATCTGGAAAATGGGGATGGAGACTGGGAGCCCCACCTGGAACAGGGACTGCGTCCAACCCGGTTTGCTTGTATTCGTTCATTCATTCGATTGTATTTATTAAGCGCTTACACAGCTGACAGTTGGCGGAGCTGGGATTTGAACCCATGACCTCCGATTCCAAAGCCCGGGCTCTTTCCATTGAGCCACACTGCTTCTCTTGAGCCACGCTGCTTCTCTTAGAACAATCAATCAATGAATCGTATTTATTGAGCGCTTACTGTGTGCAGAGCACTGTACTAAGCGCTTGGGAAGTCCAAGTTGGCAACATAGAGAGACGGTCCCTACCCAACAGCGGGCTCACAGTGGACAGAGCCTGGGCCTAGGATTCAGGAGATCATGGGTTCTAATCCTGCCTTGGCCACTTGCCCGCTGTGTGACCGTGGGCAAGCCACTTCACTTCTCTGGGCCTCAGTTCCCTCATCTGGAAAATGGGGATGGAGACTGGGAGCCCCACGTGGAACAGGGACTGTGTCCAATCCAGTTTGCTTGTATTCATTCATTCATGGTTGTACATATTTATTACTCTATTTATTTATTTATTTATTTATTTTACTTGTACATTTCTATCCTATTTATTTTATTTTGTTGGTATGTTTGGTTTTGTTCTCTGTCTCCCCCTTTTAGACTGTGAGCCCACTGTTGGGTAGGGACTGTCTCTATGTGTTGCCAATTTGTACTTCCCAAGCGCTTAGTACAGTGCTCTGCACATAGTAAGCGCTCAATAAATACGATTGATGATGATGATGATGATGGAGACTGGGATTCCACATGGAACGGGGACTGCGTCCAACCCAGTTTGCTTGTATTCATTCATTCATTCGATCATATTTATTAAGCGCTTACACAGCTGACAGTTGGCGGAGCTGGGATTTGAACCCATGACCTCTGACGCCAAAGCCCGGGCTCTTTCCACTGAGCCACACTGCTTCTCTTGAGCCATGCTGCTTCTCTTAGAACAATCAATCAATCGTATTTATTGAGCGCTTACTGTGTGCAGAGCACTGTACTAAGCGCTTGGGAAGTACAAGTTGGCAACATAGAGAGACGGTCCCTACCCAACAGCGGGCTCACAGTGGACAGAGCCTGGGCCTAGGACTCAGGAGATCATGGGTTCTAATCCTGCCTTGGCCACTTGTCCGCTGCGTGACCATGGGCAAGCCACTTCACTTCTCTGGGCCTCAGTTCCCTCATCTGTAAAATGGGGATGGAGACTAGGAGCCCCACGTGGAACAGGGACTGTGTCCAACCCAGTTTGCTTGTATTCATTCGATCGTATTTATTAAGCGCTTACACAGCTGACAGTTGGCGGAGCTGGGATTTGAACCCATGACCTCTGACGCCAAAGCCCGGGCCCTTTCCATTGAGCCACACTGCTTCTCTTGAGCCATGCTGCTTCTTTTAGATCAATCAATCGTATTTATTGAGCACTTACTGTGTGCAGAGCACTGGACTGAGCGCTTGGGAAGTCCAAGTTGGCAACATCTAGGGACGGTCCCTACCCAACAGTGGGCTCACATCATCATCATCACCATCATCGTCAATCGTATTTATTGAGCGCTTACTGTGTGCCGAGCACTGTACTAAGCGCTTGGGAAGTACAAATTGGCAACATCTAGAGACGGTCCCTACCCAACAGCGGGCTCGCAATCAATCAATCAATCGTATTTATTGAGCGCTTACTATGTGCAGAGCACTGGACTAAGCGCTTGGGAAGTACAAATTGGCAACACATAGAGACGGTCCCTACCCAACAGTGGGCTCACAGTCTAAAAGGGGGAGACAGAGAACAGAACCAAACATACCGACAAAATAAAATAAATAGGATAGAAATGTACAAGTAAAATAAATAAATAAATAAATAAATAAATAAATAGAGTAATAAATATGTACAACCATAAAGCTCGCAGGCTAGAAGGGGGAGGCAGGGCAGCAACGAAGGCCCGTCCCAACCTCGGCCTTGGGCGTCCAGTAGCCCCCACGAGCCCTGGCCCGGTTCCCAAGGCCCCGGCCCTGGTAGCCACAACATCCACCCGGGGGGGGACGGTAGGTCAGTCGGTGGGTCGTCAGGGCCCAGCGCCGCCCCGTTCCCCTCCGCCTCGCTCACCAGGGCCTCAATCAATCAATCGATCGTATTTATTGAGCGCTTACTGTGTGCAGAGCACTGTACTAAGCGCTTGGGAAGTCCAAGTTGGCAACCCATCCTACCCACGAATGCACCCCAAGTCCACCCTGGGGCCGGGGTGGGGGGCAGGGGGAACGGGACTCAACTCCCCTCCAAAAGCCCAAGCTCACCGGATGCCGGAGTAATAATAATAATAATAATAATAATAATGGCATTTATTAAGCACTTACTACGTGCAAAGCACTGTTCTAAGCGCTGGGGAGGTGACAAGGTGATCAGGTTGCCCCACGGCGGGGGCTCACGGTCTTCATCCCCATTCTTCTTCTAGACTGTGAGCCCGCTGTTGGGTGGGGACCGTCTCTCTATGTTGCCAACTTGTACTTCCCAAGCGCTTACTACAGTGCTCTGCACACAGTAAGCGCTCAATAAATACAACTGATTGATTGTTTGATTTTACAGATGAGGGAACTGAGGCCCAGAGAAGTGAAGTGACTTGGCCAAAGTCACACAGCTGACAGTTCATTCATTCCTTCGTTCAGTCGTATTTATTGAGCGCTTACTGTGTGCAGAGCACTGGACTAAGCGCTTGGGAAGTATAAGTTGGCAACGCATAGAGACGGTCCCTACCCGACAGTGGGCGGTGGAGCCGGGATTAGAACCCATGACCTCTGATTTCTAGACTGTAAACCTGCAGTTGGGTAGGGACCGTCTCTCTATGTTGCCAACTTGGACTTCCCAAGCGCTTAGTCCAGTGCTCTGCGCACAGTAAGCGCTCAATAAATACGATGGATTGATTGATTCCCTCATCTGTAAAATGGGGGTTAGAGTGTGAGCCCTCTGTGGGACAGGGACTGGGGCCAACCTAGGTTGTATCGACCCCAGCGCTCGGCACAGAGCAAGCACTTAACGAGAGAAGCAGCGCGGCTCAGTGGAAAGAGCCCGGGCTTTGGAGTCAGGGGTCGTGGGTTCGAATCCCCGCTCCGCCAGTTGTCGGCTGGGTGACTTTGGGCAAGTCACTTCACTTCTCTGGGCCTCAGTGACCTCATCTGTCAAATGGGGATGAAGACTGTGAGCCCCCCGTGGGACAACCTGATCACTTTGTAACCTTCCCAGCGCTTAGAACGGTGATTTGTACATAGTAAGCGCTTAATAAATGCCATTATTATTATTATTATCTGGAAAATGGGAATGGAGACTGTGAGTCCCACGTGGGACAACCTGATCACCTTGCATCTCCCCCAGCGCTTAGAACAGTGCTTGGCACATAGTAAGCGCTTAACAAATACCAACATTATTATTGTTATCTGTCAAATGGGGATGAAGACTGGGAGCCCCCCGTGGGACCACCTGATCACCTTGTGACCTCCCCAGCGCTTAGAACAGTGCTTGGCACAGAGTGAGCGCTTAATAAATGCCATTAAAAATAAACCCCAATATAACAGATACATTCCCTGCTCACGACAAACTTACAGACTAGAGCGGGGGGAGACAGACGTTAATATAAATAAATAAATTACCGATATGTACATAAGTATATACCTGTATATATGTTTGTACATATTCATTACTCTATTTATTTATTTATTTTACTTGTGCATATCTATTCTATTTATTTTATTTTGTTAGTATGTTTGGTTTTGTTCTCTGTCTCCCCCTTTTAGACTGTGAGCCCACTGTTGGGTAGGGACTGTCTCTAGATGTTGCCAATTGGTACTTCCCAAGCGCTTAGTCCAGTGCTCTGCACATAGTAAGCGCTCAATAAATACGATTGATGATGATGATAAGTCCGTATTTTTCCACTCCTCAAATACCTCTGCTGGTCGCCCACCCGTCGCCGCATCAAACAGAAACTCGTCACTGTTGGCTTTAAAACCGTCCATCAGGTTGCCCCCTCCTATGTCACCTCAGTACCAGCCTGCACACTTTTGCTCCTCTAATATAATAATAGTAATAATAATAATAATGGCATTTATTAAGCGCTTACTATGTGCCAAGGACTGTTCTAAGCGCTGGGGAGGTTACAGGGTGATCAGGTTGTCCCCCGGGGGGCTCACAGTCTTCATCCCCATTTTCCAGATGAGGGAACTGAGGCACAGGGAAGTGAAGTGACTTGCCCAACATCACCCAGCTGACAGTTGGCGGAGCCGGGATTTGAACCCGTGACCTCTGACTCCAAAGCCTGGGCTCTTTCCACTGAGCCACTCTGCTTCTCTCTAATGGAGACTGTGAGCCCGCCATGGGGCAACCTGATCACCTTGTATCCCCCCCCAGCGCTTAGAACAGTGCTTTGCACATAGTGAGCACTTAACAAATACTATTATTATTATTATTATTATTATTATTATTATTACCAGTGGATGCCGCTTCCAAAGTGGCTGCTTGCCCAGAAGGGCAGCAGGCTTGGGCCCAGTCAGCCCGGGGCTATAATAATAATGGCATTTATTAAGCGCTTACTATGTGCAAAGCACTGTTCTAAGCGCTGAATTCTAAGGGCTAGCATTCATTCATTCATTCAATCGTATTTATTGAGCGCTTACTGTGTGTAGAGCATTCATTCCTTCATTCAATCGTATTTATTGAGCACTTACTGTGTGCAGAGCATTCACTCATTCATTCAATCGTATTTATTGGGCGCTGACTGTGTGCAGAGCATTCATTCCTTCATTCAATCGCATTTATTGAGCGCTTACTGTGTGCAGAGCATTCATTCCTTTATTCAATCACATTTATTAAGCGCTTACTGTGTGCAGAGCATTCACTCCATTCAATCGTATTTATTGAGCGCTTACTGTGTGCAGAGCATTCATTCATTCAATCGCATTTATTGAGCGCTTACTGTGTGCAGAGCATTCATTCCTTCATTCAATCGTATTTATTGAGCGCTTACTGTGTGCAGAGCATTCATTCCTTCATTCAATCGTATTTATTGAGTGCTAACTGGGTGCACAGCATTCACTCCTTCATTCAATCGTATTTATTGAGCGCTTACTGTGTGCAGACCATTCATTCCTTCATTCAATCGTATTTACTGAGTGCTTACTGGGTGCAGACCATTCATTCCTTCATTCAGTCGTATTTATTGAGCGCTTACTGTGTGCAGAGCATTCCTTCATTCAATCGTATTTACTGAGCACTTACTGTGTGCAGAGCATTCATTCATTCAATCAAATTTATTGAGTGCTTACTGAGTGCAGAGCATTCACTCCTTCATTCAAGTGTATTTATTGAGCGCTTCCTGTGTGCAGAGCATTCATTCCTTCATTCAGTCGTATTTATTGAGCGCTTACTGGGTGCACAGCATTCATTCCTTCATTCAATCGTATTTATTGAGCACTTACTATGTGCAGAGCATTCATTCCTTCATTCAATCGTATTTATTGAGTGCTTACTGTGTGCAGAGCACTGGACTAAGCGCTTGGGAAGTCCAAGTTGGCAACATAGAGAGACGGTCCCTACCCAACAGCGGGCTCACAGTCTAGTCCCCTTCTCCATCGCCCCCCATCTTACCTCCTTCCCTTCCCCACAGCACCTGTATAGATGGATATATGTTTGTACATATTTGTTACTCTATTTACTTATTCATTTATTTTACTTGTACATATCTATTCTATTTATTTTCTTTTGTTAGTATGTTTGTTTTGTTGTCTGTCTCCCCATTCTACACTGTGAGCCCACTGTTGGGTAGGGACTGTCTCTAGATGTTGCCAACTTGGACTTCCCAAGCGCTTCGTCCAGTGCTCTGCACACAGTAAGCGCTCAATAAATACGATTGATGATGATGTTGATGATAGAGAAGCAGCGTGGCTCAGTGGAAAGAGCCCGGGCTTTGGAGTCAGAGGTCACGGGTTCGAATCCCAACTCCGCCACCTGTCTGCTGTGTGATCTTCGGCAAGTCCCTTCACTTCTCTGGGCCTCAGTTCCCTCATCTGTAAAATGGGGATGAAGACTGGGAGCCCCCCGTGGGACAAACTTGTCGCCCTATGTTTTGCTTTGTCGTCTGTCTCCCCCTTCTAGACCGTGAGCCCGCTGTTGGGTAGGGACCGTCTCTATGTGTTGCCAACTTTGTGCTTCCCAAGCGCTTAGTACAGTGCTCTGCGCACAGTAAGCACTGAATAAATACGATTGATTGATTGATTGATTGTATCCTCCCGAGCTTAGAACAGTGCTTTGCACATAGTAAGCGCTTAACAGTCATCAATTATCATTATTATTATTATTATTAGAGACTGTGAGACTAGCAGGGTCCCCCCCTCCCCCTTGATTGTATCCTCCCCAGTTTAGAACAGTGCTTTGCATATAGTAAGCGCTTAACAAATGCCAATTATCATTATTATTATTATTAGAGACTGTGACACTAGCAGGGTCCCCCTTCTCCCCCTTGATTGTATCCTCCCCAGTTTAGAACAGTGCTTTGCACATAGTAAGTGCTTAACAAATGCCAATTATCATTATTATTATTATTAGAGACTGTGACACTAGCAGGGTCCCCCTTCTCCCCCTTGATTGTGTCCTCCCCAGTTCAGAACAGTGCTTTGCACATAGTAAGCGCTTAACAAACGCTAATTATCATTATTATTATTATTATTAGAGACTGTGAGACTAGCAGGGTCCCCCTTCTCCCCCTTGATTGTATCCTCCCCAGTTTAGAACAGTGCTTTGCACATAGTAAGTGCTTAACAAATGCCAATTATCATTATTATTATTATTAGAGACTGCGAGACTAGGAGGGTCCCCCTCCTCCCCCTTGATTGTATCCTCCCCAGTTCAGAACAGTGCTTTGCACATAGTAAGCGCTTAACAAATGCCAATTATCATTATTATTATTATTATTAGAGACTGTGAGACTAGCAGGGCCCCCCTTCTCCCCCTTGATTGTATCCTCCCCAGTTTAGAACAGTGCTTTGCACATAGTAAGCGCTTAACTAATGCCAATTATCATTATTATTATTATTATTAGAGACTGTGAGACTAGCAGGGTCCCCCTTCTCCCCCTTGATTGTATCCTCCCCAGTTTAGAACAGTGCTTTGCACATAGTAAGTGCTTAACAAATGCCAATTATCATTATTATTATTATTAGAGACTGCGAGACTAGGAGGGTCCCCCTCCTCCCCCTTGATTGTATCCTCCCCAGTTCAGAACAGTGCTTTGCACATAGTAAGCGCTTAACAAATGCCAATTATCATTATTATTATTATTATTAGAGACTGTGAGACTAGCAGGGCCCCCCTTCTCCCCCTTGATTGTATCCTCCCCAGTTTAGAACAGTGCTTTGCACATAGTAAGTGCTTAACTAATGCCAATTATCATTATTATTATTATTATTAGAGACTGTGAGACTAGCAGGGTCCCCCTTCTCCCCCTTGATTGCATCCTCCCCCGTTTAGAACAGTGCTTTGCACATAGTAAGCGCTTAACTTAACTTCAAGGCCCTACTGAGAGCTCACCTCCTCCAGGAGGCCTTCCCAGACTGAGCCCCTTCCTCCCTCTCCCCGTCGCCCCCCTCTCCATCCCCCCCATCTTACCTCCTTCCCTTCCCCACAGCACCTGTATATATGTTTCTACGTCTGTACATATTTATTACCCTATTCATTTATTTTACTAGTACATATCTATTCTATTTATTTTATTTTGTTAGTATCTTCAGTTCTCCGTCTCCCCCTTTTAGACCGTGAGCCCACTGTCGGGTAGGGACCGTCTCTAGATGTTGCCGACTTGGACTTCCCAAGCGCTCGGTCCAGTGCTCTGCATCATCATCATCATCATCAATCGTATTTATTGAGCGCTTACTATGTGCAGAGCACTGTACTAAGCACTTGGGAAGTACAAATTGGCAACATATCATCATCATCAATCGTATTTATTGAGCGCTTACTGTGTGCAGAGCACTGTACTAAGCGCTTGGGAAGTACAAATTGGCAACATATAGAGACGGTCCCTACCCAACAGTGGGCTCACAGTCTAAAAGGGACTGTGCTGCACCGTACTGCACACAGTAAGCGCTCAATAAATACGGTTGATTGATTGATTGATGATTAACAAATGCCAATTATTATTAGAGACTGCGAGACTAGCAGGGTCCCCCCTCTCCCCCAGTCCCCTGGGATGGGCTGGGGTGAGCTCCCCTCCGTCCTGCCACCTCCTCCTCCTCCTCCTCCTCCGGGGAGCTGTGCCCTTGGAGGGCCTTGATGGAGAGAGACACGACGTCCGTCCTGAGGCCCAGTGTTTGGTCTGGCCGGGGTTGTTTGGGCCCGCCCGCCCGCCCGCCCGTCCTCGACGCACGGGCTGCCCACGATGTCCCGGGCATCGCCTCCCCGCCGGCCGGTGGTCACGGGCGCTTTGGCCCGGCTCCATCTCGACCACAGCGCTCAGCCCACCGGTCCCCGAGGGCAGGCCGCGCCACACCACCGGCCCCTGGCCACACCGCCGACCGCCGACCGCTGACCACCCCGGTCCCCCGACACCACACGGGAGACGAGTCCCGGGCCCAACAACCTCCTTTCCTCCCTCCTGGGGCAGTCAGGATAATAATAATAATAATAATAGTAATGATGGTATTTGGAGGCCTTTCCAGACTGAGCCCCTTCCTTCCTCTCCCGCTCGTCCCCCTCTCCATCTCCCCCATCTTTCCTCCTTCCCTTCCCCACAGCACCTGGATAGATGTATAGATGTTTGTACAGATTTATTACTCTATTTATTTATAATAATAATAATAATGATGGCATTTGTTAAGCGCTTACTATGTGCAAAGCACTGTTCTAAGCGCTGGGCACTGTTCTAAGCGCTGGAATCATCGATCGTATTTATTGAGCACTGACTGTGTGCAGAGCACTGGACTAAGCGCTTGGGAAGTACAAGTTGGCAACATACAGAGACAGTCCCTACCCAACAGAGGGCTCACAGTTATCTTACTTGTACCTATCTATTCTATTTATTTTATTTTGTTCGTATGTTTGGTTTTGTTGTCTGTCTCCCCCTTCTAGACTGTGAGCCCAGTGTTGGGTAGGGACTGTCTCTATGTGTTCCCAAGCGCTTAGTACAGTGCTCCGCACGCAGTAAGCGCTCAATAAATACGATTGATTGATTGATTGGACAGATTTATTACTCTATTTATTTATCTTACTTGTACATATCTGTTCTATTTATTTTATTTTGTTCGTATGTTTGGTTTTATTCTCTGTCTCCCCCTTCTAGACTGTGAGCCCGCTGTTGGGTAGGGACTGTCTCTATGTGTTGCCGACTTGGACTTCCCAAGCACTTAGTCCAGTGCTCCGCACGCAGTAAGCGCTCAATAAATACGATTGATTGATTGATTGGACAGATTTATTACTCTATTTATTTATCTTACTTGTACATATCTATTCTATTTACTTTATTTTGTTCGTATGTTTGGTTTTGTTCTCTGTCTCCCCCTTCTAGCCTGTGAGCCCGCTGTTGGGTAGGGACCGTCTCTATGTGTTGCCGACTTGGACTTCCCAAGCGCTTAGTCCAGTGCTCTGCACGCAGTAAGTGCTCAATAAATACGATTGATTGATTGATTGTACAGATTTATCACTCTATTTATCTTACTTGTACATATCTATTCTATTTATTTTATTTTGTTCGTATGTTTGGTTTTGTTCTCGGTCTCCCCCTTCTAGACTGTGAGCCCGCTGTTGGGTAGGGACTGTCTCTATGTGTTGCTGACTTGTACTTCCCAAGGGCTTAGTATAGTGCTCTGCACGCAGTAAGCGCTCAATAAATACGATTGATTGATTGATTGATGGATTTGTTAAGCGGGCAGTCAGGATAATAATAATAATAATGACGGTATTTGTTAAGCACATACTATGTGCAAAGCACTGTTCTAAGCGCAGGGGGGGTTACAAGGTGATCAGGTTGGCCCACCGGGGGCTCGCCGTCTTCATCCCCATATTCCCGATGAGGTCACTGAGGCCCAGAGAATAATAATAATAATAATAATAATGGTATTTGTTAAGCGCTTACTATGTGCCAAGCACTGTTCTAAGCACCGGGGAGGTTACAAGGTGATCAGGTTGTCCCACCGGGGGCTCATAGTTTTAATCCCCTTTTTCCAGATAAGGTCACTGAGGCCCAGAGAAGTGAAGTGACTTGCCCGAAGTCACCCAGTTGACAGTTGGCGGAGCCGGGATTTGAACCCATAGCAGCGTGGCTCAGTGGAAAGAGCCCGGGCTTTGGAGTCAGAGGTCATGGGTTCAAATTCCAGCTCCGCCAATTGTCCGCTGTGTGACTTTGGGCAAGTCACTTCACTTCTCTGGGCCTCAGTGACCTCATCTGGAAAATGGGGATGAAGACTGTGAGCCCCCCGTGGGACAACCTCATCACCTCCTTCCCTTCCCCACAGCACCTGTATACATGTATATACGTTTGTGCAGATTTATTACTCTGTTTATTTATTTATTTTATTTGTACATATTTATTCTATTTATTTTATTTTGTGAATATGTTTGGTTTTGTTCTCTGTCTCCCCCTTCTAGCCTGCGAGCCCGCTGTTGGGTAGGGACCGTCCCTAGATGTTGCCGACTTGGACTTCCCAAGCGCTTAGTACAGTGCTCTGCACACAGTAAGCGCTCAATAAATACGATTGAATGAACGAATGAATTCCTGGTGGTGGGCTGCAGTCTCCCCCCAAGCATCCCCCCGGCCCCCATTAATAATGATGGCATTTATTAAGCGCTTACTCTGTGCAAAGCACTGTTCTAAGCACTGGGGAGGTTACAAGGTGATCAGGTTGTCCCACGGGGGGCTCACAGTCTTCATCCCCATTTTACAGATGAGGTCACTGAGGCCCAGAGAAGTGAAGTGACTTGCCCAAAGTCACCCAGCTGACAGTTGGTGGAGCCGGGATTTGAACCCATGACCTCTGACTCCAAAGCCCGGGCTCTTTCCACTGAGCCACGCTGCTTCTCTGCTTCCCTTAGAAAAACAAGGGTCCGGGGAGGAGCGGCGGCTCTCAAAACGGCCTTCTGTGGTCATGGAGCCCCCTCCCCTCGCCCTTCCCCGTCCCCGGGCCCAGATGGCTCAATCAATCAATCAATCAATCAATCAATCGTATTTATTGAGCGCTTACTATGTGCAGAGCACTGTACTAACCGCTTGGGAAGTACAAATTGGCAACACATAGAGACAGTCCCTACCCAACAGTGGGCTCACAGTCTAAAAGGGGGAGACAGAGAACAAAACCAAACATACCAACAAAATAAAATAAATAGGATAGAAATGTACAAGTAAAATAAATAAATAAATAAATAGCTCAGTGGAAAGAGTCCAGACTTTGGAGTCGGAGGTCATGGGTTCAAATCCCGGCTCCACCGCCTGTCAGCTGTGTGACTCTGGGCAAGTCACTTCACTTCTCTGGGCCTCAGTTCCCTCATCTGTAAAATGGGGATTGACTGTGAGCCCCTCGTGGGGCAACCTGATCACCCTGTAACCTTCCCAGCGCTTAGAACAGTGCTTCGCACATAGTAAGTGCTTAATAAATGCCTTTATTATTATTATTATTATACAAGGTGGCACTGGTGGAGGTGACAAGTGAATGGCGACTGGGCCGGGCCCCCCCAGCTCCACTCCGGTGGCCACGGTGGCCCCAAGGCTCCTCCGGCCTACAACAAACCCGGCTTTCTAGTCCGGAGACGGACTAGGCCGGGCCGGGCCGGGGGGCCGAGGTCAATCAATCAATCAATCATCAATCAATCGTATTTATTGAGCGCATACTATGTGCAGAGCACTGTACTAAGCGCTTGGGAAGTACAAATTGGCAACACATAGAGACGGTCCCTACCCAACAGTGGGCTCACAGTCTAAAAGGGGGAGACAGAGAACAGAACCAAACATACCAACAAAATAAAATAAATAGGATAGAAATGTGCAAGTAAAATAAATAAATAAATAAATAAATAGAGTAATAAATATGTACAACCATATACACATAGATACAGGTGCTGTGGGGAAGGGAAGGAGGTAAGATGGGGGGATGGAGAGGGGGACGAGGGGGAGAGGAAGGAAGGGGCTCAGTCTGGGAAGGCCTCCTGGAGGAGGTGACCCCGGAAAGACAACCCACCCCCCCAACCCACCTCAATAATACCGATGGCATTCCTTAAAGCGCTTACTATGTGCCAAGCACTGCTCTAAGCGCTGGGGAGGTTACAAGGTGATCAGGTGGTCCCACGGGGGGCTCACAGGCTTCATCCCCATTTGACAGATGAGGGAACTGAGGCACCTCAACCAACCAGGGCTTGTAGACTGTGAGCCCACTGTTGGGTAGGGACCGTCTCTATCTGTTGCCAACTTGGACTTCCCAAGCGCTTAGTCCAGTGCTCTGCACACAGTAAGCGCTCAATAAATACAACTGAATGAATGAATGAAGAACCAGAGGTCCCGCTCGCTCCTGTGGCAGCCACCGTCATCATCATCATCATCATCATCCCTCATCCCCTCCCATCCCACTTCGTCTCCCCTCACGCCTCTCATCCTGTTGCCAACTTGTACTTCCCAAGTGCTTAGTCCAGTGCTCTGCACACAGTAAGCGCTCAATAAATACGATTGATTGATTGATTAAGCGCTTACTTTGTTCTCTGTCTCCCCCTTTAAGACTGTGAGCCCACTGTTGGGTAGGGACCGTCTCTAGATGTTGCCAACTTGTACTACCCAAGCGCTTAGTCCAGTGCTCTGCACACAGTAAGCGCTCAATAAATACGATTGATTGACTGATTGATTACTATGTGCACAGCATCATCATCATCACCAATTGTATTTATTGAGCGCTTCCTATGTGCAGAGCACTGGACTAAGTGCTTGGGAAGGACAAATTGGCAACATCTAGAGACAGTCCCTACCCAACAGTGGGCTCACAGTCTAAAAGGGGGAGACAGAGAACAAAACCAAACATACTAACAAAATAAAATAGACTAGATATGTACAAGCAAAATAAATAAATAAATAAATAGAGTAATAAATATCATCATCATCATCATCAATCGTATTTATTGAGCGCTTACTATGTGCAGAGCACTGTACTAAGCGCTTGGGAAGTACAAATTGGCAACATATAGAGACAGTCCCTACCCAACAGTGGGCTCACAGTCTAAATATATACATATAAGCCCCAGACACACCGGGCCCATTCATTCATTCATTCAATCGTATTTATTGAGCGCTTACTGTGTGCAGAGCTCTGGACTAAGCGCTTGGGAAGTCCAAGTTGGCAACATCTAGAGACGGTCATGGTCCGTCCTCCCAACGCCGGGGCTAAACGGGGACACATGGCCGGGGCAGGGGGCAGCTGGGCCGTGAATCAACAGGCCGCCCTCGCTCCCTTCTTCTGTCCGGTCCTCCGTCCTCCCTTCCTCCCTCTCCTCCAGCCACAGCGTGCTGGACGTTGGGCGGGCGACAGCGAACCGCTGACCACACCGTGGTCCGGTGGTTTTCTCCCCCGGGGCCCCGGCCAGGCCACCGAGGCCAGCCCACTGTTGCGTAGGAACTGTCTCTATATGTTGCCAACTTGTCCTTCCCAAGCGCTTAGTCCAGTGCTCTGCACACAGTTAGCGCTCAATAAATACGATTGATGATGATGATGATGAGCCGAGATGGGCGTGGGGCTCCCTGCCAAGCTGGGGAAGGACCCAACTCGGGGTTCGCAGGTCCCCCGCTTCAAAACTTGGGCCGGGGGGACTGGGGCCAGCAAAACGGAGGGGGGCCTGAGTCACTCTCTCATGCCTGGCCCATAGTAATCAATCAATCAATCAATCAATCAATCAATCAATCGTATTTATTGAGCGCTTACTGTGTGCAGAGCACTGGACTAAGCACTCGGGAAGCACAAGATGGCAACATCTAGAGACGGCCCCTACCCCACAGCGGGCTCACAGTCTAGAAAGGGGAGACAGACAACAAAAAAAACAGATTAACAAAATAAAATAAATAGAATAGATATGTACAAGTAAAATAAATCAATAAATAGAGTAATAAATCCGTACAAACATATATAGATATATACAGGTGCTGTGGGGAAGGGAAGGAGGTACGACGGTGGGGGGGGGATGGAGAAGGGGGTGAGGGGGAGAGGAAGGAGGGGGCTCAGTGTGGGAAGGCCTCCTGGAGTAAGCATTCATTCATTCATTCATTCATTCAGTTGTATTTATTGAGCGCTTACAGTGTGCAGAGCACTGGACTAAGCGCTTGGGAAGCACAAGTTGGCAACATCTAGAGATGGTCCCTACCCGACAGCGGGCTCACAGGCTAGAAGGGGGAGACGGATGACAAAACAAAACATATTAACAAAATAAAATAAATAGAATAGATATGTACAAGTAAAATAAATCAATAAATAGGGTAATAAGTCCGTACAAACATATATACATATATACATATATACAGGTGCTGTGGGGAAGGGAAGGAGGTAAGGCGGGGGGGATGGAGAGGGGGAGGAGGGGGAGAGGAAGGAGGGGGCTCAGTGTGGGAA
Organism: Tachyglossus aculeatus; assembly: GCF_015852505.1. Taxonomy (NCBI): domain Eukaryota; kingdom Metazoa; phylum Chordata; class Mammalia; order Monotremata; family Tachyglossidae; genus Tachyglossus; species Tachyglossus aculeatus. The sequence goes on along the minus strand of NC_052066.1, from coordinate 8,187,383 downwards.
GGCCTCCTGGAGTAAGCATTCATTCATTCATTCATTCATTCATTCAATCGTATCTATTGAGCGCTTACTGTGTGCAGAGCACTGGACTAAGTGCTTGGGAAGTACAAGTTGGCAACATAGTTGGCAACAAGTTGGCGGCGCTTAAATACCATGCTTATTATTATCAGTCTACTATTACTACCATCATTATTATTGTCACCAACGTATAATAATGATGGCATTTATTAAGCACTTACTATGTGTGAAGCACTGTTCTAAGCACTGGAATAATAATGACGGTATTGATTAAGCGCTTACTATGTGCCAAGGACTGTTCTAAGCACTGGGGAGGTTATAAGGTGATCAGGTTGTACCAAGGGGGGCTCACAGTCTTCATCCCCATTTTACAGATGAGGGAACTGAGGCGCAGAGAATTGAAGTGACTTGCCCAGAGTCACCCAGCTGACAATTGGCAGAGCAGGGATTTGAACCCATGACCTGTGACTCCAAAGCCCAGGCTCTTTCCACTGCGCCACGCTGAGCCCACTTGTACTTCCCAAGCACTTAATCCAGTGCTCGGCACACAGTAAGTGCTCAATAAATACGACTGAATGAATGAATGAATGAATTATTGTTCTAGATCTGTCTCCATTGCCAACTTGTACTTCCCAAGCGCTTAGTCCAGTGCTCGGCACGCAGCAAGCACTCAATAAATACGACTGAATGAATGAATGAATGAATTATTATCCCAGATCTGTCTCTATCTGTTGCCAACTTGGACTTCCCAAGCGCTTAGTCCAGTGCTCTGCACACAGTAAGCGCTCAATAAATACGATCAATGAATGAATGAATTATTATCCTAGATCTGTCTCTATCTGTTGCCAACTTGGACTTCCCAAGCGCTTAGTCCAGTGCTCTGCACTCAGTAAGTGCTCAATAAATACGACTGAATGAACGAATGAATTTATATCAATGTCCGTCTCCCCCTCTAGACTGTGAGATCATTGTGGGCAGGGAATGTGTCTGTTTGTTGTTATACTGTCCTCTCCCGAGCGCTTAGTGCAGTGCTTTGCACACAGTAAGTGCTCAATAAATATGATTGAATGAATGAATTGGTGCCTGACTACTTGTTTTATTTTGTTGTCTGTCTCCCCCCACTTCTAGACTGTGAACCCAGTGTTGGCTAGGGATTGATGTTTGTACGTATTTATTACTCTATTCATTTATTTATTTATTTATTTATTTATTTATTTGTACATATTTATTCTATTTATTTTATTTTGTTAATATGTTTTATTTTGTTGTCTGTCTCCCCCTTCTAGACCGTGAGCCTGCTGTTGGGTAGGGACCGTCTCCTTATGTTGCCGACTTGCGCTTCCCAAGTGCTTAGTACAGTGCTCTGCACACAGTAAGCGCTCAATGAATACGATTGAATGAATGAATGATTGTCACGATTTCTTGCCAAATTGTACTTCCCAAGAGCTTAGTCCAGTGCTCTGCATAGTAAGCGCTCAATAAATACGATTGAATGAATGAATGATTGTCACGATTTCTTGCCAAATTGTACTTCCCAAGTGCTTAGTACAGTGTTCTGCAAACAGTAAGCGCTCAATAAATACGATTGGATGAATGAATGAATGATTGTCACGATTTCTTGCCAAATTGTACTTCCCAAGCGCTTAATACAGTGCTCTGCACGCAGTAAGCGCTCAGTAAATATGATTGAATGAATGAATGAATGAGGAGGGGCAGACCTGCCCTTGCTCACCCTCTACACCCCCCCACGACTGGGCAATCAGTCAGTCCTACTTATTGAGCGCTCACTGTGTGCAGAGCACTGGACTAAGTGCTCAGTAAAACCACAGGACAAACACATTCCCTGCCCACAAGGCACTTAAAGTCTAGAGGGGGAGACTGACAGTAACAGAAATAAATAAATGATGGATAATTAATAATTATGGTATATTGTTAAGCACTGTACTAAGCGCTGGGGTGGATACTAAGCAGCGTGGCTCAGTGGAAAGAGCCTGTGCTTGGGAGTCAGAGGTCATGGGTTCAAATCCCAGCTCTGCCACTTGTCAGCTGGGTGACTTTGGTAGGGACCGTCTCTATATATTGCAAACTTGTACTTCCCAAGCGCTTAGTCCAGTGCTCTGCACACAGTAAGCGCTCAATAAATACGACTGAATGAATGAATTTCACTTCTCTGTGCCTCAGTGACCTCATCTGTAAAATGGGGATGAAGACTGTGAGCCCCGCGTGGGACAACCTGATCACCTCATATCCTCCCCAGCGCTTAGAACAGTGCTTGGCACATAGTAAGCGCTTAATAAATGCCATCGTTATTAGTATTATTATTATTCACTTCTCTGGGCCTCAGTTCCCTCATCTGTAAAATGGGGGTGAAGACTCTGAGCCCCACGGGGGACAACTGGATCACCTTGTATCCCCCCCAGCGCTTAGAACAGTGCTTGGCACATAGTAAGCGCTTAATAAATGCCATCATTATTATGATTATTATTCACTTCTCTAGGCCTCGGTCACCTCATCTGTAAAATGGGGATGAAGACTGTGAGCCCCGAGTGGGACAACCTGATCACCTCGTATCCCCCCAGTGCTTAGAACAGTGCTTGGCACATAGTAAGTACTTAATAAATGCCATCATTATTATTATTCTCTGGGCCCCAGTCATCTCATCTGTAAATCAATCAATCAATTGTATTTATTGAGTGCTTACTGTGTGCCGAGCACTGTACTAAGCGCTTGGGAAGTCCAAGTTGGCAACATCTAGAGACTGTCCCTACCCAACAGTGGGCTCACAGTCTAAAAGGGAAAAATGGGGATGAAGACTGTGAGCCCCCCGTGGGACAACCGGATCACCTTGTATCCCCCCCAGCGCTTAGAATAGCGCTTGGCACATAGTAAGCGCTTAACAAATGCCGTCATTATTACTAAATATGATGGGATGATTCCCAGCTGAGGGGACCGTAGGGGCGGCTAGGCCCAGCCTGGAGGAGGAGGAGGAGGGGAGCACCCGATTCTCCCGGCTCCTGGGGGGTGTGAGAGGGGGCTACGCAGCCCCCCGCTCTCCAAGGGGAGCTGGCCCGGAGGAGTTCCCAGAATTGGGGTCCAGCCGGCTGTGGGGGCGGGAGGGCGGCGGAGAGATTAGGGCTGCCTGACGGCCGAGCCCAGGGCCGCTACTGGTAGATAGCGCTCTGCCAGCCTTGGGGACGAAGGGTGGATGGGCCGGGGGGCTGGGGGGCCGGGGGGCCGCAGTTGTTTAGCCGGGCCCAGGGGATAGAAGCTGGAGGAATAATAATAATAATGATGATGGCATTTGTTAAGCACTTACTATGTGCAGAGCACTGTTCTGAGCGCTGGGGGGGATACAAGGTGATCAGGTTGTCCCATGGGGGGCTCACAGGAAGTGGGGGACAGGGGGCTGGGACCAGCGGGGGCTGGGGGGGGCCGAGGGGGAGGAGGGAGGAATTGGGGCCAGGGGAGGAGGAGAGGGAAGGGGGGGGAAGGAAGGAAGAAGGAAGGAAGGAAGGAAGGAAGGAAGGAAGGAAGGAAGGAAGGAAGGAAGGAAGGGAAGGAGGGAGGGAAGGAAGGAAGGAAGGAAGGAAGGAAGGAAGGAAGGAAGGAAGGAAGGAAGGAAGGAAGGAGGGAAGGAAGGAAGGAAGGAAGGAAGGAAGGAGGGAAGGAGGGAGGGAAGGATGGAAGGAAGGAAGGAGGGAGGGAAGGGAGGAAGGAAGAGAGGAATGAAGGAAGAGAAATAACGAGAAAGGAAGAACGAGAGAAAGAGATGGAAGGAAAGAAGACAGGAAGGAAGGAAGGAAGGAAGGAAGGAAGGAAGGAAGGAAGGAAGGGAGGAAGGGAGGAAGGGAGGAAGGAAGGGAAAAAGAAAAAGAACAGGAGAAAGAAAGAATGAGCCCACTGTTGGGTAGGGACCATCTCTATATGTTGCCAACTTGTACTTCCCAAGCGCTTAGTCCAGTGCTCTGCACACAGCAAGCGCTCAATAAGTACGATGGAATGAATGGATGAATGAGGGAAGGAAGGAAGGAAGGAAGGAAGGAAGGAAGGAAGGAAGGAAGGAAGGAAGGAAGGAAGGAAGGAAGGAAGGAAGGAAGGAAGGAAGGAAGGAAGGAAAGAAGGAAGGAAGGAAGGAGGGAAGGAAGGAAGGAGGGAAGGAAGGAAGGAAGGAGGGAAGGAAGGAAGGAAGGAGGGAAGGAAGGAAGGAAAGAAGGAAGGAGGGAAAGAAGGAAGGAAGGAAGGAAGGAAGGAAGGAAAGAAGGAGGGAAGGAGGGAAGGAGGGAAGGAAGGAAGGAGGGAAGGAAGGAAGGAAGGAAGGAAGGAAGGAAGGAAGGAAGGAAGGAAGGAAGGAAGGAAGGAAGGAAGGAAGGAAGGAAGGAAGGAAGGGAAATAATGAGAAAGAAAGAATGAGAGAAAGAGATGGAAGGAAGGAAACAATAATAATAATAATAATAATGGCATTTATTAAGCGCTTACTATGTGCAAAGCACTGTTCTAAGCACTGTGGGGGATACAAGGTGATCAGGTTGTCCCACGTGGGGCTCACAGTCTTAATCCCCATTTTACAGATGAGGTAACTGAGGCACAGAGAAGTTAAGTGACTTGCCCAAAGGAAAGAAGACAGGAAGGAAGGAAGGGAGGGAGAAAAGAAGGAAGGGAAAAAGAAAAAGAATGGGAGAAAGAAAAAGAACGAGAGAAAGAAAGAATGAGGGAAGGAAGGGAGGGAGGGAGGAAGGAAGGGAGGGAGGGAGGGAGGGAGGAAGGAAGGAAGGAAGGAAGGAAGGAAGGAAGGAAGGAAGGAAGGAAGGAAGGAAGGAAGGAAGGTGAGTGAACAGATGGATGGAAGGGAAAACTTGAGAAGCAACGTGGCTTAATGGAAAGAGCTCGGTCTGAGGAGTCAGGGGACATGAGTTCTAATCCTGCCTCTGCCACTTGTCTGCTGTGTGGCCTTGTGGAGTACACTATTCTGGGCCTCAGTGACCTCATCTGTAAAATGGGGACGAAGACTGTGAGCCCCAAGTGGGACAACCCAATGACCTTGTATCTCTCCCAGCGCTTAGAACAGTCCTTGGCATATAGTAAGCGCTTAACAAATCCCATCATTATTATTATTACTGAGGCAGAGTGGGAGGGAGGGAGGGGGGAAGGAAGAAGAAATGGCTCCGTGTGTCGGGACACGTGGCTCAAGAAAGAACAGAAATTCTGCGGCAAGGGGGTGGGTCACTGCAGAAAACCTCCTTCTTGGGAGTTTACTACAGGGACGTACAATCACTGCCCCTTGGCATTGGGATGGGTGGGGGAGGAGGACTGTAAGCTCATTGCGGGCAGGGAATGTGACCGTTTATTATTCTAGCATCCTCTCCCAAGTGCTTCGTCCGCTGCACTGCACACAGTAAAAGCTCAGTCAGAAGGTCCTGGGTTCTAATCCTGGCTCCGCCACTTAATAATAATAATTACGATGGCATTTATTAAGCGCTTACTATGTGCTAAGCACTGTTCTAAGCGCTGGGGAGGTTACAAGGTGATCAGATTGTCCCATGGGGGGCTCACAAGAGATGTTGCCAACTTGGACTTCCCAAGCGCTTAGTCCAGTGCTCTGCACGCAGTAAGCGCTCAATAAATACGATTGAATGAATGAATGAATGAATGAATGGAAGGCCTCCCGGAGGAGGTGAGCTCTCAGTAGGGCTTTGAAGGGAGGAAGAGAGCGAGCTTGGCGGATGGGCAGAGGGATTGGGGGCATTCCGGGCCCGGGGGAGGACGGGGGCCGGGGGTCGACGGCGGGACGGGCGAGAACGAGGCCTAATGGGGAGGAGATTAGCGGCGGCAGAGGAGCGGAGGGTGCGGGCTGCGATGGAGAAGGACAGAAGGGAGGAGAGGTAGGAGGGGCCCAGGGAATGGATGGACAGCCTGGAAGCCAATAGTGAGGAGTTTTTACAGAGGAGTTTAGATACAGAGGTTGATAGGCAACCACTGGAGATTTTTGAGGAGGGGAGTGACATGCCCAGAGTGTTTCTGTACAGAGATAATCCGGGCAGCAGAGTGAAGTAGAGACTGAAGCGGGGAGAGACAGGGGGATGGGAGATCACAGAAGCAGCGTGGCTCAGTGGAAACAGCCCGGGCTTTGGAGTCAGATGTCCTGGGTTCGAATCCCGACTCCACCACGTGTCTGCTGTGTGATCTTGGGCAAGTCACTTCACTTCTCTGGGCCTCAGTAACCTCATCTATAAATAAATAGAGTAATAAATCTGTACAATAATAATAATAATAAAGATGGCATTACCAAACATACTCACAAAATCTGATGACCTTGTATCTCCCCCAGCGCTTAGAACAGTGCTTAACAAATACCAACATTATTATTATTATTAATAAAATGGGGATGAAGACTGTGAGCCCCACGTGGGACAACCTGATCGCCCTGTGTCCTCCCCAGTGCTTAGAACAGTGTTTTGCACATAGTAAGCGCTTAACAAATGCCAGTTATTATTATTATTACACAGCAGACAAGTGCTAAGTGCTGGAGTAGATGCAAGTTAATCAGTGCTTAGGGCAGGGCCTGACTCATAATAATAAATATCCTTTTAGACTGTGAGCCCACTGTTGGGTAGGGACTGTCTCTATATGTTGCCAATTTGTACTTCCCAAGCGCTTAGTACAGTGCTCTGCACATAGTAAGCGCTCAATAAATACGATTGATGATGATGATGAGATCAGAGAGGAGGCCGATGCAGTCATCCAGTCGGGAGAGAATGAGAGATTGAATCAGAAAGGTAGCAGTTTGGACGGAGAGGAAAGGGCGGATCTCGGCGATGTCGCGGAGGTGAGACTGGCAGGTTTTGGGTGACGGCTTGGATGTGAGGGGTGAACAAGAGAGCGGAGTCAAGGATGACACCAAGGTTGCGGGCTTGTGAGACGGGAAGGATGGTAGTGCCGTCAACAGAAATGGGAAAGTCAGGAGAGGGCAGGGTTTGGGAGGGAAGATGAGGAGTTCAGTCTTGGACATGTTGAGTTTTAGGTGGCGGACGGACATCCAGATGGAGATGTCCTGTAGGCAGGAGGAGATGCGAGCCCGGAGGGAGGGGGAGAGAGCAGGGGCAGAGATGGAGATCTGGGGGTCATCAGCGTAGAGACGATAGTTGAAGCCGTGGGAGCGAATGAGGTCACCAAGGGAGTGTGTGTAGATCGAGAACAGAAGGGGACCGAGAACTGAACCTTGGGGAACCCCCACAGTAAGGGGATGGGAGGGGGAGGAGGAGCCCATGAAGGAGACTGAGACTTGTCCTCTCCCAAGTGCTTAGTACAGTGCTCTGCACACAGTCGGTGCTCAATAAATATGACTGATTGATTGGTAGCCCACCAAACTCCTCAGTGAGTTCCAAGTCAGCCAATCGATCAATTCATGGTTATTTATTGCACTCTTGGGAGAGGATAATAGAGTTAGAAGACATGTTCCCTGACCTCAAGGAGGTCCCAGTCCATGGTGCGCAGATCACTGTACTAAGCGCTTGGGAGAGTACATTAGTCCGTAGACATAACTCTGGTCCTCAAGCATCTGACAGACTAGCGGGTTCAGAGAACCATTAGGGAGAGGACAATAGAGTCTGTAGACGTGATCCCTTCTCTCAAGGAGCTGACAGCCTTCTGCGTACAGAGCACTGTACTAGGCGCTTGGGTGAGTTTGATAGGGTTTGACATGATTCCCATCCTCGAGGACCCGTTGGTAATAATAATAATCATCATGGTATTTGTTCAGCGCTTACTATGTGCAAAGCACCGTTCTAAGCGCTGGGGAGGTTACCAGGTGATCAGGTTGTCCCATGGGGGGCTCACAGTCTTAATCCCCATTTTACAGATAAGGTCACTGAAGCCCAGAGAAGTGAAGTGACTTGCCCCAAGTCACCCAGACGACAATTCTCACCTCTGCAACATTGCCAAGATCCGCCCTTTCCTCTCCATCCAAACCGCTACCCTGATCATTCAAGCTCTCATCCTATCCCATCCGGACTACTGCACCGGCCTTCTCTCTGATCTCCCATCCTCATGTCTCTCCCCACTTCAATCCATACTTCATGCCGCTGCCCGGATTGTCTTTGTCCAGAAACGCTCTGGGCATGTCACTCCCCTCCTCAAAACTCTCCAGTGGCTCCCAATCAATGTGCGCATCAGGCAGAAACTCCTCCCCCTGGGCTTCAAGGCCGTCCATCCATCCCCGGGCCCCCTCCTCCCTCCCCTCCCTTCTGTCCTTCTCCAGCCCAGCCCGCACCCTCAGCTCCTCTGCCGCTGATCTCCTCACCGTTAGGCCTCATTCTCGCCCGTCCCGCCATCGACCCCCGGCCCACGTCATCCCCCGGGCCCGGAATGACCCCAATCCCTCTGCCCCTCCTCCAAGCTGGCTCTCTTCCTCCCTTCAAGGCCCTACTGAGAGCTCACCTCCTCCAGGAGGCCTTCCCACACTCAGCCCCCTCCTTCCTCTCCCCCTCCTCCCCCTCCCCATCCCCCCAGCCCTACCTCCTTCCCCTCCCCACAGCACCTGGATATATGTATATATGTTTGTACGGATTTATTACTCTATTTATTTATTTCACTTGTACATATTTATTCTGCTTATTTTATTTGGTTACTATGTTTTGTTTTGTCATCCGTCTCCCCCTCCTAGACTGTGAGCCCGCTGTTGGGTAGGGACCATCTCTAGATGTTGCCAACTTGGACTTCCCAAGTGCTTAGTCCAGTGCTCTGCACACAGTCAGCGCTCAATAAATGCGATTGAATGAATGAATGAATGAATGAATGAATGAATGAATTGGCAGAGCCGGGATTCGGACCCATGACCTCTGACTCCAAAGCCCGGGCTCTTTTCCACTGAGCCACGCTGCTTCTCTAAGAATGAATGAATGAACAAATGCCATCATCATCATCATCTACGAATGAATGAATGAAATGAATGAATGAACAAATGCATCATCATAATAATAATGGCACTTATTAAGCGCTTACTATGTGCAAAGTACTGTTCTAAGCGCCGGGGAAGTTACAAGGTGATCAGGTGGTCCCACGGGGGGCTCACAGTCTTAATCCCCATTTCCCAGATGAGGTAACTGAGGCCCAGAGAAGTGAAGTGACTTGCCCAAAGTCACATGGCTGACAATTGGCCGAGCTGGGATTTGAACCCCGACCTGTGACTCTGAAACCCGGGCTCTTTCCACTGAGCCATGCTGCTTCTCCATTATTATTATTATTGTTATTATGAATGAATGAACAAATGCCATCATCATTATCACTATTATTTTTATTATGATTATCATTAATCAATCACTCGTATTTATTGAGCACTTACTGTGTGCAGAGCAGTGTACTAAGCGCTTGGGAAGTCCAAGTTGGCAACATCTAGAGACAGTCCCTACCCAACAGTGGGCTCACAGTCTAGAAGGGGGAGACAGACAACAAAACAAAACATATTAACAAAATAAAATAAATAGAATAGATATGTACAAGTAAAATAAATAGAGTAATAAATATGTACAAACATACATATATGCATATATATATATATGTATATATTGGGGAAGCAGCGTGGCTCACTGGAAAGAGCCTGGGCTTTGGAGTCAGAGGTCGTGGGTTCAAATTCCTGCTCTGCCAACTGTCAGCTGTGTGACTTTGGGCAAGTCACTTCACTTCTCTGGGCCTCAGTGACCTCATCTGGAAAATGGGGATGAAGACTGGGAGCCCCCCGGGGGACAACCTGATCACCTTGCATCCTCCCCAGCACTTAGAACAGTGCTTGGCACATAGTGAGCGCTTAATAAATGCCAACATTATTATTATATACGCTCCCTCTTGCTCCTCAACCGCAAGGTTTCAAACGTTTTTCCTGTGCAGATCTGTTTGTCGTTTGGTTGTACTCTCCCAGCGCTTAGTACAGTGCTTTGCACACAGTAAGCGCTCAATAAATACGATTGAATGAATGAATATATACATACATAATATATCATAATAGTCTCTTAATAATAATAATAATGGTATTTGTTAAGCACTTACTGTGTGCAAAGCACTGTTCTAAGCGCTGGGGGGGATACAAAGTGATCAGGTTGTCCCCCGTGGGGCTCCCAGTCTTCATCCCCATTTTGCAGATGAGGGAACTGAGGCCCAACTGATCAATCAATCAATCGTATTTATTGAGCGCTTACTGTGTGCAGAGCACTGTATTAATCAATCAATCGTATTTATTGAGCGCTTACTGTGTGCAGAGCACTGTATTAATCAATCAATCGTATTTATTGAGCGCTTACTGTGTGCAGAGCACTGTATTAATCAATCAATCGTCTTTATTGAGCGCTTACTGTGCACAGAGCACTGTATTAAGCGCTTGGGAAGTCCAAGTTGGCAACATCTGGAGACGGTCCCTACCCAACAGCGGGCTCACAGTCTAGAAGGGGGGAGACAGAGAACAAAACCAAACATACTAACAAAATAAAATCAATAGAATAGATATGGGTAGGGACCGTCTCTCTATGTTGCCAAATTGTACTTCCCAAGCGCTTAGTCCAGTGCTCTGCACACAGCAAGCGCTCAATAAATACGATTGATGATGATGATGGACAAGCAAAATAAATAAATAAATAGGCCCAGCGAAGAAGTGAAGCGACTTGCCCGATACTAAGCGTGGCTCAGCGGAAAGAGCCCGGGCTTTGGGGTCAGAGGTCACGGGTTCCAATCCCTGAATGACTGAATGAGTGAATCCTCCCGGCGGCCCCCCGCCTTGTCGCGGGGAGCCCCCCGCCCCGAGGACAGCAGATGTGCAGACGGGCGGCGGGTGCCAGCGGCAGCAGCGCCGATTCCCACCCAGCCCACTTGAAACGCGGCTGGTCAGGCCGGGGGGGCCAGTACGCTCCCAGGGGCCTCCCCAGGCCGCCTATTTATAGCCTCCCGGGGCCCGGCCCGGCTTCCAGGGCACTAATTGTGGCCTAGCCCCGTGCCAGCCCCCGCCACCCCTCGGGCCCGGGGCCCAGAAGGGGACTGTTGGGTAGGGACCGTCTCTAGATGTTGCCAACTTGTCCTTCCCAAGCGCTTAGTACGGTGCTCTGCACATAGTAAGCGCTCAATAAATACGACTGACTGACTGACTGAAGGATGATGGCATTTATTGTGAGCCCGCTGGGGGGTAGGGACCGTCTCTAGATGTTGCCAACTTGGGCTTCCCAAGCGCTTAGTACGGTGCTCTGCACACAGGAAGCGCTCAATAAGTACGATGGATTGATTGATTGACAGGACGGGGGGAGGCCCATGGGGAGGGAAGCCCAGGCCCAGATAGAAGCCGCACACTCCCACCGTGGGCAGCCCTGAGCCCCCCAGGGCTACCCACGAAGTTATTATTATTAGTACGAATCACAATAATGCCCGCTGTTGGGTAGGGACCGTCTCTAGATGTTGCCAACTTGTCCTTCCCAAGCGCTCAGTCCAGTGCTCTGCGCACTGTAAGCGCTCAATAAATACGACTGAATGAATGATGACGGTATTTATTGTGAGCCCGCTGTGGGGTAGGGACCGTCTCTAGATGTTGCCAACTTGTCCTCTCCCAAGCGCTTAGTCTAGTGCTCTGCACACTGTAAGCGCTCAATAAATACGACTGACTGAATGAATGAGGATGACATTGATTGTGAGCCCGCCGTGGGGTAGGGACCATCTCGCTATGTTGCCAACTTGTACTTCGCAAGCGCTTAGTCCAGTGCTCTGCACACTGTAAGTGCTCAATAAATACGACTGAATTAATGAATGAATGATGATGGCATTTATTGTGAGCCCGCTGTCGGGTAGGGACCGTCTCTAGATGTTGCCAACTTGGACTTCCCAAGCGCTTAGACCAGTGCTCTGCACACAGTAAGTGCTCAATAAATATGACTGAATAAATGAATGAATGATGATGGCATTTATTGTGAGCCCGCTGTGGGGTAGGGACCATCTCTAGATGTTGCCAACTTGTACTTCCCAAGCGCTTAGTACAGTGCTCTGCACACTGTAAGCGCTCAATAAATATGAATGAATGAATGAACGAATAATGATGGCATTTATAGTGAGCCCGCTGTGGGGTAGGGACGGTCTCTAGATGTTGCCAACTTGTACTTCCCAAGCGCTTAGTCCAGTGCTCTGAACACAGTAAGCGCTCAATAAATACGACTGAATGAATGAATGAATGAATAATGATGGCATTTATTGTGAGTCCACTGTGGGGTAGGGACCGTCTCTAGATGTTGCCAACTTGGACTTCCCAAGCACTTAGACCAGTGCTCCGCACAAAGTAAGCACACAATAAATACGATTGATTGAATGAATGAATGAATTTGTTAAGCGCTTACTATGTGCCAAGCACCGTTCTAAGCACTGGGGAGGTTACAAGACGATCAGGTTGTCCTACGGGGGGGCTCCCAGTCTTCATCCCCATTTTCCAGAAGAGGTCACTGAGGCCCAGAGAAGTGAAGCGACTTGCCCATAAGTCACCCAGCTGACAAGTGGCGGAACCAGAATTTGAACCCATGACCTCGGACTCCAAAGCCTGGGCTCTTACCACTGAGCCACGGTACTTCTCTAACTATTAACTATTACTATTAACAACAATAACAATATAATAACAATGGTACTTGTTACGCGCTGACCGTGTGCCGGACACTGTTCTAAGCACTGGGGTAGATAACCTTCTGACCTCCAGGCTTGGGCTCTAGCCACTAATAATAATAATAATGATGGCATTTATTAAGCGCTTACTATGTGCAAAGCACTGTTCTAAGCGCTGGGGAGGTTACAAGGTGATCAGGTTGCCCCATGGAGGGCTCACGGTCTTCATCCCCATTTGACAGATGAGGGAACTGAGGCCCAGAGAAGTGAAGTGACTTGCCCAAAGTCACCCAGCTGACAAGCGGCAGAGCTGGATTAGAACCCAGGACCTCTGGCTCCCAAGCCCGGGCTCTTTCCACTGAGCCATGCCGCTTCTCAAAGAAATGAGAAGCAGCATGGTCTATAATAATAATGATGGCATTTATTAAGCGCTTACTATGTGCAAAGCACTGTTCTAAGCGCTGGGGAGGTTCCAAGGTGATGAGGTTGTCCCACCAGGGGCTCACAGTCTTCACCCCCGTTTTACAGATGAGGTAACTGAGGCCCAGAAAAGTGAAGTGACTTCATTCATTCAATCGCATTTATTGAGCGCTTACTGTGTGCAGAGCACTGGACTAAGCGCTTGGGAAGTACAAGTTGGCCACAGGTTGTCCCACGGGGGCTCACAGTCTTCATCCCCATTTTACAGATGAGGGAACTTCAGAGAAGTGAAGCGACTTGACCAAAGTCACACAGCTGACGGAGTCGGGATTCGAACCCGTGACCTCTGACTCCAAAGCCCGGGCTCTTTCCACTGAGCCACGCTGCTTCTCTAGACTGTGAGCCCGCTGTTGGGTAGGGACCGTCTCTCTATGTTGCCAACTTGGACTTCCCAAGCGCTTAGTACAGTGCTCTGCACCCAATCAGCACTCAATAAATACGATTGAATGAAGGAATGAACGCTCTGCACATAGTCAGTGCTCAATAAATACGATTGAATGAAGGAATGAACGCTCTGCACATAGTCAGTGCTCAATAAATATGATTGAATGAAGGAATGAACGCTCTGCACATAGTAAGCGCTCAATAAATACGATTGAATGAAGGAATGAATGCTCTGCACATAGTAAGCGCTCAATAAATACGACTGAATGAAGGAATGAATGTTCTGCACATAGTAAGTGCTCAATAAATACAACTGAATGAAGGAATGAATGCTCTGCACACAGTAAGCGCTCAATAAATATGAATGAATAAAGGAATGAATGCTCTGCACACAGTAAGCGCTCAATAAATACGATTGAATGAATGAGTGAATGCTCTGCACCCAGTAAGCGCTCAATAAATACGATTGAATGAAGGAGTGACCCCCTTGGGAAGCAGCGTGGCTCAGTGGAAAGAGCCCGGGCTTTGGAGCCAGAGGTCGTGGGTTCTAATCCTGGCTCCGCCACTTATCAGCTGTGTGACTTTGGGCAAGTCACTTCACTTCTCTGGGCCTCAGTTCCCCCATCTGTCAAATGGAGATGAAGACTGTGAGCCCCCCGTGGGACAACCTGATCACCTTGTATCTACCCCAGTGTTTAGAACAGTGCTTGGCACATAGTAAGTGCTTAACAAATACCATCTTTATTATTATTATTATTATTCATGGGTTCGAATCCCGGCTCCGCCACATGTCTGCTGTGTGACCTTGGGCAAGTCACTTAACTTCTCTGAGCCTCAGTTATCTCATCTGTAAAATGGGGATTAAGACTGGGAGCCCCACGTGGGACAACCTGATCACCTTGTACCTACCCTGTGTTTAGAACAGTGCTTGGCACATAGTAAGCTCTTAACAAATACCATTATTATTATTATTCATTTATTCATTCATTCATTCAATCATATTTATTGAGCGCTTACTGGGTGCAGAGCACTGTACTAAGTGCTTGGGAAGTACAAGTTGGCAACATATAATAATAATAATAATGGCATTTGTTAAGCGCTTACTATGTGCAAAGCACTGTTCTAAGCGCTGGGGGGGGGATACCAGGTGATCAGGTTGTCCCACGTGGGGCTCACAGTCATACTCCCCATTTTCCAGATGAGGTAACTGAGGCTCAGAGAAGTGAAGTGACTTGCCCAAGGTCACACAGCAGACACGTGGTGGAGCCAGGATTCGAACCCATGACCTCTGACTCCAAAGCCCGGATAGACGGTCCCTACCCAACAGCAGGCTCACAGTCTAGAAGACTATTATTATTATAAGAAGATTATTATTATATTATTATTACAGGCAAGAGAGAGAAGCCTCCCTCTTTCCATGGCCCACCACCCTGCCCCTTCTAATAATAATAATTCATAATGATGATACTTGTTAAGCGCTTACTATGTGCCAAGCACTGTTCTAAGCGCTGGGGTGGGTACAAGCAAATTGGGTCCCTGTCCCACATGGGGCTCCCAGTCTTCATCCCCATTTGACAGATGAGGGAACTGAGGCCCAGAGAAGTGAAGTGACTTGCCCAAAGTCGCCCAGCAGAGAGGTGCGAATCAGCGTGGCTTAGCGGGGAGAGCCCGGGCCTGGGCATCAGAAGGACCTGGGTTCTAATCCCGGCTCCGCCACCTGTCTGCTGGGTGACCTCGGGCAAGTCACTTCACTTCTCGGGGCCTCAGTAAACACATCTGTAAAATAATAATGCCGGCATTTGTTAAGCGCTTACTATGCGCCAAGCACTGTTCTAAGCGCTGGGGGGAATACAAGGAGATGAGGTTGTCCCATGTGGGGCTCACAGTCCTAGTCCCCATTTTACAGATGAGGGAACTGAGGCCCAGAGAAGTGAAGTGGCTTGCCCAAGGTCCCACAGCAGACATGTGGGGATTAAAAGTGCGAGCCCCCCGTGGGGCAACCCGATCACCTTGTATCTCCCCCAGCGTTTAAAACAGTGCTTGGCACATAGTAAGCGCTTAACAAATACCAACATTATTACTGATTATTATTATTCATTCAATCGTCTTTATTGAGCGCTTACTGTGTGTAGAACACTGTACTAAGCGCTTGGGAAGTCCAAGTTGGCAACATCTAGAGACGGTCCCTACCCAACAGTGGGCTCACAGGCTAGAAGGGGGAGACAGACAACAAAACAAAACATATTAACAAAATAAAATCAACAGAATAAATATGTACAAATAAAATAAATAGAGTAATAAATACGTACAAGCACCTAAACATATATACAGATGAGGTCACTGAGGCCCAGAGAAGTGAAGTGACTTGCCCAAAGTCATCCAGCTGACAATTGGTGGAGCCGGAATTTGAACCCATGACCTCTGACTCCAAAGCCTGGGCTGTCTCCACTGAGCCAAGCCGCTTCGCTTCATTCATTCATCCGTTCATTCAATCATATTTACTGAGCACTTACTGTGTGCAGAGCACTGTACTAAGCGCTTGGGAAGTCCAAGTTGGCAACATACAGAGACAGCCCCTACCCACCAGCGGGCTCACAGTCTAGAAGGGGGACACAGACAACAAAACCAAACATATTAACAAAATAAAATCAACAGAATAAATATGTACAAATAAAATAAATAGAGTAATAAATACGTACAAGCACCTAAACATATATACAGATGAGGTCACTGAGGCCCAGAGAAGTGAAGTGACTTGCCCAAAGTCATCCAGCTGACAATTGGTGGAGCCGGAATTTGAACCCATGACCTCTGACTCCAAAGCCTGGGCTCTCTCCACTGAGCCAAGCCGCTTCGCTTCATTCATTCATCCGTTCATTCAATCCTGTTTATTGAGCGCTTCCTGTGTGCAGAGCACTGTACTAAGCGCTTGGGAAGTCCAAGTTGGCAACATCTAGAGACGGTCCCTACCCAACAGTGGGCTCACAGTCTAGAAGGGGGAGACGGAGAACAAAACCAAACATATTAACAAAATAAAATCAATAGAATAAATATGTACAAATAAAATAGAGTAATAAATACGTACAAACATAAAGTCACTGAGGCACAGAGAAGTGAAGTGACCTGCCCAAAGTCACCCAGCTGACCATTGGTGGAGCCGGGATTTGAACCCCTGACCTCTGACTCCAAAGCTTGGGCTCTTTCCACTGAGCCACGCCGCCTCGCTTTATTCATTCATTCAGAAGCAGAGTGGCTCAGTGGAAAGAGCGCGGGCTTTGCAGTCAGAGGTCATGGGTTCAAATCCCGGCTCCGCCCCTTGTCAGCTGGGTGACTTTGGGCAAGTCACTTCTCTGGGCCTCAGTTCCCTCATCTGTAAAATGGGGATGAAGACTGTGAGCCCCCCGTGGGACAGCCTGATCACCTTGTAACCTCCCCAGCACTTAGAACAGTGCTTGGCACATAGTAAGCGCTTAATAAATGCCATCATTATTATTATTATTCATTCATCCGTTCATTCAATCCTGTTTATTGAGCGCTTCCTGTGCGCAGAGCACTGGACCAAGCGCTTGGAAAGGACAGTTTCCGTCCCCCTCATCTTACCTCCTTCCCTTCCCCACAGCACCTGTATATTTGTACATATGTTTGTACATATTTATTACTCTATTTATTGATTTATTTTACTTGTACATATTAGAAGCAGCGTGGCTCAGTGGCAAGAGCCCGGGCTTTGGAGCCAGAGGTCACGGGTTCAAATCCCGACTCCGCCACATGTCTGCTGTGTGACCCTGGGCAAGTCACTTCACTTCCCAGAGCCTCAGTCCCCTCATCTGCAAAATGGGGATGAAGACTGTGAGCCCCACGTGGGACAACCTCATCACCTTGCATCCTCCCAGTGCTTAGAACAGTGCTTTGCACATAGTAAGCGCTTAACAAATGCCATCATCATTATTATTATCTATTCTATTTATTTTATTTTGTTAATATGTTTGGTTTCATTCTCCGTCTCCCCCTTTTAGACCGTGAGCCCGCTGTCGGGTAGGGACCGTCTCTCGATGTTGCCAACTTGGACTTCCCAAGCGCTTAGTCCAGTGCTCTGCGCACAGTAAGCGCTCAATAAATACGATTGATGATGATGATGATGCCAGTTCGGCCGCCGATGTGGCGGAGCTGGGATTCGAACCCAGGCCCTTCTGGTTTCCAGGCCCGGGCTCTACCCACTAGGCTGGGCTGCTTCTGTTTTTCAGCGGGGAGGGGCCCGGCCCACCTCCCTCAGCCGCAGACGCCCCAGACTTTTCCGCCTTTCCTGCCCCGGACCACAAGGAAAGAGACTTTCCCAATTAAAAAATGAAAGCTGGCACCGGGATGCCCCATGACAGGGCCTTTACAGCCGCCCGTTAAACTTTATAAGTCCGGCGGGCACCGGGGGAAACCATCAAGAGAAGCAGCGTGGCTCAGAGGGAAAGAGCCCGGGCTTTGGAGTCAGAGGTCATGGGTTCAAATCCCGCCTCCGCCACCTGTCAGCTGGGTGACTTTGGGCAAGTCACTTCACTTCTCTGGGCCTCACTTCCCTCATCTGGAAAATGGGGATGAAGACTGTGAGCCCCCCGTGGGACTACCTCATCACCTTGTATCCCCCCAGCGCTTAGGACAGTGCTTTGCACATAGTAAGCGCTTAATAAATGCCATTATTATTATTATTATTATCAAGCAGGCGAGCGCGGCCCCCTCCCTTGTCCGGCCGCGGACATGATGTCACGAGAGGAGGCCCGTGGGGCCGGGCCCCTCAAGGCCCTCTCTGTGTCGAGCGCTTAGTCCAGTGCTCTGCACACGGTAAGCCCTCAATAAACAATAATAATAATAATGATGGCATTTGTTAAGCGCTTACTATGTGCCAAGCACTGTTCTAAGTGCTGGGGGGGATACAAGGTGATCAGGTTGTCCCACGTGGGGCTCCCAGTCTTAATCCCCATTTTTACAGATGAGGGAACTGAGGCTCAGAGAAGTGAAGCGACTTGCCCAACGTCACCCAGTGGACTTGTGGAAATACGACTGAATGAACCAATGGTGATGATGATGGCATTTACTGAGCGCTTGCTATGTGCCAGGCACTGCGCTAAGCACTGGGGAGGTTCCAAGGTGATCAGGTGGTCCCACAGGTGGGGGCTCACAGTCTTCCTCCCCGTTTGACAGATGAGGGAACTGAGGCACAGAGAAGTGACGTGACTTGCCCAAAGTCACACAGCTCTATTTATTGATTTATTTTACTTGTACATATCTATTCTATTTATTTTATTTTGTTAATATGTTTGGTTTTGTTGTCTGTCTCCCCCTTCTAGCCTGTGAGCCCACTGTTGGGTAGGGACCGTCTCTAGATGTTGCCAACTTGTACTTCCCAAGCGCTTAGTCCAGTGCTCTGCACACAGTAAGCGCTCAATAAATACGATTGATTAATTGGCGGAGCCGGAATTTGAACCCGTGACCTCTGACTCCCAAGCCCGGGCTCTTTCCACTGAGCCACGCTGCTTCTCTGTAACGTCCGTCTCCACCTCTAGACTGTAGGCTCCTTGCAGGCAGGGAATGTGTCTACCAACTCTGTTATCTTGTATTCCCCGAAGCGCTTAGTACAGTGCTCTGCACATAATAAGCGCTCGATAAACATGATTGACTGACTGACTCCCATTTACTCCTCGCCGTGGCCCTGGACAAGGAGAGGCAGCGTGAGAAGCCTAGTGATGGGCTCTTCTAGACAGTGAGCCCACTGTTGGGTAGGGACCGTCTCTAGATGTTGCCAACTTGGACTTCCCAAGCGCTTAGTACAGTGCTCTGCACACAGTAAGCGCTCAATAAATACAATTGATTGATTGACTGATTTGTTAAGCGCTTACTATGTGCCAAGCACTGTTGTAAGCGCAGGGGCGGGGGGGGGGGATAGAAGATCATGAGGTTGTCCCACATGGGGCTCACGGTCTTCATCCCCATTTTACAGATGAGGGAACTGAGGCACGGAGAAGTGAAGTGACTGGCCCAAGGTCACACAGCTGACAACTGGCAGAGCCGGGATTTTTTTTGTAGCATTTATTAAGCGCTTACTATATGCAAAGCACTGTTCTAAGCGCTGGGGAGTTTACAATGTGATCAGGTTGCCCCACGGGGGGCTCACAGTCTTCATCCCCATTTTCCAGATGAGGGAACTGAGGCCCAGAGAATAATAATAATAATGATGGCATTTTATTAAGCGCTTACTATGTGCAAAGCACTGTTCTAAGCGCTGGGGAGGTTACAATGTGATCAGGTTGCCCCACGGGGGGCTCACAGTCTTCATCCCCATTTTCCAGAGGAGGGAACTGAGGCCCAGAGAATAATAATAATAATGATGGCATTTTATTAAGCACTTACTATGTGCAAAGCACTGTTCTAAGCGCTGGGGGGATACAAGGCGATCCTGTTGTCCCACGGGGGGGCTCACAGTCTTAATCCCCATTTTCCAGATGAGGGAACTGAGGCCCAGAGAAGTGAAGCGACTTGCCCACAGTCACCCAGCTGACTATTGGCGGAGCCAGGATTTGAACCCGTGACCTCTGACTCCAAAGCCCGGGCTCTTTCCACTGAGCCACGCTGCTTCTCTGTGCCCGGGGTGGCCGGGCAGAGTGGTGGTTGGGGAAGGGCTGCCCGGAGGGGACGAGGCCATCTCTAGATGTTGCCAACTTGGACTTCCCAAGCGCTTAGTCCAGTGCTCTGCACACAGTAAGCGCTCAATAAATACGATTGAATGAATGAATGAATATATATGTTTGTGCGTATTTATTAGCAGCGGGCTCACAGTCTCCTTCCTCTCCCCCTCGTCCCCCTCTCCATCCCCCCCGTCTTACCTCCTTCCCTTCCCCACAGCACCTGGATATATGGATATGTGTTTGTACAGATTTATTACTCTATTTATTTATTTTATTTGTACATATTTATTCTATTCATTTTATTTTGTTAGTGTGTTTGGTTTTGTTCTCTGTCTCCCCCTTTTAGACTGTGAGCCCGCTGTCGGGTAGGGACCGTCTCTAGATGTTGCCAACTTGGACTTCCCAAGCGCTTAGTCCAGTGCTCTGCACACAGTAAGCACTCAATAAATACGATTGAATGAATGAATATATATGTTTGTGCGTATTTATTAGCAGTGGGCTCACAGTCTCCTTCCTCTCCCCTTCGTCCCCTTCTCCATCCCCCCCGTCTTACCTCCTTCCCTTCCCCACAGCACCTGGATATACGTATAGATGTTTGTACAGATTTATTACTCTATTTATTTTATTTGTACATATTTATTCTATTTATTTTATTTTGTTAATACGTTTTGTTTTGTTGTCCGTCTCCCCCTTCTAGCCCGTGAGCCCGCTGTCGGGTAGGGACCGTCTCTAGATGTTGCCAACTTGGACTTCCCAAGCGCTTAGTCCAGTGCTCTGCACACAGTAAGCGCTCAATAAATACGATTGAATGAACGAATGAATGAACTTGACCCTTCCTACTGGCCGCAAAGGCCAGGGCAAATGGGAAAAATAATGACAATAATAATAATGACGATAATAACTGTGACCTCGGGCGAGTCGCTTCCCTTCTCTGGGCCTCGGTTACCTCCTTTGTAAAATTCCTTCAGTTGGACTTATTGAGTGCCTGCTGTGTGCAGAACACTGTACTGAGTGCTTAAAAGGGAAGCAGCGTGGCCCAACGGAAATAATAATAATAATGGCATTTATTAAGCGCTTATTACGTGCAAAGCACTGTTCTAAGCGCTGGGGAGGTTGCAAGGTGATCAGGTTGTCCCACGGGGGGCTCACAGTTTTAATCCCCATTTTACAGATGAGGCGACTGAGGCCCAGAGAAGTCAAGCGACTTGCCCAAAGTCACACAGCTGACCGTTGGCGGAGCCGGGATTTGAACCCGTGACCTCTGACTCCAAAGCCCGGGCTCTTTCCACTGAGCCTCGCTGCTTCTCACAAGCACGGAAAGAGCCCGGGCTTGGGAGTCAGAGGTCATGGGTTCTAATCCCAGCTCCGCCGCTTGTCTGCTGTGTGACCTTGGGCAAGTCACTTCACTTCTCTGAGCCTCAGTGACCTCATCTGGAAAATGGGGATTAAGACTGTGAGCCCCACTTAGTATCCCCCCCAGCACTTAGAACAGTGCTTTGCACATAGTAAGCGCTTAACAAATGCCATCATTATTACTATTATTATTCTCTGGGCCTCGGTTACCTCCTCTGTAAAATTCCTTCCATTGTATTTATTGAGCGCTTACTGTGTGTGGAACACTAAGGGAAGCAGCGTGGCTCAGCGGAAAGAGCCCGGGCTTGGGAGCCAGAGGTCGTGGGTTCAAATCCCGGCTCCGCCGCTCGTCGGCTGTGTGACTCTGGGCAAGTCACTTCACTTCTCTGGGCCTCAGTGACCTCATCTGGAAAATGGGGATGAGGACTGTGAGCCCCACATAGGGCAACCTGATCACCTTGTATCCTCTCCAGCGCTTAGAACAGTGCTTGGCACATAGTAAGCGCTTAGCAAATGCCATCATTATTATTATTATTAAAATGGGGATTAAGACTGTGAGCCTTATGTAGGATTATCTTGTATCTACCTCAGCACTTAGTACAGTGCTTGTCACATAGCGCTTAACAAATACCACAGTTATTACAATTATTATTATTACTTACTATGTGCCAGGAGCACTTAGAACAGTGCTTTGCACATAGTAAGCGCTCAATAAATACGATTGACTGATTAATAAATGCCGTTGTTATTATTACTAAGTGCTGAGGTAAATACAAGATAATCCCACAAAAAGTTCACAGTCTCAATCCCCATTTTACATATGGGGTCATTAAGGTTTGAATCCCGGCGCTGCCAGTTGTCAGCTGTGTGACTTTGGGCAAGTCACTTCACTTCTCCGGGCCTCAGTTCCCTCATCTGGAAAATGGGGATGAAGACTGTTAGCCGCCCGTGGGACAACCTGATCACCTTGGAACCTCCCCAGCGATTAGAACGGTGCTTTGCACATAGTAAGTGCTTAATAAATGCCATCATTATTATTTAGGTCCAGAGAAGTGAAGTGACTTGCTCGAGGTCGCTCAGCAGACAAGGGGCAGAGCGGGGATTAGAACCCAGGACCTTCTGGTTCCCAGGCCTGGGCTGTAGCCACTAGGCCATACTGCTTCTCTAAACAGGGAGAGGGGCTGCCCAGGAGGAGGGAGGAGGCGACACTGACCCTTCCTATTGGCCGTAAAGGCTGGTGCAAATAGGAATAATAATAATAATGATAATAATAATAATATTTGTTAAGTGCTTACTATGTGCCGGGCACTGTACTAAGCACAAACAAATCGAGTTGGATGCAGGCCCTGTCCCACGTGGGGCTCACGGTCTCAATCCCCATTTTCCAGATGAGGGAACTGAGGCCCAGAGAAGTGAAGTGACTTGCCCAAGGTCATCCAGCAGGGAAATGGCAGAGCCGGGATTAGAACCCATGACCTTCTGATTCCCAGGCCTATGCCATGCTGCCTCTCTAAGCAGGGGCAAAGAGCTGCCCAAGGAGAGGGAGAGGGAGAGGGGAAGGGAGGGAAGAGGAGGAGGAGGAAGGAGGAGGAAGGAGGAAGGAAGAAGGAAGGAGGAGGAGGAGGAGGAGGAGGAAAAGGAGGAGGAGGAGGGAGGAAGGAAGGAAGGAGGAGGAGGAAGGAAGAAGGAGGGAGGAGGAGGAAGAAGGAAGAAGGAAGGAAGAAGGAAGGAGGAGGAGAAAAAGGAGAAGGAGAAGGAGAAGAAGGGGGAGGAGGAAGGAAGAAGGAGAAGGAGGAGGAGACAGAGGAGAAAAAGGAGAAGAAGAAGAGGGTGGAGGAGAAGGAAGGAGGCCGGAGGAAAGAAGAAGGAAAAGGAGGAGGAGAAGGAGAAGGAGAAGGAGGAGGAGGAGGAAGAGGAAGGAAGAAGGAAAAAAGGAGGACGAGGAGGAGAAGGAGGACGAGGAGGAGAAGGAGGAGAAAAAGGAGGAGAAGAAGGGAGAAGGGGGAGGAGGAGGAGGGAGGGGGAAGGAGGAAGGAAGAAGGAGGAGACAGAGGAGAAAAGAGAAGAAGAAGAAGGTGGAGGAGAAGGAAGGAGGATGGAGGAAGGAAGAAGGAAAAGGAGGAGGAGGAGAAGGAGGACGAGGAGGAGAAGGAGGACGAGGAGAAGGAGGAGAAAAAGGAGGAGAAGAAGGGAGAAGGGGGAGGAGGAGGAGGGAGGGGGAAGGAGGAAGGAAGAAGGAGGAGACAGAGGAGAAAAGAGAAGAAGAAGAAGGTGGAGGAGAAGGAAGGAGGATGGAGGAAGGAAGAAGGAAAAGGAGGAGGAGGAGAAGGAGGACGAGGAGGAGAAGGAGGACGAGGAGGAGAAGGAGGAGAAAAAGGAGGAGAAGAAGGGAGAAGGGGGAGGAGGAGGAGGGAGGGGGAAGGAGGAAGGAAGAAGGAGGAGACAGAGGAGAAAAGAGAAGAAGA
Organism: Tachyglossus aculeatus; assembly: GCF_015852505.1. NCBI lineage: Eukaryota > Metazoa > Chordata > Mammalia > Monotremata > Tachyglossidae > Tachyglossus > Tachyglossus aculeatus. The sequence continues at coordinate 8,163,406 of NC_052066.1, read as the reverse complement.
AGAAGGTGGAGGAGAAGGAAGGAGGATGGAGGAAGGAAGAAGGAAAAGGAGGAGGAGGAGAAGGAGGAGGAGGAAGAGGAAGAAGGAAAAGGAGAAAGAGGAGGAGGAGAAGACGGAGGACAGAAGGAGGAGGAGGAGAAGGAGGAGGAGGAAGGAAGAAGAAGGAAGGAGGAGAAGGAGGAGGAGGAGAAAAAGGAGAAGGAGGAGGAGGAGGAGAAGGAGAAGGAGGAGAAAAAGGGGAGAAGGAGGAAGGAAGAGGAGAAAGAGGAAGAGGAGAAGGAAGGAAGGAGGAAGGAGAAGGAGACAGGAGAAAAGGAGAAGAAGAAGAAGAAGGTGGAGGAGAAGGAAGGAGGACAGAGGAAGGAAGGAGGAAAAGGAAGGAAGGAAGAAGGAAGGAGGAGGAGGAGGAAGGAGGAGGAGGAGAAGGAAGGAGGAGGAGGAGGAGGAGGAGAAAAAGGAGGAGAAGGAGGAGAAGAAGGGAGAGAAGGAGGAGGAGGAGAAGGAGGAAGAGGAGAAGAAGGAGGAGGAGGAGGAAGGAGGAAGGAAGAAGGAGGAGGAAGGAGGAAGGAAGGCGGAGGAGGAAAGAAGCAGGAGAGAGAAGAAAAAGGAGGAGGAGGAGAAGGGGGAGAAGGAGGAAGGAAGAGGAGAAGGAGGAGGAGGAGGGAGGAAGGAAGAAGGAGAAGGAGGAGGAGACAGGAGAAAAGGAGAAGAAGGTGGAGGAGAAGGAAGAAGGACAGAGGAAGGAAGAAGGAAAAGGAGGAGGAGGAGGAGGAAGAGGATTTGAACGCACATCCTCTGATCCCCAAGCCCGGGCTCTTGCCACTAAGCTCCGCTGCTTCCATAGCCAGACATGTTCCCTGCTCATAGGTCAGTCGGTGGGATTCAGGGAGAACTTCCTTTGTGCCCAGCACTGCACTAAGCACTTAGGAGAGTCCAATACAACAGAGTTGGTAGACACGTTCCCTGCCCACAGTGAGCTTCCACTCTAGCGGTCAATCAGTCATATTTATTGAGCAGTTCCTGTGTGCAGAGCACTGCACTAAGCGCTTGGGAGGGTGCAATATGACAAAGTTGGTAGATATGTTCCCTGCCCACAGGTGAGCTTCCGCTCTATCGGTCAATCAGTGGTATTTAGGGAGCCCCACCTGTGTGCCAAGCACTGCACTAAGCGCTCAGACATGAGAAGCAGCGTGGCTCAGTGGAAAGAGCCCGGGCTTTGCAGTCAGAGGTCATGGGTTCAAATTCCGGCTCCGCCGCTTGTCAGCTGGGTGACTTTGGGCGAGTCACTTCACTTCCCTCGTCCCCCTCTCCATCCCCCCCATCTTACCTCTTTCCCTTCCCCACAGCACCTGGATAGATGGATAGATGTTTGTACAGATTTATTACCCTATTTATTTATTTTACTTGTACATATCTATTCTATTTATTTTATTTTGTTAATATGTTCGGTTTTGTTCTCTGTCTCCCCCTTCTAGATTGTGAGCTCACTGTTGGGTAGGGACCGTCTCTAGATGTTGCCAACTTGGACTTCCCAAGCGCTTAGTCCAGTGCTCTGCACACAGTAAGCGCTCAATAAATATGATTGATTGATTGACTCTCTGGGCCTCAGTGACCTCATCTGGAAAATGGGGATGTGAGCCCCCCGTGGGACAACCTGATCACCTTGTAACCTCCCCGGCGCTTAGAACAGTGCTTTGCACATAGTAAGCACTTAACAAATACTATTATTATTATTATTATTATTATTCCCTGCCCGCAAGGAGCTGGCTCGGGGACCAGGGCTCTCGACGCCATGATCTCGGCGACCTGTATATATGTATATATGTTTGTACATATTTATTACTCTATTTATTTATTTTACTTGTACATAGCTATTCTATTTATTTTATTTTGTTAGTATGTTTGGTTTTGTTCTCTGTCTCCCCCTTCTAGACTGTGAGCCCACTGTTGGGAAGGGACTGTCTCTAGATGTTGCCAACTTGGACTTCCCAAGCGCTTAGTACAGTGCTCTGCACACAGTAAGCGCTCAATAAATACGATTGATGATGATGATGATGATGATCTCGGGGACGGGGACGGGGGGACGTGATGTCTCGGGGCCCGGGAGGGCGTCCACCACCAGCTCCGGACCGGGTGTGCAGGGGCCGGGGGGCCTCGGGCAGACCCCCAGACCCGATGGCCCGCGTGTTACCCTCCCATGAGAGGTGTGAGAGGTGAAGGAGACCCCCCACCCAGGCCCCGACCCGAGAAGGCCGGACTTGGGAGCCAAAGGACGCGAGTTCTAATCTAATCGAATTCATTCAACTGTATTTATTGAGCGCTTACTGTGTGCGGAGTGCTGGACTAAGCGCTTGGGAAGTCCAAGTCGGCAACAGGTAGAGACGGTCCCTACCCGACGACGGGCTCACAGTCTAGAAGGGGGAGACAGACAACAAGAAAAAACACGTAGACAGGGGTCAAAGTCGTCAGAACAAATAGAATTAAAACTATATTCATTCATTCATTCATTCAATCGTATTTATTGAGCGCTTACTGCGTGCAGAGCACTGGACTAAGCGCTTGGGAAGTCCAAGTTGGCAACAGATAGAGATGGTCCCTACCCAACAGTGGGCTCACAGTCTAGAAGGGGGGGATGGACAACAAAATAAACAGACACGTTCCCTGCCCACAGATGGCTTACAACCTAGAGGGGAAGACAGACATTGACATAAATAAATAAATTACTGGTATTTATTAAGCGCTTATTATGAGTCAGGCCTGATTAACTTGCATCTACTCCAGCACTTAGCACTTGTCTGCCGTGTGACCTTGGGAGAGCCACTTCACTTCTCTGGGCCTCAGCGACCTCATCTGCCAAAGGGGGATGAAGACCGTGAGCCCCTCGTGGGACAACCTCATCACCTTGTATCTCCCCCAGCGCTTAGAACAGTGCTTGGCACATAGTAAGTGCTTAACAAATACCATAATAATTATTATTATTATTAAGCCCCCTCCACCAGGCTCCCGCGAACCAATCATGGGGCAGAGGAGGGTGAGGAATCTCCCACTTCTAGACTGTGAGCCCGTTGTTGGGTAGGGACCATCTCTATATGTTGCCGACTTGGACTTCCCAAGCGCTTAGTCCAGTGCTCTATTATTATTATTATTATTATTATTATTATTATTATTATTATTATTATTATTATGCCCCCTCCACCGGGCTCCCACGAACCAATCATGGGGCAGAGGAGGGTGAGGAGTCTCCCCCTTCTAGACCGTGAGCCCGTCGTTGGGTAGGGACCGTCTCTATATGTTGCCGACTTGGACTTTCCAAGCGCTTAGTCCAGTGCTCTATTATTGTTATTATTATTATTATTATTATTATTATTATTATTATTATTATTGTTATTATTACCCCTCCACCGGGATCCCACGAACCAATCATGGGGCAGAGGAGGGTGAGGAGTCTCCCCCTTCTAGACCGTGAGCCCGTCGTTGGGTAGGGACCGTCTCTATATGTTGCCGACTTGGACTTTCCAAGCGCTTAGTCCAGTGCTCTATTATTGTTATTATTATTATTATTATTATTGTTATTATTACCCCTCCACCGGGATCCCACGAACCAATCATGGGGCAGAGGAGGGTGAGGAGTCTCCCCCTTCTAGACCGTGAGCCCGTCGTTGGGTAGGGACCATCTCTCTATGTTGCCGACTTGGACTTCCCAAGTGCTTAGTCCAGTGCTCTATTATTATTATTATTATTTTTTTTTTAATTAAGCCCCCTCCACCAGGCTCTCACAAACCAATCATGGGGCAGAGGAGGGTGAGGAGTCTCCCCCTTCTAGACCGTGAGCCCACTGTTGGGTAGGGACCGACTCTATATGTTGCCGAGTTGGACTTCCCAAGTGCTTAGTACAGTGCTCTATTATTATTATTATTATCATTATTATTATTATTATTATTATTAAGCCCCCTCCACCAGGCTCCCACGAACCAATCATGGGGCAGAGGAGCGGGAGGAGTCTCCCCCTTCTAGACCGTGAGCCCGTCGTTGGGTAGGGAAGCAGCGTGGCTCAGTGGAAAGAGCCTGGGATTTGGAGTCATAGGTCATGGGTTCAAATCCCGGCTCCGCCCCTTGTCAGCTGTGTAACTTTGGGCAAGTCACTTCGCTTCTCTGGGCCGCAGTTACCTCATCTGTCAAATGGGGATTAAGATTGTGAGCCCCCCGTGGGACAACCTGATCACCTTGTAACCTCCCCAGCGCTTAGAACAGTGCTTTGCACATAGTAAGTGCTTAGTAAATGCCATTATTATTATTATTATTATTAGGGACAGTCTCTATATGTTGCTGACTTGGATTTCCCAAGCGCTTAGTCCAGTGCTTTATTATTATTATTATTATTATTATTATTATTATTATGCCCCCTCCACCGGACTCCCACAAACCAATCATGGGGCAGAGGAGGGTGAGGAGTCTCCCCCTTCTAGACCGTGAGCCTGCTGTTGGGTAGGGACCGTCTCTATATGTTGCCGACTTGGACTTCCCAAGTGCTTAGTCCAGTGCGCTATTATTATTATTATTATTATTATTATTATTATTATTATTATTATTATTATTATTATTATGCCCCCTCCAACGGGCTCCCATGAACCAATCATGGGGCAGAGGAGGGTGAGGAGTCTCCCCCTTCTAGACCGTGAGCCCGTCGTTGGGTAGGGACCGTCTCTATATGTTGCCGACTTGGACTTCCCAGGCGCTTAGTCCAGTGCTTTATTATTATTCCAATTTTTATTATTATTATTATTATTATTATTATTATTATTATTCCCCCTCCACCGGGTTCCCATGAACCAATCATGGGGCAGAGGAGGGTGAGGAGTCTCCCCCTTCTAGGCCGTGAGCCCACTGTTGGGTAGGGACCGTCTCTCTATGTTGCCGACTTGGACTTCCCAAGCGCTTAGTCCAGTGCTCTGCACACAGTAAGCGCTCAATAAATACGACTGAACGAAGGAATGAATGAATGAGGAGGGCCTGGGGGAATGAAGCATGGCTCAGTGGCAAGCGCCCGTACTTGGGAGCCAGAGGTTGTGGGTTCTAATCCCGGCTCCGCCGCTTGTCCGCTGTGTGACCTTGGGCAAGCCGCTTAACTTCTCTGCGCCTCAGTGAGCTCATCTGGAAAATGGGGATGAAGACTGTGAGCCCCACGGGGGACAATCGGATCTCCTTGTATCTACTCTAGTGCTTAGAGCAGTGCTTGGCACATAGTAAGTGCTTAATAAATCCCATCATTATTATTATTTATTATTCTAGGGGACGGGGGGTGGGGATGAGGGGGAGGTGGGGAGCCTAGAGCGTGGGAATAAGGTGGGGTGAGGGGAATCTGGGGAATGATGGGGGTGTGGGGGATGGAGATTCATTCATTCATTCCTTCAATCGTATTTATTGAGCGCTTACTGTGTGCAGAGCACTGAACTGAGCGCTTGAAAATGATGGCATTTGTTAAGCGCTTACTGGGCCCCAAACCGCATCATCGCCCCTTCCCCGGGGAGTCAGAGGTCACTTCCTACGGTCACTTACTACAGCGTGGCTCAATGGAAAGAGCCCGAGCTTGGGAGTCAGAGGTCATGGGTTCTAATCCGGGCTCCGCCACTCGTCAGCTGGGTGACTTTGGGCAAGTCGCTTCACTTCTCTGGGCCTCAGTGACCTCATCTGTAAAATGGGGACTAAGACTGGGAGCTCCCTGAGGGACAACTTGATCACCTTGTAACCTCTCCAGCGCTTAGAACAGTGTTTTGCACATAGTAAGCGCTTAATAAATACTGTTATAGAGAAGCAGCGTGGCTCAGTGGAAAGAGTCCGGGCTTTGGAGTCAGAGGTCATGGGTTCAAATCCCAGCTCCGCCAATTGTCAGCTGGGTGACTTTGGGCAAGTCACTTCACTTCTCTGGGCCTCAGTGACCTCATCTGTAAAATGGGGATGAAGACTGTGAGCCCCCCGTGGGACAACCTGATTACCTTGTATCCCCCCCAGCGCTTAGAACCGTGCTTGGCGCATAGTAAGCGCTTAACAAATACTGTTATAAAGAAGCAGCGTGGCTCAGTAGAAAGAGCCTGGGCTTTGGAGTCAGAGGTCATGGGTTCAAATCCCAGCTCCACCACTTGTCCGCTGTGTGACTTGGGGCAAGTCACTTCACTTCTCTGGGCCTCAGTGACCTCATCTGGAAAATGGGGATGAAGACTGTGAGTCCCCCAGGGGACAACCTGATCACCCTGCATCTACTCCAGTGCTTAGAACAGTGCTCGGCACATAGTAAGCTCTTAACAAATACCATATTTATTATTATTATTATTTTATCATTATTATTATTTTATTATTATTATTCTTGCATGCGTGGGCCATTGGGCGCCCTGGGACCCCAGGCCTGGGCGCCGAAAGAGGGGAATGGCTCACACCCCCCTTACGCCCCCGAAACACCACACACACACACACACACACACACACACACACACACACACACACACACACACACACCTTCTCCAACTTATCAGAGGTCATGGGTTCAAATCCCGACTCTGCCAATTGTCAGCTGTGTGACTTTGGGCGAGTCACTTCACTTCTCCGGGCCTCAGTTCCCTCATCTGTCAAATGGGGATGAAGACTGGGAGCCCCACGTGGGACAACCTCATCACTTTGTATCCTCCCCAGCGCTTAGAACAGTGCTTGGCACATAGTAAGCCCTTAATAAATCCCATTATTATTATTATTATTATTATTATCCTAGTCCCAGCTCCACCAAATGTCTGCTGTGTGACGTTGGGCAAGTCACTTAACTTCTCTGTGCCTCAGTTCCCTCATCTGTAAAATAGGGATGAAGACTGTGAGCTCCCTGTGGGACAACCTGATCACCTTGTATCCCCCCCAGCGCTTAGAACAGTGCTTTGCACTTAGTAAGCGCTTAATAAATGCCATTATTATTATTATTCTAATCCCAGCTCCTCCACATGTCTGCTGTGTGACCTTGGGCAAGTCACTTCACTTCTCTGGGCCTCAGTTCCCTCATCTGTCAAATGGGGATGAAGACTGTGAGCCCCACCGTGGGACAACCTGATCACCTTGTATCCTCCCCAGCGCTTAGAACAGTGCTTGGCACATAGTAAGCACTTAATAAATTCCATTTAAAAAAGAATGGACAGAGGACTCTCCCAAGCGCTCAGGACAGTGCTCAGCACCGTGAGCTTCCTGAGGGCAGGGATGGCGTCTGCCAACTTTCCTCTCCCAGGGGCTCAGAACAGTGCCCTTCCCGCGGTACCCTGTAATAATAATAATAATAATAATAATAATAATAATAATAATAACATTTGTTAAGCGCTTACTATGCGCAAAGCACTGTTCTGTAAGCTCCCGGATCCCGGATGGCAGGGACCAAGTGTTACCACCCCATCGCACCCTCCCACACAACTCCAAGGAGCAGCGTGGCTCAGTGGCGAGAGCCCGGGCTTGGGAGCCAGAGGTCGTGGGTTCGAATCCCGGCTCCGCCGCTTCCCAGCCGTGTGACTTCGGGCGAGCCACTTCACTTGGCTGGGCCTCAGTGACCTCCTCTGGAAAATGGGGATGGATGATGATGGTGGCTCGATCCCTACCTTTAAGAAGCCTACGCGCTCGTAAGTATGTGGGACAATGATAATAATAATAATGATGGCATTTGTTAAGCGCTTACTATGTGCCAAGCACTGTTCTAAGCGCTGGGGAGGATACAAGGTGATCAGGTTGTCCCTTGAAGGGCTCACAGTCTTCATCCCCATTTTCCAGATGAGGAAACTGAGGCCCAGAGAAGTGAAGCGACTTGCTCACAGTCGGCGCTCAGTAAACTTTGAGCCCGCTGTTGGGTAGGGACCGTCTCTATATGTTGCCGATTTGGACTTCCCAAGCGCTTAGTCCAGTGCTCTGCACACAGTAAGCGCTCAATAAATAGGACTGCATGAATGAATGAATAAATGCAGTCGCACAGCAGACAGTCAGCTCCTTGAGGAAAGGGATCGTGTTTACTCACTACACCCTGCTCCGCACACGGTAAGCGCTCAATCGATAGCCGCTTGAGAAGCAGCGGGGCTTAGTGGAAAGAGCCCAGGGTTGGGCGTCAGAGGTCGTGGGTTCTAATCCCGGCTCCGCCACTTATCAGCTGTGTGACTTCGAGCAAGTCGCTTCACTTCTCTGGGCCTCAGTGACCTCATCTGTCAAATGGAGATGAAGACTGTGAGCCCCCCGTGGGACAACCTGATCACCTTGTATCTACCCCAGTGTTTAGAACAGCGCTTGGCACATAGTAAGCGCTTAACAAATACCATCATTATTATTATTATTACTAAACAAACTGAATGAATGAAGGAAGGAAAGAATAAAGGCCCAGAGAAGTGAAGTGACTTGCCCAAAGTCACACAACTGACAACTGGCAGAGCTGGGATTTGAACCCATAATAATAATAATAATAATTATTATTATTATTATAATGGCATTTATTAAGCGCTTACTACATGCAAAGCACTGTTCTAAGCGCTGGGGAGGTTACAAGGTGATCAGGTTGTCCCTCGGGGGGCTCACAGTCTTCATCCCCATTTTACAGATGAGGTCACTGAAACGCAGAGACGTGAAATGACCTGCCCAAAGTCACACAGCTGACAATTGGTGGAGCCAGGATTTCATTCAATTGTATTTATTGAACGCTTACTGTGTGCAGAGCACTGGACTAAGCACTTGGGAAGTCCAAGTCGGCAACATCTAGAGACGGTCCCTACCCCACAGTGGGCTCACAGTCTAGAAGGGGGAGGCAGGCAACAAAACAAAACATATTAACAAAATAAAATAAATAGAATAAAAATATACAAGTAAAATAATAGAGTAATAAATAATAATAATGATAATAATGATGGCATTTATAAAGCACTTACTATGTGCAAAGCACTGTTCTAAGCACTGGGGAGCTTACAAGGTGATCAGGTTCTCCCATGGGGGGCTCACAGTCTTAATCCCCATTTTGCAGATGAGGTCACTGAGGCCCAGAGAAGTGAAGTGACTTTCATTCATTCATTCAATCATATTTATTGAGCGCTTACTGTGTGCAGAGCACTGGACTAAGCGCTTGGAAAGTCCAAGTTGGCAACATATAGAGATGGTCCCTACCCAACAGCGGGCTCACAGTCTAGAAGGGGGAGACAGACAACAAAACAAAACATATTAACAAAATAAAATAAATAGAATAAATATGTACAAATAAAATAGAGTAATAAATAATAATAATAATAATAATGGCATGTATTAAGCACTTACTATGTGCAAAGCACTGTTCTAAGCACTGGGGAGCTTACAAGGTGATCAGGTTGTCCCACGGGGGGCTCCCAGTCTTCATCCCCATTTTCCAGATGAGGTCACTGAGGCCCAGAGAAGTGAAGCGACTTGCCCAAAGTCACCCAGCTGACAATTGGCGGAGCCGGGATTTGAACCCATGACCTCTGACTCCAAATCCCGGGCTCTTTCCACTGAGCCACGCTGCTTCTCACTTCCGTACAAACATCTATCCATATATCCAGGTGCTGTGGGGAGGGGAAGGAGGTAAGGCGGGGGGGGGATGGGGACGGGGAAGAGGGGGCTCAGTCTGGGATTGGGATTTGAACCCATGACCTCTGACTCCAAAGCCCGGGCTCTTTCCACTGAGCCACGCTGCTCGTTGGTGCCGAGAGGTCCGTGGAGGCAGGGCCGGGAGGATGAGGCCGGTTATTCATTCATTCAATCGTGTTTATTGAGTGCTTACTGTGTGCAGAGCACTGTACTAAGCGCTTGGGAAGGACAAGTTGGCAACAGATAGAGACGATCCCGACCCAACAGCGGGCTCACAGTCTCCCGTCCTGGAAACTGCCTGGGAAAGCCGGCCTCTGGTTGCCCCACCCGGGCAGTGCCAGGTGAGGCCTGGCATGGCCCTAGGGATGCATGCAGGAGGCCGGAGGGCACCTCCCTTTCATTCATTCATTCAATCGTATTTATTGAGCGCTTACTGTGTGCAGAGCACTGGACTAAGCGCTTGGGAAGGACAAGTTGGCAACATACAGCCCTTCCCGGCCTGCCTCGCGCGTCCCCTTCGGCCCAGGCATGGAGGGCGATGGTGCAAGCGCGGGTCAGAGGTCAACCCCAGTCTTCTAGCCTGTGAGCCCGCTGTATGTTTGGTTTTGTTCTCCGTCTCCCCCTTTTAGACTGTGAGCCCACTGTTGGGTAGGGACTGTCTCTACATGTTGCCAACTTGTACTTCCCAAGCGCTTAGTCCAGTGCTCTGCACACAGTAAGCGCTCAATAAATACGATTGATTGATAGATTGTCTCCCCCTTCTAGACTGTGATAGGGGCCGTCTCTAGATGTTGCCAACTTGGACTTCCCAAGCGCTTAGTCCAGTGCTCTGCACACAGTAAGCGCTCAATAAATACGATTGATTGATTGATTGATTGATTGACCGTCTACGTCGCCAACTTCCCAAGCGCAGGGAAGCAGCGTGGTTCTGTGGAAAGAGCACAGGCTTTGGAGTCAGGGGTTGTGGGTTCTAATCCCGGCTCTACCAATTGTCAGCTGGGTGACTGTGGGCAAGTCACTTCACTTCTCTGGGCCTCAGTGACCTCATCTGGAAAATGGGGATGAAGACTGGGAGCCCCCTGTGGGACAACCTGATCACCTTGTAACCTCCCCAGCGCTTAGCTCTCCTCCAGGAGGCCTTCCAAGACTGAGCCCCTTCCTTCCTCTCCCCCTCATCCCCCTCTCCATCCCCCCCATCTCACCTCTTTCTCTTCCCCACAGCACCTGGATAGATGTAGATATGTTCGTACAGATTTATTACTCTATTTATTGATTTTACTTGTCCATATCTATTCTATTTATTTTATTTTGTTAGTATGTTTGGTTTTGTTGTCTGTCTCCCCCGTTTAGACTGTGAGCCCACTGTTGGGTAGGGACCGTCTCTAGATGTTCCCAACTTGTACTTCCCAAGCGCTTAGTCCGGTGCCCTGCACACAGTAAATGCTCAATAAATACGATTGATTGATTGATTGATTGACCGTCTACATCGCCAACTTCCCAAGCGCAGGGAAGCAGCGCGGTCCCGTGGAAAAAGCCCAGGCTTTGGAGTCAGGGGTCGTGGGTTCAAATCCCGGCTCTGCCAATTGTCAGCTGGGTGACCGCGGGCAAGTCACTTCACTTCTCTGGGCCTCAGTGACCTCATCTGGAAAACGGGGATGAAGACTGTGCCCTGTGGGCCAACCTGATCACCTTGTAACCGCCCCGGCGCTTAGAAGAGGGCTTTGCACGTAGTAAGCGCTCACTAAATGCCATCATTATTATTATTATTATTATTATTAGTCCTGCGCTCTGCACATGGGAATTGAACAAGAAATACTGAATGAACGCACCCCGCCTGGGCACCCCCGCCCAGGTGCCCAGCCCCGGTGCACGCGTCCGACACAACACACCAGGGGCGGCTGCAGAAAACAACTGCTTGTTAAGTTTAAAATTAAACTCTGCACAAATATTGACCTTTGGAGGGGACAGAAACCGGGGCCCGGATTTACCGGCTTTATAAACGGGGGCTGACCACAGGTGCCCCACGCCATCCCGCGGGGGCCCAGGGTAGACTGAGGCGGGGCCGGGCGCGGAGGAGGGACGGGGGGCATCTTTTCCCCCCCTCTGGGGTCCTTTGGGCCGCTTGGAGGTGGGGTGATGGAGAAAGCGGGCGGAGGAAGGAAGGAGCGAGGCCCGCAGGGGACAGAGGGACAGAGGACGTGGAAAGAAGAAGGAGAATAACGAGGATGGTGGCATTGAGGAAGCGCCTACTACGTGCCAAGCAATCAATCAATCCATCCATCGTATTTACTTCCCAATTTGTACTTCCCAAGCGCTCAGTCCAGTGCTCTGCACACAGTAAGCGCTCGATAAATACGATTGATGATGATTGAGCGCATACTGTGTGCAGAGCACTGGACTGAGCGCTTGGGAAGTCCAAGTTGGCAACCTATAGAGACGGTCCCTACCCGACAGCGGGCTCGCAGTCGAGAAGGGGGAAAGCACTGTTCTAAGCGCTGGGGAGGTACAAGGTGATCAGGTTGGCCCACGGAGGGCTCACGGTCTTCATCCCCGTTTGACAGATGAGGTCACTGAGGCCCAGAGAATAATAATAATAATAATGACATTTATTAAGCGCTTACTATGTGCAAAGCACTGTTCTAAGCGCTGGGGAGGTACAAGGTGATCAGGTTGTCCCACGAGGGGCTCACGGTCTTCATCCCCGTTTGACAGATGAGGTCACTGAGGCCCAGAGAATAATAATAATAATAATGACATTTATTAAGCGCTTACTATGTGCAAAACACTGTTCTAAGCGCTGGGGAGGTATAAGGTCATCAGGTTGTCCCACGGAGGGCTCACAGTCTCCATCCCCATTTGACAGATGAGGTCACTGAAGCCCAGAAAATAATAATAATAATGACATTTATTAAGCACTTACTATGTGCAAAGCACTGTTCGAAGCTCTGGGGAGGTACAAGGTGATCAGGTTGTCCTACGGAGGGCTCACAGTCTTCATCCCCATTTTACAGGTGAGGTCACTGAGGCCCAGAATATAATAATAATAATAATAATGTCATTTATTAAGCGCTTACTATGTGCAGAGCACTGTTCTAAGTGCTGGGGAGGTACAAGGTGATCAGGTTGTCCCACGGAGGGCTCACAGTCTTCATCCCCGTTTGACAGATGAGGTCACTGAAGCCCAGAAAAGAATAATAATAATAATAATGACATTTATTAAGCGCTTACTATGTGCAAAGCACTGTTCTAAGCGCTGGGGAGGTACAAGGTCATCAGGTTGTCCTACAGAGGGCTCACAGTCTTCATCCCCATTTTACAGGTGAGGTCACTGAGGCCCAGAGAATAATAATAATACTAATGACACTTATTAAACGCTTACTATGTGCAAAGCACTGTTCTAGGCACTGGGGAGGTACAAGGTGATCAGGTTGTCCCATGGAGGGCTCACAATCTAAATCCCCATTTTCCAGATGGGGTCACTGAGGCTCAGACAAGTGAAGTGACTGGCCCAAAGTCACACAGCTGACAGTTGGTGGCGCCGGGATTTGAACCCATGACCTCTGACTCCCAAGCCCAGGCTCTTTCCACTGAGCCACGCTGCTTCTCTGTAACGTCCGTCTCCCCCTCTAGACTGTTGGCTCCTTGTGGGCAGGGAATGTGTCTACCAACTCTGTTGTCTTGTATTCCCTGAAGCGCTTAGTACAGTGCTCTGCACACAGTAAGCACTCAATAAACATGATTGACCAAGTGACTCAGATTCACTACCCCCCTGCTTCTCTAAATAATAATGATGGCATTTTATTAAGCGCTTACTATGTGCAAAGCACTGTGCTAAGCGCTGGGGAGGTTACAAGGTGATCAGATTGTCCCACAGGGGGCTCACAGGCTTCATCCCCATTTTACAGATGAGGGAACTGAGGCCCAGAGAAGTGAAGTGACTTGCCCACAGTCACACACGGACAGGTGGCGGAGCTGGGATTCGAACCCCGGTCCTCTGAATCCCAGGTCCGGGCTCTGCCCACTAGGTTTCTGCTGTACTCTCTTAAATGTATCAATAATAATAATAATGACATTTATTAAGCACTTACTATGTGCAAAGCACTGTTCTAAGCGCTAGGGAGGTTATAAGGTGATCAGGTTGTCCCACAGAGGGCTCACAGTCTTAATCCCCATTTTCCAGATGGGGGAACTGAGGCCCAGAGAAGCGAAGTGACTTGCCCAGAGTCCCACAGCTGACAACTGGCAGAGCCAGGATTTGAACCCATGACCTCTGACTCCCAAGCCCGGGCTCTAGTGGAAGGAAACAGGACCAGGGGGGAAAGGAAGAGGGGGATCCAGAAAGTGCTTAGAACAGTGCTTTGCACATTGTTAATAGATGCCATCATTATCATTATCATTATTATTATCATTATTATCATGAGAAGTAGCGTGGCTCAGTGGAAAGAGCCCGGGCTTTGGAGTCAGAGGTCATGGGTTCAAATCCCAACTCTGCCAGTTGTCAGCTGTGTGACTCTGGGCAAGCCACTTAACTTCTCTGTTCCTCAGTGACCTCATCTGTAAAATGGGGATTAAGACTGTGAGCCCCCCAGTGGGACAACCTGATCACCTTGTAACCTCCCCAGCACTTAGAACAGTGCTTTGCACATAGTAAGCGCTTAATAAATGCCATTATTATTGTTGTTATCATTATTGTTATTATTATTATTATTATTAGAGCCCCTGTGGGACCCAAGGTGGGGGGAGGGCAGTCGTCGGGGGGACGGCGTGGGGGGCAACAGGGGTGATGGGGAGGCGGAGGCCGAGGGGATGAAGCAGAGGAGAAGCAGAGGGGCTCAGTGTCAAGAGCCCAGGCTTGGGAGTCAGAGGTCGTGGGTTCCAATCCTGGCTCCGCCACTTTCATTCTTTCATTCATTCATTCATTCATTCATTCATTCATTCATTCAATTGTATTTAGTGAGCGCTCACTGTGTGCAGAGCACTGGACTAAGCGCTTGGAAAGTCCAAGTTGGCAACATATAGAGACGGTCATTCATTCATTCAATCGTATTTATTGAGTGCTTACTGTGTGCAGAGCACTGGACTAAGCGCTTGGGAAGTACAAGTTGGCAACATATAAAGACGGTCATTCATTCATTCAATCGTATTTACTGAGCGCTTACTGTGTGCAGAGCACTGGACTAAGCGCTTGGGAAGTCCAAGTTGACAACATATAGAGACGGTCATTCATTCATTCAATCGTATTTATTGAGCGCTTACTGTGCGCAGAGCACTGGACTAAGCGCTTGGGAAGTCCAAGTTGACAACAGATAGAGATGGTCCCTACCCAACAGCGGGCTCACAGTCTAGAAGGGGGAGACGGACAACAAAACAAAATATATTAACAAAATAAAATAAATAGAATAAATATGTACAAGTAAAATAGAGTAATAAATATGTTCAAACATGCATATGTATATACATATATACAAGTCACTTGCCAGCTGAGTGACTTGGGGCAAGTCCCTTCACTTCTCTGGGCCTCAGTGACCTCATCTGGAGAATGGGGATGAAGACTGTGAGCCCCACGTGGGACAGCCTGATCACCTCGTATCTGTCCCAGCGCTTAGAACAGTGCTCGGCACATAGTAAGCGCTCAACAAAAACCATTGCGAGAAGCGGCGTGGCTCAGTGGAAAGAGCCCGGGCTTTGAAGTCAGAGGTCGTGGGTTCAAATCCCGGCTCGACCAACTATCAGCTGGGTGACTTTGGGCAAGTCACTTCACTTCTCTGGGCCTCAGTGACCTCATCTGGAAAATGGGGATGAAGACGGTAAGCCCCCGTGGGACAATCTGATCACCTTCTATCCTCCCCAGCACTTAGAACAGTGCTTTGCACATAGTAAGCGCTTAATAAATGCCATCATCATCATCATCATCATTATTAAGTGCAGAGGTGATAATAACAATAACAATAATGATGGCATTTATTCATTCATTCATTCAATCGTATTTATTGAGTGCTTACTGTGTGCAGAGCACCGTACTAAGCGCTTGGGAAGTACAAGTTGGCAACATATAGAGACGGTCCTTACTATGTGCAAAGCACTGTTCTAAGTGCTGAGGAGGTTACAAGACGATCAGTTTGTCCCACGGGGGGCTCACAGTCTTCATCCCCGTTTTCCAGATGAGGTCACTGAGGCCCAGAGAAGTGAAGTGACTTGCCCGATTGATTGATTGATTGATTGATTGATTGAGAGCCCACTGTTGGGTAGGGACCGTCTCTAGATGTTGCCAACTTGGACTTCCCAAGCGCTTAGTCCAGTGCTCTGCACACAGTAAGCGCTCAATAAATATGATTGATTGATTGATTGATTGATTGTGGTCCCCATCTGGTTGTGGCCACCACCTTTGCCCCACGGGCTCCTGGGAGCGGCGAGTGCGAAACCGCCATCAAAAAGTCTCTCTGGCTCCCACTGCCTTTCCCCCAAGCTGCCCACTGGTGATTTTATTTCTTTATATTAACACAATAATAATAATAATAATAATAATAATAATAATAATGGCATTTATTAAGCACTTACCCATAATAATAATAATAATAATGACGGCATTTATTAAGCCGTATTTATTACTTATTACGTATTTGTTATTTATTTATGTACATACTTATTACTCTATTTATTTTACTTGTACATATTTATTCTACTTATTTTATTTTGTTAATATGTTTTCTTTCGTTGTCTGTCTCCCCCTTCTAGCTTGTGAGCCCGCTGTGGGGTAGGGACCGTCTCTAGATGTTGCCAACTTGGACTTCCCAAGAGCTCAGTCCAGTGCTCTGCACATAGTAAGTGCTCAATAAATACGATTGAATGAATGAATGAATTTAGCGCTTACTATGTGCAGAGCACTGTTCTAAGCGCTGGGGAGGTTACAAGGTGATCGGGTTGTCCCACAGGGGGCTCCCAGTCTTCATCTCCATTTTCCAGATGAGGGAACTGAGGCCCAGAGAAGTGAAGTGACTTGCCCGAAGTCACCCAGCTGACAATGGGCAGAGGCGGGATTTGAACCCATGACCTCTGACTCCCAAGCCCGGGCTCTTTCCACTGAGCCACGCTGCTTCTCTGTGACGTCCGTCTCCCCCTCTAGACTGTAGGCTCCTTGCGGGCAGGGAAAGTGTCTACCAACTCTGTTGTCTTGTATTCCCCGAAGCGCTTAGTACAGTGCTCTGCACACAATAAGCGCTCGATAAACATGATTGACTAATTGACTGACTCCGATTCACTCCCCGCCGTGGCCCTGGACAAGGAGAAGCAGCGTGAGAAGCCCAGTGATAATAATAATGGCATTTGTTAAGCGCTCACTATGTGCCAAGCACTGTTGTAAGCGCTGGGGGGGATACAAGATCATGAGGTTGTCCCACGTGGGGCTCACGGTCTTCATCCCCATTGTCCAGATGAGGTCACTGAGGCCCAGAGAAGTGAAGTGACTTGCCCAAAGTCACACAGCTGACAACGGGCGGGGCCGGGATTAGAACCCATGACCTCTGGCTTCCAAGCCCGGGCTCTTTCCACTGAGCCACGCAGCATCTCGTGATGATAATAATAGTAATGATGGTATTTATTAAGCGCTTACTATTTGCAAAGCACTGTTCTAAGCGCTGGGGAGGTTACAGGGTGATCAGGTTGCCTTTTAATCCCCATTTTACAGACGAGGGAACTGAGGCACAGAGAAGCGAAGTGACTTGTCCAAGGTCACACAGCGGACAAGTGGCGGAGTCTGGATTTGAACCCATGACCTCTGACTCCAAAGCCCAGGCTCCTTCCAGTAAGCCACGCTGCTTCTTGTGATGATGATAATATTAATGATGGTACTTGTTATAATAATAATAATAATGATGGCATTTGTTAATCGCTTACTATGCGCACAGCACTGTTCTAAGCACTCGGTGGGGGGGGATACAAAGTGATCAAGTTGTCCCATGTGGGGCTCACAGTCTTCATCCCCATTTTCCAGATGAGGTCACTGAGGCTCGGAGAAGTGAAGTGACTTGCCCAAGGTCACACAGCAGACATGTGGTGGAGCAGGGATTCGAACCCATGACCTCTGACTCCAAAGCCCGGGCTCTTTCCACTGAGCCCCGCTGCTTCTCTGGGCCTCATTTCCCTCATCTGGAAAATGGGGGTTAAGCCTGGAAGCACCTTGTGGGATGGGGACGGGGTCCAACCTCATTAGTTTGTCTCTACCCCAGTGCTTAGCACAGTGCTTGGCACATAGTAAGCGCTTAACGAATACCATAAAAAAGAGGGAGGCGGGGGACGGGGGTCAGGTCTGGCAGCGTGGCTCAGTGGAAAAAGCGCGGGCTTGGGAGCCAGAAGTCACGGGTTCTAATCCCGGCTCTACCCCTTGTCAGCTGCGTGACCTTGGGCAAGTCACTTTTTTTTTAATGGCATTTATTAAGCACTTACTCTGTGCAAAGCACTCTTCTAAGCACTTCACTTCTCTGGGCCTCAGTGACCTCATCTGTAAAATGGGGATGAAGACTGTGAGCCTCAGGTGGGACAACCTGATGACCCTGTATCCCCCCCCCAGGCACTTAGAACAGTGCTTCGCCCATAGTAAGCGCTTACTGACCTTGCTGTGTGACCTTGGGCAAGTCACTTAACTTCTCTGAGCCTCAGTTACCTCATCTGTAAAATGGGGATTAAGACTGTGAGCCCCACATGGGGCAACTTGATCACCTTGTATCATCATCAATCGTATTTATTGAGCGCTTACTATGTGCAGAGCACTGTATCCCCCCCCAGCACTTAGAACAGTGCTCTGCACATAGTAAGCGCTTAACAATTGCTATTATTATTATTATTATTATTATTATTATTATTATTATTATTAGGCCAACGGTCCGGTATCCCGGACAGCTGGGAACCCTCACGGGGTCCAGCCGGATGTGTCCCTCTAGACTGTCAGCTCGGTGTGGGCAGGGAATGCGTCCGTTACACTGGCAGACTGTCCTCTCCCAAGCGCTTAGTACAGTGCTCTGCACACAGTAAGTGCGCGATCAACAGGATTGATGGATGGATGGATGGATAATAATAATAATAATGGCATTTATTAAGCATTTACTATGTGCAAAGCACTGTTCTAAGCGCTGGGGAGGTTACAAGGTGATGAGGTTGTCCCACAGGGGGCTCCCAGTCTTCATCTCCATTTTACAGATGAGGGAACTGAGGCCCAGAGAAGTGAAGTGACTTGCCCAAAGTCACACAGCTGACAGTTGGCGGAGCCGGGATTTGAACCCATGACCTCTGACTCCAAAGCCCGGGCTCTTTCCACTGAGCCACGCTGCTTCCCTCCATGGATGGATGGATGGATGGATTAAGCTTCTGGAGTCCAACGGTCACAAGCCCGGAGAGAAGGAGGGTAGGGACCGTCTCTCTATCTGTTGCCGACTTGTCCTTCCCAAGCGCTTAGTCCAGTGCTCTGCACACAGTAAGCGCTCAATAAATACGATTGAATGAATGAATTAATTAATTTGGGGCTGAGGAGATAAACTCTTGAACTGGGAACACCGTCCCACCGGCTCCCAGCTTTGCTGGGAACCCCGACTCCGATGGGGGCAGACCTTGCCTTAAGAAGCAGCGTGGCTCAGTGGAAAGAGCCCGGGCTTGGGAGTCGGAGGTCATGAGTTCAAATCCCGGCTCCACCAATGGCCAGCTGGGTGACTTTGGGCAAATCTCTTCACTTCTCTGGGCCTCAGTTCCCTCATCTGTCAAATGGGGATTAAGACTGCCAGCCCCGCGTGGGACAACCTGATCACCTTGTATCTTCCCCAGTGCTTAGAACAGTGCTTTGCACATAGTCAGTGCTTAATAAATGCCATTATTATTATTATTACTTCACTTCTCTGGGCCTCAGTGACCTCATCTGTAAAATGGGGATTAAGACTGTGAGCCCGATGTGGGACAACCTGATTACCTTGCATCCCCCCAGTGCTTAGAACAGTGCTTTGCACATAGTAAGCGCTTAATAAATGTCATTATTATTATTACTATTACTTCACTTCTCTGGGCCTCAGTGACCTCATCTGTAAAATGGGGATGAAGACTGTGAGCCCCCTGTGGGACAACCTGATCGCCTTGTAACCCCCCAGCGCTTAGAACAGTGCTTGTAGTAAGCGCTTAATAAATGCCATCATTATTATTCTTATTATTCACTTCTCTGGGCCTCAGTTCCCTCATCTGTAAAATGGGGATGAAGACTGTGAGCCCCGCGTGGGACAACCGGATCACCTTGTATCCCCACCAGTGCTTAGAACAGTGCTTGGCACATACTAAGCGCTTAATAAATGCCATCATTATTATTCTTATTATTCACTTCTCTGGGCCTCAGTTCCCTTATCTGTAAAATGGGGATGAAGACCGTGAGCCCCGCGTGGGACGGCTGGATCACCTTGTATCCCCCCAGTGCTTAGAACAGTGGGCCTCAGTTCCCTCATCTGTAAAATGGGGATGAAGACCATGAGCCCCCCGTGGGACGGCTGGATCACCTTGTATCCCCCCAGTGCTTAGAACAGTGGGCCTCAGTTCCCTCATCTGTAAAATGGGGATGAAGACCATGAGCCCCGCGTGGGACAACCGGATCATCGGATCACCCCAGTGCTTAGAACAGTGCTTCACACATAGTAAGCGCTATGTGCTATGTGCTATAGAAGCAGCGTGGCTCATTGGAAGGAGCCCGGGCTTTGGAGTCAGAGGTCATGGGTTCTAATCCTGGCCCCGCCACTTGTCAGCTGTGTGCCTTTGGGCAAGTCACTTAACTTCTCTGTGCCTCAGTTCCCTCATCTGTCAAATGGGGATGAAGACTGTGAGCCCCACGTGGGACAATCTGATCACCCTGTAACCTCCCCAGCGCTTCGAACAGTGCTCTGCACATAGTAAGTGCTTAATAAATGCCATTATTATTATTATTATTATTATTAACAAATACCATCATCATTATTATTACTACAGTAAGTGCTTAACAAACACCATCATTATTATTGTTATTCATGGAGCGCCGGATTGATCATCATCATCATCATCAATCGTATTTATTGAGCGCTTACTATGTGCAGAGCACCATACTAAGTGCTTGGGAAGTACAAATTGGCAACACATAGAGACAGTCCCTACCCAACAGTGGGCTCACAGTCTAAAAGGGGGAGACAGAGAACAAAGCCAAACATACTAACAGAATAAAATAAATAGAATAGATCTGTATCATCATCATCATCATCAATCGTATTTATTGAGCACTTACTATGTGCAGAGCACTGTACTAAGCGCTTGGGAAGTACAAATTGGCAACATATAGAGGCAGTCCCTACCCAACAGCGGGCTCACAGTCTAAAAGGGGGAGACAGAGAACAAAACAAAACATACTAACAAAATGAAATAAATAGAATAGATCTGTATAAAATAAATCATCATCATCATCAATCGTATTTATTGAGCGCTTACTGTGCGCAGAGCACTGGACTAAGCACTTGGGAAGTACAAATTGGCAACATCTAGAGACAGTCCTTACCCAACAGTGGGCTCACAGTCTAAAAGGGGGAGACGGAGAACAAAGCCAAACATACTAACAAAATAAAATAAATAGAATAGATCTGTATAAAATAAATCATCATCATCATCAATTGTATTTATTGAGTGCTTACTATGTGCAGAGCACCGTACTAAGCTCTTGGGAA
Organism: Tachyglossus aculeatus; assembly: GCF_015852505.1. Taxonomy (NCBI): domain Eukaryota; kingdom Metazoa; phylum Chordata; class Mammalia; order Monotremata; family Tachyglossidae; genus Tachyglossus; species Tachyglossus aculeatus. Next base: position 8,142,107 of record NC_052066.1, on the reverse strand, counting down.
GTACAAATTGGCAACATATAGAGACAGTCCCTACCCAACAGTGGGCTCACAGTCTAAAAGGGGGAGATGGAGAACAAAGCCAAACATACTAACAAAATAAAATAAATAGAATAGATATGTACAAGTAAAATAAATAAATAAATACAGTAATAATAAATAAATAAATAGATATACAGATAAATAAATAAATAAATAAATGAATAGAATAGGTATGTAATAAAATAAATAGAATAGATATCATCATCATCATCAATCGTATTTATTGAGCGCTTACTATGTGCAGAGCACTGTACTAAGCACTTGGGAAGTACAAACTGGCAACATCTAGAGACAGTCCCTACCCAACAGTGGGCTCACAGTCTAAAAGGGGGAGACAGAGAACAAAACCAAACATACTAACAAAATAAAACAAATAGAATAGATCTGTACAAATAAAATAAATAAATAAATGGAGTAAAAAATATGTACAAACATATATACAGGTGCTGTGGGGAAGGGAAGGAGGTAAGATGGGGGGGACGGAGAGGGGGACGAGGGGGAGAGGAAGGAAGGGGCTCAGTCTGGGAAGGCCTCCTGGAGGAGGTGAGCTCTCAGCAGGGCCTTGAAGGGAGGAAGAGAGCGAGCTTGGCGGAAATAACATAAATAGAATAGATATGTACAAGTAAAATAAATAAATAAATAGAGTAATAATAAATAAATAAATAGAATGGAATAGATATGTGCAAGCAAAATAAATAAATAAATAAATAGAGCAGTAGTAATAAATAAATAAATAAATAAATAAATAAATAGAATAGAATAGAATAGATATGTAATAAAATAAATAGAATAGATATGTACCCCCCCCCCCCCCACAACACTGGGACACGCGGCGAACGCTCAACAAATAGGATAAGAAACGAAGGAAGGCGCCCGGGTGGACAATGGGCGGTGAGGGTCTTTGGGCCCGGCCACGTGGCGGGGGGGGTCTCTCAAGGCCTTCCGACGGCTGCTCCCGGAGGGCCGGACTCTCCCTCGAGGGGCGTCCGGCCCCGTTCCCCCCCCATTCCCGCCCCGTTCCCCCCTTCCCAGCCCCTCCCGAAGCCCCCAGAGAAGGAAACAAGGAAACCCTGCTACCGGGTCCCGGAGTATCCTGGGAAAAGCCCGAACAGACGCTCATTCAGGCCCAGGGAGGACGGCGGCCCGCCACACAACACTCCTTTGACGAACGCGAGCCGTGGGGGGAAAAGAGCCTCTATAATTAACAGAAACTGTCACAGGCGTTGGGGGCCCGGGCCGCGTCCTGGGCCCGACCACTTGAAAAGGGCCCGTCTTCGCGGAGAAGGCCGGGGTCTGTGCGCGGGGGCTCCGGGCCCGCCCGCCGTCCTCCGAAACGCCAAACCTCAGCTTAATCGCCCTCCGCCGAGGGGGCTCGGGGGGCCCGGGCACCAAGACGAGGAGTCCCTTGCAGCCGGTTTTCAATTAGGGCCTAATTAGAAAGGGAGGCGGTGGTGGTATTACAGAGGCCGGGGCCTGGGCCTTCCACTTGAAAGGCGTCCTGATTAGAGGGGACTTGGGGGGTGACCTTGCTGGGCGCTCGGTGGGGCGGGGTGGGGGACCGGAGCGGGCGGGCAGGGGGGAATGACACACCGAGAATCGGGAATCGGACCCAAAGCCACCAGCTCCTCGCCCCTCTCCGATTCCGGGCCCCTCAATAATAATAATAATCAATCAATCGTATTTATTGAGCGCTTACTGTGTGCACAGCACTGGACTAAGCGCTTGGGAAGTCCGGGTTGGCAACATCTGGAGACGGTCCCTACCCAACAGCGGGCTCGCAGTCTAGAAGGAGGAAATCAATCAATCAACCAATCAATCATATTTATTGAGCGCTTACTGTGTGCACAGCACTGGACTAAGCGCTTGGGAAGTTCAAGTCGGCCACATCTAGAGACGGTCCCTACCCGACAGCGGTCATTTGTTAACTAGGTGCCCGGATGGTATCTGTTAAGTGCTTAACTAGGTGCCAGGCACTGTATTCATTCATTCATTCAATCGTATTTATTCATTCATTCATTCAATCGTATTTATTGAGCCCTTACTGGGTGCAGAGCACTGGACTAAGCGCTTGGGAAGTCCAAGTTGGCCACATCTAGAGATGGTCCCTACCCAACAGCGGGCTCACAGTCTGGAAGGGGGAGATGGACGACAAAACAAGATGTATTAACAAACTAAAATAAACAGAATAAATATGTACAAATAAAATAAATAAATGGTATTAATTCATTCATTCAATCGTATCTATCGAGCGCTTACTGTGTGCAGAGCACTGGACTAAGCGCTTGGGAAGTCCAAGTTGGCAACATATAGAGACGGTCCCTACCCAACTGTGGGCTCACAGTCTAAAAGGGGGAGACGGAGAACCAAACCAAACATGCTAACAAAATAAAAAAATAAATAATGGTATTTGTTAAGCGTCTACTATGTGCCAGGCACTGTTCTAAGTGCTGGGGGGATACAAGGCGATCAGGTTGTCCCACGGGGGGCTCACAGTCTTACTCCCCATTTTACAGATGAGGGAACAGGGGCACAGAGAAGTGAAGTGACTTGCCCAAAGTCACCCAATGATACTAATAATAATGATGGTATTTCATTCCTTCATTCATTCAGTCGTATTTATTGAGCGCTTACTGTGTGCAGAGCACTGGAATAAGCGCTTGGGAAGTCCAAGTCGGCAACATCTAGAGACGGTCCCTACCCGACAGCGGTCATTTGTTAACTAGTTGCCCGGATGGTATCTGTTAAGTGCTTAACTAGGTGCCAGGCACTGTATTCATTCATTCATTCATTCAATCGTATTTATTGAGCGCTTACTGTGTGCAGAGCAGTGGACTAAGCGCTTGGGAAGTCCAAGTCGGCCACATCTAGAGACGGTCCCTACCCGACAGCGGGCTCACAGGCTAGAAGGGGGAGACGGACGACAAAACAAGACGTATTAACAAAATAAAATAAATAGAATAAATATGTACAAATAAAATGAATAAATGGTATTCATTCATTCATTCAATCGTATTTATTGAGCGCTTACTGTGTGCAGAGCACTGGACTAAGCGCTTGGGAAGTCCAAGTTGGCAACATCTAGAGATGGTCCCTACCCAACAGCGGGCTCACAGTCTAAAAGGGGGAGACAGAACAAAACCAAACATACTAACAAAACAAAAAAATAAATAATGGCATTTGTTACGCGCCTACTATGTGCCAAGCACTGTTCTAAGTGCTGGGGGGATACAAGGTGATCAGGTTGTCCCATGGGGGGCTCACAGTCTTACTCCCCATTTTACAGATGAGGGAACGGAGGCACAGAGAAGTGAAGTGACTTGCCCAAAGTCACCCAATGATACTAATAATAATGATGGTATTTCATTCTTTCATTCATTCAGTCGTATTTATTGAGCGCTTACTGTGTACAGAGCACTGGACTAAGCGCTTGGGAAGCCCAAGTCGGCCACATCAAGAGACGGTCCCTACCCAGCAGCGGGCTCACAGTCTAGAAGGGGGAGACAGAGAAGAAAACAAAACATATTAACAAAATAAAATAAATAGAATAAAAATGTACAAATAAAATAAATAAATAAATGTTATTCATTCATTCAATCGTATTTATTGAGCGCTTACTGTGTGCAGAGCACTGGTCTAAGCGCTTGGGAAGTCCAAGCTGGCAACATCTAGAGACGGCCCCTACCCAACAGCGGGCTCACAGTCTAGAAGGGGGAGACAGAGAACAAAACAAAACATATTAACAAAATAAAATAAATAGAATAAATACGTACAAATAAAATAAATAAACAAATGGTATTAATTCATTCATTCGATCGTATTTATTGAGCGCTTACTGTGTGCAGAGCACTGGACTAAGCGCTTGGGAAGTCCAAGTTGGTGACATATAGAGATGGTCCCTACCCAACAGTGGGCTCACGGTCTAGAAGTTGCTCCCGGTCACGGCCGGAACAGAGGGTCCTCCCTCGAGCCCCCCGCCCCCCGGATGATGATCCTTGAGGATGGGTCCGGCCAGAGGAGCAATCAATCAATCAATCAATCAATCAATCGATCGTATTCATTGAGCACTTACTGTGTGCAGAGCACTGTACTAAGCGCTTGGGAAGTCCAAGTTGGCAACATCTAGAGACGGTCCCTACCCAACAGTGGGCTCACAGTCTAAAAGGGGGAGACAGAAAACAAAACCAAACATACTGGGACCGTCTCTATATGTCGCCAACTTGTACTTCCCAAGCGCTTAGTCCAGTGCTCTGCACACAGTAAGCGCTCAATAAATACGATTGAATGAATGAATTAATGCATTTATTCATTTGTTTTATTTGTACATATTTATTCTATTTATTTTATTTTGTTAATATGTTTTGTTTTGTTGTCTGTCTCCCCCTTCTAGACTGTGAGCCCACTGGTGGGTAGGGACTGTCTCTAGATGTCGCCAACTTGGACTTCCCAAGCGCTTAGTCCAGTGCTCTGCACACAGTAAGCGCTCAATAAATACAATTGAATGAATGAATGAATACTAACAAAATAAAATAAATAGAATAGATATGTGCAAGTAAAATAAATAAATAAATAGAGTAATAAATCTGTACAAACATATATACATATATACAGGTGCTGGGGGGAAGGGAAGGAGGTAAGATGGGGAGCAGCGCGGCCTAGTAGGAAGAGCCCGGGCCTGGGGGTCAGAGGACATGGATTCTAATCTCTGCTCCGCCACACGTCTACTGTGTGACCTCGGGCAAGTCGCTTCACTTCTCTGTGCCCCGGTGACCTCACCTGGAAAATGGGGCTGAAGACTGTGACCTCCACAGGGGACAACCTGATCACCTTGTATCTACCCCAGCGCTCAGAACGGTGCTTGGCACACAGTAAGCGCTTAAAAATACCACAATTATTTTATTATTATTATTATTATTATAGGACCTGGGTTCTCATCCTGGCTCAGCCACTTGTCCGCTGTGTGACTTTGAGCCAGTCATTTCACTTCTCTGGGCCTCAGTTCCCTCATCTGGAAAACGGGGATGAAGACCGGGAGCCCCACGGGGGACAACCTGATCACCTTGTATCTACCCCAGTGCTTAGAACAGTGCTTGGCACATAGTAAGCGCTTAAAAATATCACAATTATTTTATTATTATTATTATTATTATTATTATAGGACCTGGGTTCTCATCCTGGCTCAGCCACTTGTCAGCTGTGTGACTTTGGGCAAGTCACTTCACTTCTCTGGGCCTCCGTTCTCTCATCTGGAAAATGGGGATGAAGACTGTGAGCCCCACGGGGGACAACCTGATCACCTGGCATCTAACCCAGCACTTAGAACAGTGCTTGGCACATGATAATAATAATAATAATAATAATAATAATGGCATTTATTAAGCACTTACTATGTGCAGAGCTCTGTTCTAAGCGTTGGAATAGCAAGCACTTAATAAAAACCATTATTATTGTTGTTGTTATTATTATCATTATTATTATTATTATTATCCCCACTCTGCCACTTGTCTGTGGTGGGAATTCATTTCATTGCTCTGTGCCTCAGTTCCCACACCTGTAAAATGGGGATGAAGACTGTGAGCCCCACGTGGGACAACCTGATTACCTTGTATCCACCCCAGTGCTTAGAACAGTGCTTGGCACAGAGTAAGAGCTTAATAAATACTATTATTATTATTATTATCCCCACTCTACCTCTTGTCTGTGGTGGGAAGTCATTTCATTTCTCTGTGCCTCAGTTCCCTCATCTGTAAAATGGGGATGAAGACTGTGAGCCCCACATGGAACAACCTGATTACGTTGTATCCCCCCCAGCACTTAGAACAATGCTTGGCACAGAGTAAGCGCTTAATAAATACTATTATTATTAACCCCACTCTGCCACTTGTCTGTGGTGGGAAGTCATTTCATTGCTCTGGGCCTCAGTTCCCACATCTGTAAAATGGGGATGAAGACTGTGAGCCCCATGTGGGACAACCTGATTACCTTGTATCCCCCCCAGTGCTTAGAACAGTGCTTGGCACAGAGTAAGCACTTAATAAATACTATCATTATTATTATTATTATTATCCCCACTCTGCCTCTTGTCTGTGGTGGGAAGTCATTTCATTGCTCTGTGCCTCAGTTCCCTCACCTGTAAAATGGGGATGAAGACTGTGAGCCCCACATGGGATGACCTGATTACCTTGTATTCATCCCAGCGCTTAGAACAGTGCTTGGCACAGAGTAAGCACTTAATAAATACCATTATTATTTATTATCCCCACTCTGCCACTTGTCTGTGGTGGGAAGTCATTTCATTGCTCTGTGCCTCAGTTCCCTCACCTGTAAAATGGGGATGAAGATTGTGAGCCCCCCGTGGGACCCGAGACTCATAATACCCCAGTGCTTAGTACAGTGCCTAGCACATAGCGCTTAGAAAATACCCTTTAAAAAAAGGAGAGAGAAGGGGAGGAGGGGAGAGGGGAAGGAGAATAAAACGGAGGAGAGTTAAGCAGCTTGGCATAGTGGCCAAAGCCCCGGCCTGGGAGTTCTAGTCATGGGTCATGGGTTCTAGTCCCGGCTCCACCACTTGTCAGCTGGGTGACCTCGGGCAAGTCACTTCACTTCTCTGGGCCTCAGTGACCTCATCTGGAAAATGGGGATGAAGACCGGGAGCCCCCCGTGGGACAGAGATTGTGTCGAACCTGATTTGCTCATTCATTCATTCTTTCAATCGTATTTATTGAGCGCTTACTGTGTGCAGAGCACTGGACTAAGCGCTTGGGAGGTACAAGTTGGCAACATACAGAGACGGTCCCTACCCAACAACGGGCTCACAGGCTAGAAGGGGGAAAAATAACAATGATGGCATTTGTTAAGTGCTTACTCTGTGCCAAACACTGTTCTAAGCACTGGGGAGATACAAGGTGATCAGGTTGTCAATCAGTCAATCAATAAATCATATTTATTGAGCACTTACTGTGTGCAGAGCACTGGACTAAGCGCTTGGGAAGGACAAGTTGGCAACATATAGAGACGGTCCCCACCGAACAGTGGGCTCACAGACTGAAAGAGGGGCTCACAATCGTAATCCCCATTTTCCAGGTAAGAATAATAATAATAATAATAATAATAATGGTATTTATTAAGCGCTTACTATGTGCCAAGCACTGTTCTAAGCACTGGGGAGGTTACAAGGTGATCAGGTTGTCCCACGGGGGGCTCCCAGTCTTCATCCCCATTTGACAGATGAGGGAACTGAGGCCCAGAGAAGTGAAGGGACTTGGCCAAAGTCACCCAGCTGACAAGTGGTGGAGCCGGGATTTGAACCCATGACCTCTGATTCCAAAGCCTGGGCTCTTTCCACTGAGCCACGCTGCTTCTCCAATGAGGTAACTGAGGCACAGAGAAGTTAAGTGACCTGCCCAAAGTCACATAGCTGACAAGCGGCGGAGCTGGGATTCGAACCCACGACCTCTGACTCCCAAGCCCGGGCTCTTTCCACTGCTTAGTACAGTGCCTGGCACATAGTAAGCGCTGAACAAATACCGTTATTATTATTCTTATTAAAGGAGGTGGAAGGGGAGGAAAGGGGAGAGGAGGACTATTGAAAGGAGAGGCTTGGGGAAGAGAAGTTTAGGGAGAATAATAATAATAATAATGATGATAGCATTTATTAAGCGCTTACTATGTGCAAAGCACTGTTCTAAGCGCTGGGGGGGTTACAAGGTGATCAGGTTGTCTCACGGGGAGCTCACAGTCTTCATCCCCATTTTACAGATGAGGTCACTGAGGCCCAGAGAAGTGAAGCGACTTGCCCAAAGTCCCACACCTGACAATTGGCGGAGCCGGGATTTGAACCCATGACCTCTGACTCCAAAGCCCGGGCTCTTTCCAACTGAGCCACGCTGCTTCTCCAGAAGACGCAAGGGTGAGGAGAGGAGAGGTGAGGTGAAGTGGAGAGGAGGGAAGGGGAGGGAAAGGGAGAAAAGGAAATCAATCAATCAATCAATTTATTGAGCGCTTACTGTGTGCAGAGCACTGTACTAAGCGCTTGGGAAGTACAAGTTGGCAACATATAGAGACGGGCCCTACCCGACAGTGGGAAAGGAAGGAAGCTAGTTGTGGATACGGGATGCATTTAACAACTCTATTTTATTGTACTTCTTCTAAGCGTGGCTCAGTGGAAAAAGCCCGGGCTTGGGGGTCAGAGGTCATGGGTTCTAATCCTGTCTCTGCCACGTCTGCTGTGTGACCTTGGGCAAGTCACTTAACTTCTCTGAGCCTCAGTGACCTTACCTGGAAAATGGGGATGAAGACTGTGAGCCCCACGTGGGACAACCTTCATTCATTCATTCAACTGCATTCACTGAGCGCTTACTGTGCGCAGAGCGCTTGACTAAGCACTTGGGGAGTACAAGTTGGCAACTTATAGAGACGGTCCCTACCCAACAGCGGGCTCACAGTCTAGAAGGGGGAGACAGAGAACAAAACAAAACATGTTAATAAAATAAAATAAATAGAATAGTAAATATGTACAAGTAAAATAAATAGAGTAATAAATCTGTACAAACATATATATCCAGGTGCTGTGGGGAGGGGAAAGAGGTAGGGTGGGGGGGAAGGGGAGGAACCTGAGCACCTTGTATCCCCCCCAACGCTTAGAATAATAATAATAATAATAATAATGATGGCATTTATTAAGCGCTTACTATGTGCAAAGCACTGTTCTAAGCGCTGGGGAGGTTACAAGGTGATCAGGTTGTTCCATGGGGGGCTCACGGCCTTAATCCCCATTTTCCAGATGAGGGAATTGAGGCACAGAGAGTGAAGTGACTTGCCTAAAGTCACCCAGCTGACAAGTGGCGGAGCTGGGATTTGAACCCATGACCCGGGCTCTTTCCACTGAGCCACACTGCTTCTCTAATGTGATTGATTGATTGATTGAGAGGTGGCAGGGAAGAGGAGGAGAGGAAAGAACAGGATAGGACAATTGAGGTGAGGAGAGAAAAAGAGTGAGGAGGAGGAGGAAGGTGAGAGAAGAGGAGTAGAGAGGGGAAGAGCAACGTGGCTCAGTGGAAAGAGCCCGGGCTTTGGAGTCAGAGGTCATGGGTTCAAATCCCGGCTCCGCCATCCGTCAGCTGTGTGACTTTGGGCAAGTCACTTCACTTCTCTGGGCTTCAGTGACCTCATCTGGAAAATGGGGATTAAAACTGTGAGCGCCTCGTGGGACAACCTGATCACCTTGTAACCTCCCCAGTGCTTAGAGCAGTGCTTTGCACATAGTAAGTGCTTAACAAATGCCATTGTTATTATTATTATTATTATTAAGAGAGCAGAGGAGAAGAAAGGAGAGAAGACAGGAAGGAGAAGAGAAGGGAGAAGAAGAGAGAAGCAGAAGAGGTGAGCTTCGAACTGTGCTTGACACATAGGAAGCGCTTAACAGATAATTCATTCAAACGTATTTATTGAGCGCTGACTGTGTGCACAGCACTGGACTAAGTGCTTGGGAAGGACAAGTTGGCAACATCTAGAGACAGTCCCTACCCAACAGCGGGCTCACAGTCTAGAAGGGGGAGACGGACAACGAAACAAAACATGTAGACAGGTGTCAAAATCGTCAGAACAAATAGAACTAGAGCTATAGGCACATTAACAAAATAAATCGAATAGTCAATATGTACAAGTAAAATAAATAGAGTAATAAATCTGTACAAACATATTCATTCATTCATTCATTCAATCGCATTTATTGAGCGCTTACTGTGTGCAGAGCACCGGACTAAGCGCTTGGGAAGTCCAAGTTGGCAACATCTAGAGCCGGTCCCTACCCAACAGCGGGTTCACAGTCTAGAAGGGGGAGACAGACAACAAAACAAGAGACATGAACAAAATAAAATAGACTAAATATGTACAAGTAAAATTCATTCATTCATTCAATCGTATTTATTGAGTGCTTACTGTGTGTGGAGCACTGTACTAAGCGCTTGGGAAGTCCAAAATAAATAGAATAAATATGTTCAAGTAAAATAAACAGAGTCATGAATCTGTACAAACATATATACATATATACAGGTGCTGTGGGGAGGGGAAGGAAGTAGAGCAGGGGGGATGGGGAGGAGGAGAGGGAAAAGGGGGCTCAGTCTGGGATAAAAATTATGGTATTTCAATCAATCAATCAATCAATTGTATTTATTGAGCGCTTACTGTGTGCAGAGCACTGGACTAAGCGTTTGGGAAGTACAAGTTGGCAACATCTAGAGACAGTCCCTACCCAACAGTGGGCTCACAGTCTAAAATGGGGAGTTTTAGACTGTTTGTTAAGAGCCTACTATGTGCCAGGAACTGCAATAAGCCCCGGGGTGGATCTAAGCGAATTGGGGCTCACGGTCTTAATCCCCATTTTTCAGATGAGGTAACTGAGGCTATTTTATTTTATTTTATTTTATTTTGTTTTGTTAGTATGTTTGGTTTTGTTCTCTGTCTCCCCCTTTTAGACTGTGATCAGGTTGTCCCACGTGGGACTCACAGTCTTAATCCCCATTTTGCAGATGAGGGAACTGAGGCTCAGAGAAGTTAAGTGACTTTCCCAAGGTCACAAAGCACTTCTGTCCCTCTCCGTCCTTTATTTATTTAATAATAATAATAATAATAATGGCATTTATTAAGCGCTTACTATGTGCAAACCACTGTTCTAAGCGCTGGGGAGGTTACAAGGTGACCAGGTTGTCCCACGTGGGACTCACAGTCTTAATCCCCATTTTGCAGATGAGGTAACTGAGGCTCAGAGAAGTTAAGTGACTTGCCCAAGGTCACACAGCACTTCTGTCCCTCTCCGTCCTTTATTTATTTAATAATAATAATAATGGCATTTATTAAGCGCTTACTATGTGCAAACCACTGTTCTAAGTGCTGAGGAGGTTACAAGGTGATCAGGTTGCCCCACGTGGGGCTCACAGTCTTCATCCCCATTTTACAGATGAGGGAACTGAGGCACAGAGAAGTTAAGTGACTTGCCCAAAGTCACACAGCTGACACTTGGTAGAGCCGGGATTCGAACCCGGGATTCAGGATTCTATTCATGCCTGTCTCCCAGTCTAGACCGTCAGCTCCTTGTGGGAAGGGAATGTGTCTACTGACCCAGTTACAGTATAGTCTCTCAAGCGCTTACTACACTGCTCTGCACGTAGTAAGTACTCAATAAGTACAGTTGATCGACTTGATTGATCGATTGACTCTAGACTGTAAACTTGTTGTGGGCAGGAAACCTGCCTACCAACTCTGTTGTACTGTAATAATGATGGCATTTGTTAAGCGCTTACTATGTGCCAGGCACTGTACTAAGTGCCGTAGTCGGATACAAGTGACTCGATTTGAACACGGTCCCTGTCCCCCATGGGGCTCACAGTCTCAATTCCCATTTTACAGAGGAGGAAACTGAGGCCCTGAGAAGTAAAGTGACTTGCCCAAGGTCACCCAGCAGACAAGAGGCAGAGCCTGGATTAGAACCCATGACCTTCTGACTCTCAGGCCCATGCTGTATCCACTACGCCATGCTGTTTCTCATGCGGTCCTCTCCCCGGTGCTTAGTACAGTGCTTTGCCCACAGTAAGCACTCTATAAATGCCACCGATTGACTGAGAAGACAAGGAGAAGGAGAAGAGGGAGGGGAAGAAATCAGAGGAGAAGAGAAGGAAGGAGAGGAGGAGGAGGAAGAAGAGGAGGAAGAGGGAGAGGAGAGAAGAGAAGAGAAGGAGAGGAGGAGGAGAAAGAGGGAGAGAAGAGATAAGAAGAAAAGAAAGAAGAGAAGAAAGGAGAGAAGGAAGAGGAGGAAGAAGGGGAGGACAGAAGAAGAGAAGAGGAGGGAAGGGAAGGGAAGGGAAGGGAAGGGAAGGGAAGGGAAGGGAAGGGAAGGGAAGAGAAGAGAAGAGAAAAGAGAAGAAGAGAAGAGAAGAGAAGAGAAGAGAAGAGAAGAGAAGAGAAGAGAAGAGAGGAAAGGAGAGGAGGAGGAGGAAGAAGAGGAAGAAGAGGGAGAGGAGAGAAGAGAAAAGGAGAGGAGGAGGAGGAGGAGAAAGAGGGAGAGAAGAGACAAGAAGAGAAGAAAGGAGAGGAGGAGGAGGAGGAAGAGGAGGAAGAAGGGGAGGACAGGAGAGAAAAGAGAAGAAAGAAGAGAAGAAAGGAGAGGAGGAGGAGGAAGAAGAGGAGGAAGAGGGAGAGGAGAGAAGAGAAAAGAAAAGAAGGAGAGGAGGAGGAGGAGAAAGAGGGAGAGAAGAGAAGAGACAAGAAGAGAAGAAAGGAGAGAAGGAGGAGGAAGAAAGGGAGGACAGGAGAGAAGAGAAGAGAAGAGAAGAGAAGAGAAGAGAAGAGAAGAGAAGAGAAGAGAAGAGAAGAGAAGAGAAGAGAAGAGAAGAGAAGAGAAGAGAAGAGAAGAGAAGAGAAGAGGAGAGGGGAGGAGAGGAGAGGAGAGAGGAGAGGAGAGGAGAGGAGAGAGGAGAGGAGGAAGAGGAGGAAGGGGGGAGGAGAGAAGAGAAGAAAGGAGAAGAGGATGAGAAGAGAAGAAAGGAGAAAAAGAGGAGGAGGAGAAGGAGGAGAAAGTGGGAGAGGAGAGAAGAGAAGGAGAGGAGGAGGAGGAGGAGGACAAGGAGGAGGACAAGGAGCAGGAGGTGGGGACCCAACCCCACCCCACTACCTGGGCACCATCCAACGCCAACATCCAACACCCGTCCACATGTTTTGTTTTGTTGTCCGTCTCCCCCTTCTACACTGTGAGCCCACTGTTGGGTAGGGACTGTCTCGAGATGTTGCCAACTTGGGCTTCCCAAGCGCTTAGTACAGTGCACTGCACACAGTAAGCGCTCAATAAATACGACTGAATGAATGAATGATGCCTGTCTACTTCAATGAATCAATCATATTTATTGAGCGCTTACTGTGTGCAGAGCACTGGATTAAGCGCTTGGGAAGTACAAGTCATAACATATAGAGATGGTCCCGACCCAACAGTGGGCTCACAGTCTAGAAGGGGGAGACAGAGAACAAAACCAAACATATTAACAAAATAAAATAATAAAATAGATAAGTGCAAGTAAAATAAATAAATAGAATAATAAATATGTACAAACATATACACATATATACAGGTGCTGTGGGGAAGAAAAGGAGGTAAGATGCGGGGGATGAAGAGGGGGATGAGGGGGAGAAGAAGGAGGGGGCTCAGTATGGGAAGGCCTCCTGGAGGAGGTGAGCTCTCAGTAGGGCCTTGAAGGGAGGAAGAGAGCGAGCTTGGCGGATGGGCAGAGGGAGGGAGGGCATTCCAGGCCCGGGGGAGGACGTGGGCCGGGGGTCGATGGCGGGACAGGCGAGAGCGAGGCCTAACGGGGAGGAGATTAGCGGTAGAGTGGAGGGTGCGGGCTGGGCCGGAGAAGGAGGGAAGGGAGGTAAGGTAGGAGGGGGCGAGGGGATGGATGGATGGACAGCCTGGAAGCCCAGGGTGAGGAGTTTCTGCCTGATGCGCAGATTGATTGGTAGCCACTGGAGATTTTTGAGGAGGGGAGTAACATGCCCAGAGCGTTTCTGGACAAAGACAATCCAGGCAGCGGCATGAAGTATGGATTGAAGTGGGGAGAGACACGAGGATGGGAGATCAGAGAGGAGGCTGATGCAGTAGTCCAGACGGGATAGGATGAGAGCTTGAACGAGCAGGGTAGCGGTTTGGATGGAGAGGAAAGGGCGGATCTTGGCAATGTTGTGGAGCTGAGACCGGCAGGTTTTGGTGACGGCTCGGATGTGAGGGTTGAATGAGAGAGCGGAGTCGAGGATGACACCGAGGTTGCGGGCTTGTGAGACGGGAAGGATGGTAGTGCCGTCCACAGAGATGGGAAAGTCAGGGAGAGGGCAGGGTTTCGGACGGAAGACAAGGAGTTCAGTCTTGGACATGTGGAGTTTTAGGTGGCGGGCAGACATCCAGATGGAGATGTCCTGAAGGCAGGAGGAGATGCGAGCCTGGAGGGAGGGGGAGAGAGCAGGGGCAGAGATGCAGATCTGGGTGTCATCAGAGATGATAGCTGAAGCCATGGGAGCGAATGAGGTCACCAAGGGAGTGAGTGTAGATCGAGAACAGAAGGGGACCGAGCACTGAACCTTGGGGAACCTCCACAGTAAGGGGATGGGAGGGGGAGGAGGAGCCTGCAAAAGAGACTGAGAATGAACGACCGGAGAGATAAGAGGAGAACCAGGAGAGGACGGAGTCTGTGAAGCCAAGGTCGGCTAGCATGTTGAGGAGAAGGGGGTGGGCCACAGTGTCGAAGGCAGCTGAGAGGTCGAGGAGGATTAGGATAGAGTAGGAGCCTTTGGATTTGGCAAGCAGGAGGTCATTGGTGACCTTTGAGAAGGCAGTTTCCGTGGAATGTAGGGGACGGAAGCCAGACTGGAGGGGGTCGAGGAGAGAGTTGGTGTTGAGGAATTTGAGGCAGCGCATGTAGACGACTCGTTCAAGGAGTTTGGAAAGGAATGGTAGGAGGGAGATGGGACGATAACTAGAAACTAGAAGGTGAGGTGGGGTCAAGAGAGGGTTTTTTTAGGATGGGAGAGACATGGGCGTGTTTGAAGGCAGAGGGGAAGGAACCAGTGGAGAGTGAGTGGTTGAAGATGGAAGTTAAGGAGGGGAGAAGGGACGGAGTGAGAGATTTCATGAGATGAGAGGGAATGGGGTCAGAAGCACAGGTGGCCGGAGTAGCACTTGAGAGGAGGGAGGAGAGCTCCTCTGAGGAGACTGCGGGGAAGGATGGGAGAGTAGCAGACAGCGTTGAGAGCCGGGGGGTTGCAGAAGGCGCGGGAGTGACTTTGGGGAGGTCGGACCTGATGGATTTAATTTTATTAATGAAGAAGGAGGCCAGATCGTTGGGGGTGAAGGAAGGAGGAGGGGGAGGAACCGGGGGCCTGAGAAGGGAGTTGAATGTACGGAAGAGCTGACGGGGATGATGGGCACGGGTGTCAATAAGGGAGGAGAAATAATTTTGTCTGGCAGAGGAGAGGGCTGAGTTAAGGCAGGAAAGGATTGAACGAGGTTGGCACGGTGTTTAGACTTTTGCCAGCAGCGATCGGCAGCTCGAGCATAAGAGCGAAGGAGGCAGACGGTGGCAGTGATCCAGGGCTGTGGGTTAGTGGTGCGAGAGCGGCGAAGGGAAAGGGGAGCGAGGGAGTCGAGCTGAGCAGAAAGCGGAGAGTTAAGAGCAGTAATCTGCGTTGAATTGAGAGCTTAGTACAGTGCTCTGCACACAGTAAGCGCTCGAGCCCATAGTACAGAATAGCTCCACACACGGAGTGAGCTTGATTCATTCAATTAATAGTATTTATTGAGTGCTTACGGTGTGCAGAGCACTGGACTAAGCGCTTGGAAAGTACAGTTCAGACATATTCAACCCACATATTTAATCTCTCAATCGACCGACAGTATTTATTGAGGGCTTACTATGTGCAAGCGCTTAGCACAGTGCTCTGCACACAGTAAGCACTCGAACCCATACTACGGCACAGCTCTATGCACGGAGTGAGCTTGATTCATTTGTTCCTTCATTCAATCGTATTTATTGAGCACTTACCGTGTGCAGAGCACTGGACTAAGCGCTTGGAAAGTACAGTTCAGACATATTCAACCCACATATTCAATCTCTCAATCGACCGACGGTATTTATTGAGGGCTTACTATGTGCAAGCGCTTAGTACAGTGCTCTGCACACAGTAAGCGCTCGAACCCATAGTACAGCATAGCTCTACGCACGGAGTGAGCTTGATTCATTCATTTAATCGTATTTATTGAGCGCTTACTGTGTGCAGAGCACTGGGCTAAGCGCTTGGAAAGTACAGTTCAGACATATTCAACCCACATATTCAATCTCTCAATCGACCGACGGTATTTATTGAGGGCTTACGATGTGCAAGCGCTTAGTACAGTGCTCTGCACACAGTAAGCGCTCAAGACCATAGTACGGCATAGCTCTATGCACGGAGTAAGCTTGATTCATTCATTCCTTCATTCAATTGTATTTATTGAGCGCTTACTGTGTGCAGAGCACTGGACTAAGCGCTTGGAAAGTGCAGTTCAGACAGATTCAACCCACATATTCAATCTCTGAATCAATCGATGGTATTTATTGAGGTATTTATTGAGTGCAGAGCACTGCACTAAAGCGCTTGGGAGAGGACAATACAAAAGAATTAGCAAACGCGTCCTGCCCATAATGAAGCAGCATGGCTCAGTGGAAAGAGCCCTGGCTTTGGAGTCAGAGGTCATGGGTTCAAATCCCAGCCCCGCCAACTGTCAGCTGTGTGACTTTGGGCAAGTCACTTCACTTCTCTGGGCCTCAGTTCCCTCATCTGGAAAATGGGGATGAAGACTGTGAGCCCCCCGTGGGACAACCTGATCACCTTGTAACCTCCCCTGTGCTTAGAACAGTGCTTTGCACATAGTAAGCGCTTAATAAATGCCATCATCATCATCATCATCATGTCTGCTGTGTGACCTTGGGCAAGTCACTTCACTTCTCTGGGCCTCAATGACCTCATCTGTCAAATAGGGATGAAGACTATGAGCCCCCCGTGGGACAACTGGATCACCTTGTAACCTCCCCCATGCTTAGAACAGTGCTTTGCACATAGTAAGCGCTTAATAAATGCCATCATCATCATGTCTGCTGTGTGACCTTGGGCAAGTCACTTCACTTCTCTGGGCCTCAGTGACCTCATCTGTCAAGTGGGGATGAAGACTGTGAGCCCCCCATGGGACAACTGGATCACCTTGCAACCTCCCCCGTGCTTAGAACAGTGCTTTGCACATAGTAAGCGCTTAATAAATGCCATCATCATCATCATCATGTCTGCTGTGTGACCTTGGGCAAGTCACTTCATTTCTCTGGGCCTCAGTTCCCTCATCTGTCAAATGGGGATGAAGACTGGGAGCCCCCCGTAAGACAACCAGATCACCTTGCAACCTTCCCAGCGCTTAGAACAGTGCTTTGCACATAGTAAGCGCTTAATAAATGCCATCATCATCATCATCATGTCTGCTGTGTAACCTTGGGCAAGTCACTTCACTTCTCTGGGCCTCAGTGACCTCATCTGTAAAATGGGGATGAGGACTGTGAGCCCCCCGTAGGACAACCTGATCACCTTGTAATCTCCCCATCGCTTAGAACAGTGCTTTGCACCTAGCAAGCGCTTACTAAATGCTATCATTATGATTATTATTATTAATGAGCTTATCATTAAATAAGCTCCCATTAAATAATTCCCTTCAAAGCCCTACTGAGAGCTCACCTCCTCCAGGAGGCCTTCCCACACTCAGCCCCTTCCTTCCTCTCCCCCTTGACCCCCTCTCCATCCCCCCATCTTACCTCCTTCCCCTCCCCAAAGCACCTGTATATATGAATATATGTTTGTACATATTCATTACTCTATTTTATTTGTACATATTTATTCTATTTATTTTATTTTGTTAATATATTTGGTTTTGTTCTCTGTCTCCCCTTTGTACATATTTATTACTCTATTTATTTTACTTGTACATATTTATTCTACTTATTTTATTTTGTTAATATTTTTTGTTTTGTTGTCTGTTGCCCCCTTCTAGACTGTGAGCCCGCTGTTGGGTAGGGACCGTCTCTAGATGTTAACCTGATCACCTTGTATCCTCCCCAGTTCCCAAGTGCTCAGTCCAGTGCTCTGCACACAGTAGGCACTCAATAAATACGACAGGATGAATGAATGAACAACCTGATTCATTCATTCATTCATTCATTTGTATTTATTGAGCGCTTACTGTGTGCAGAGCACTGTACTAAGCGCTTGGAAAGTACAATTTGGCAACAGATAGAGACAATCCCTACAGTAAGCGCTCAATAAATACGATTGGATGAATGAATGAACTACCTGGTCACCTTGTATCCTCCCCAGTTCCCAAGCACTCACTCCAGTGCTCTGCACACAGTAAGCGCTCAATAAATACGATTGGATGAATGAACGAACAACCTGATCACCTTGTATCCTCCCCAGTTCCCAAGCGCTTAGTCCAGTGCTCTGCACACAGTAAGCGCTCCATCAATACGACTGAATGAATGAATGAACAACCTGATCACCTTGTATCCTCCCCAGTTCCCAAGCGCTTAGTCCAGTGCTCTGCACACAGTAAGCGCTCAATAAATACGATTGAATGAATAAATGAACCCGATCACCTTGTATCCTCGCCAGTTCCCAAGCACTTAGTCCAGTGCTCTGCACACAGTAAGCGCTCAATAAATACGATTGAATGAATAAATGAACCCGATCACCTTGTATCCTCGCCAGTTCCCAAGCGCTTAGTCCAGTGCTCTGCACACAGTAAGCGCTCAATAAATACGATTGAATGAATAAATGAACCCGATCACCTTGTATCCTTGCCAGTTCCCAAGCACTTAATCCAGTGCTCTGCACACAGTAAGCGCTCAATAAGTACGATTGGATGAATGATTGAACAACCTGATCACCTTGGATCCTCCCCAGTGCTGAGAATAGTGCTTTGCGCATAGCAAGCGCTTAATAAATGCTTAATATTATTATTATTAATGAGCTTATCCTTAAATCCTGTCAGTTCGACCTTCACAACATCGCTGCCATTCGTCCTTTCCTTACGATGGATACGACTGATTGATGATGATGATGATGATGATGATGATGATGATGATGATGATGATTGATTGATTGATTTCCTGTCTATCCAAACGGCTACTACACTAATCCAGGCATTTCTCCACTCCCGCCCTGAGGACTGTATCAGCCTCCCCGCCGACCTCCTGGCCTCCTGTCTCTTCCCACTCCAGCCCAGACTTCACTCTGCTCCCCGCATAATCAATGCCATTATTATTATCATTATTATTATTATTAATCATTAGAAGCAGCATGGCTCAGTGGACAGAGCCTGGGCTTTGGAGTCAGAGGTCCTGGGTTCGAATCCCGACTCCACCACATGTCTGCTGTGTGACCTTGGGCAAGTCACTTCACTTCTCTGAGCCTCGGTTCCCTCATCTGGAAAATGGGGATGAAGACTGGGAGCCCCCCGAGGGACAACCTGATCACCTTGTAACCCCCCCAGCGCTTAGAACAGTGCTCTGCACATAGTAAGCGCTTAACAAATGCCATCATTATGATTATTATCATTTCTCTACAAAAACGTTCAGTCCACATCTCCCCACTGGGCAAGACCCCTCGAGGGGTTACCCATCCATCTCCTCATTGGACAGAAACTCCTCCCTGTTGGCTTTATTCATTCCTTCCTTCATTCAATCAATCGTATTTATTGAGCTCTTACTGTGTGCAGAGCACTGGACTAAGCGCTTGGGAAGGACAAATTGGCAACATATAGAGACAGTCCCTACCCAACATTCATTCATTCATTCAATCGTATTTATTGAGCGCTTCCTGTGTGCAGAGCACTGGACTAAGCGTTTGGGAAGGACAAATTGGCAACATAGAGAGACGATCCCTACCCAACATTCATTCATTCATTCAATCGTATTTATTCATCATCATCATCATCATCAATCGTATTTATTGAGCGCTTACTGTGTGCAGATCACTGGACTAAGCGCTTGGGAAGTACAAGTTGGCAACATCTAGAGACGGTCCCAACCCAACATTCATTCATTTATTCATTCATTCAATCGTATTTATTGAGCGCTTACTGTGTGCAGAGCACTGGACTAAGCGCTTGGGAAAGGCAAATTGGCAACATATAGAGACGGTCCCTACCCAACATTCATTCAGTCGTATTTATTGAGCGTTTACTGTGTGCAGAGCACTGTACAAAGCGCTTGGGAAGTACAAGTTGGCAACATGTAGAGACGGTCCCTACCCAACATTCATTCATTCATTCAATCATATTTATTGAGCGCTTACTGTGTGCAGAGCACTGGACTAAGCGCTTGGGAAGGACAAATTGGCAACATATAGAGACGGTCCCTACCCAACATTCATTCATTCATTCAATTGTATTTATTGAGCGCTTACTGTGTGCAGAGCACTGGACTAAGCGCTTGGGAAGTCCAAGTCGGCAACACATAGAGATGGTCCCTACTCAACAGCGGGCTCACAGTCTCACCACTTATGGCCATATCCATCATTTATTTATTTATGTTAATGCCCGTCTGCCCCTCTAGTCTGTAAGCTCACTGTGGGCAGAGAATGGGTCTGTTATATTGCTGTGTCGTACTCTCCCAAGCGCTCAGTACAGTGCCCTGCACGTGGAAAGTGCTCCATAAAAACGACTGGATGATTGACAGAAGCCCATCAGGTCCCACATGTCCCTAAGTAGGAGGGACAACAGGTAATAATAATGTTAGTACTTGTTAATCAATCAATCAATCGTATTTATTGAGTGCTTACTGTGTGCAGAGCACTGTACTAAGCACTTGGGAAGTTAAGCGCTTACTATGTGCCAAGCACTGTTCTAATAATAATAATAATAATAATGGCATTTATTAAGCGCTTACTACGTGCAAAGTACTGTTCTAAGCACTGAGGAGGTTACAAGGTGATCAGGTTGTCCCAGGGGGGGCTCACAGTCTTAATCCCCATTTAACAGATGAGGTAACTGAGGCCCAGAGAAGTGAAGTGACTTGCCTAAAGTCACCCAGCTGACAAATGGCAGAGCCGGGATTTGAACCCATGACCTCTGACTCCAAAGCCCGGGCTCTTTCCATTGAGCCACGCTGCTTCTAAGCGCTGGGGGAGACATGAGGTCATCGGGTGGTCCCCCGTGGGGCTCACAGTCTTCACCCCCATTTGACAGATGAGGGAACTGAGGCCCAGAGAAATGAAGTGGTTTGCCCAAGGTCACACAGCCGACAAGCGGTGGAGCCGGGATTCGAATCCACGACCTCTGACTCCCAAACCCGGGCTCTTTCCACTGAGCCACGCTGCTTCTCTACTGAAGCGGATGAGGGAGCTGAGGCCCGGAGAAGTGAAGTGACGAGAAGCAGCGTGGCTCAGTGGAAAGAGCCCGGGCTTGGGAGTCAGGGGTCGTGGGTTCGAATCCCGGCTCTGCCAGTTGTCAGCTGGGTGACTTTGGGCAAGTCACTTCACTTCTCTGAAGCCTCAGTTCCCTCATCTGTAAAATGGGGATGAAGACTGTGAGCCCCGCGTGGGACAACCTGATCTCCTTGTAACCTCCCCAGCGCTTAGAACAGTGCTTGCACATAGTAAGCACTTAATAAATGCCATCTTTATTATATTATTATTATTATTATTATCATTATTATTATTATTATTATTATCTAAGCAGAGATTAGAACACAGGTCCTCTGACTCCCAGGACTGACTGTTTCCGCTAGACCCAGCTGTTTCCAACTCCGCTGGAGAGTCCGACTCTAATGCTGGACTAATCTAAACTAATCACTCTAATCTAATCTAATCAATAAATCCGACTGAATGAATAATGTCCTCTCCCAAACGTTCAGCACAGTGCTCTGCCCACGGTAGACGTGGAAGCTCTTTGAGGGCAGAGATTGTGTTTACCAGCTGTACTGGACGCCCTCGAGCCCATAGTACGGCATAGCTCTACGCACGGAGTGAGCTTGATTCATTCAACCGTATTTATTGAGCGCTTACTGTGTGCAGAGCACTGGACTAAGCGCTTGGGAAGTACATAAATGCCACTCAGGGATCGATGGTCCCTCCCGGCTACGCCCTCCCCATTCATTCATTCATTCATTCATTCATTCAATCGTATTTATTGAGCGCTTACTGTGTGCTGAGCACTGTACTAAGCGCTTGGGAAGTCCAAGTTGGCAACATATAGAGACGGTCCCTACCCAACAGTGGGCTCACAGTCTAGTCCATCAATCCATCGATCCTATTTATTGAGCGCTTACTGTGTGCAGAGTGCTGTACTACGTGCTTGGGAGAGTAATAATAATAATGATCACTGTGGTGCTTGGTAATAATGATGGTATTTGGGGTTTTTTTGTTTTGTTTTTGTTTTAATGGTATTTGTTAAGCGCTTACTTTGTGCAAAGCACTGTCCTAAGCGCTGGGGAGGTTACAAGGTGATGAGGTTGTCCCACGGGGGGCTCACAGTCTTCATCCCCATTATACAGATGAGGTCACTGAGGCACAGAGAAGTGACTTGCCCAAAGTCACACAGCTGACAGTTGGCGGAGCCAGGATTTGAACCCGTGACCTCTGACTCCAAAGCCCGGGCTCTTTCCACTGAGCCACCCTGCTTCTCTTCGCTTTGTTAAGTGCTTACTCTGTGCCAAGCACTGTTCTAAGCGCTGGGGAGGTTACAAGGAAATCAGGTTGTCCCACGCGGGGCTCACGGTCTTCATCTGCATTTTACAGATGAGGGAACTGAGGCTTCAGAGAAGTGAAGTGACTTGCCCAAAGCAACACAGCTGGAGTCAGAGGTCATGGGTTCAAGTCCCGGCTCCGCTACTTGTCAGCTGGGTGACTTTGGGCAAGTCGCTTCACTTCTCTGGGCCTCAGTTCCCTCATCTGGAAAATGGGGATTAAAATTGTGATCCCCCCTGTGGGACAACCTGATCACCTTGTAACCACCCCAGTGCTTAGAACAGTGCTTTGCACATAGTGAGCGCTTAACAAATATCAACATTATTATTATTATTCTCTGGGCCTCAGTTACCTCGTCTGTAAAATGGGGATGAAGACTGGGAGGCCGCCGTGGGACAACCTGATCACCTTGTAACCACCCCAGTGCTTAGAACAGTGCTTTGCACATAGTAAGCGCTTAACAAATATCAACATTATTATTATTATTCTCTGGGCCTCAGTGACCTCATCTGGAAAATGGGGATGAAGACTGGGAGCCTGCCGTGGGGCAACCTGATCACCTTGTAACCTCCCCAGCACTTAGAACAGTGCTTTGCACATAGTAAGCGCTTAACAAATATCAACATTATTATTATTATTCTCTGGGCCTCAGTGACCTCATCTGGAAAATGGGGATGGAGACTGTGATCCCCCTGTGGGACAACCTGATTACCTTGTAACCTCCCCAGTGCTTAGAACGGTGCTTTGCACATAGTAAGCGCTTAACAAATATCAACATTATTATTATTATTCTCTGGGCCTCAGTGACCTCATCTGGAAAATGGGGATGGAGACTGTGAGCCCCCCGTGGGACAACCTGACTACCTCGTAACTTCCCCAGCGCTTAGAACAGTGCTTTGCACAGAGTAAGCACTTAATAAATGCCATAAAAAAAAAAAGTGGCGGAGCTGGGATTAGAACCCACGACCTTTGACTCCCAAACCCGGGCTCTTTCCACTAGGCCC
Organism: Tachyglossus aculeatus; assembly: GCF_015852505.1. Taxonomy (NCBI): domain Eukaryota; kingdom Metazoa; phylum Chordata; class Mammalia; order Monotremata; family Tachyglossidae; genus Tachyglossus; species Tachyglossus aculeatus. The sequence continues at coordinate 8,118,771 of NC_052066.1, read as the reverse complement.
CGCTGCTTACTATGTGCCAGGCAGTGTACTAAGCGCTGGGGTAGATACAAGCAAATCAGGTTGGACACAGTCCCTGCCCCACAAGGGGCTCACAGTTTTAATCCCCATTTTCCAGATGAGGGAACTGAGGCCCAGAGAATGGAAGTGACCCGCCCAGGGTCACCCAGCAGACAAGCGAGAAGCCGTGTGGTTTCGGGGCAAGAACCTGGGCTTGGAAGTCAGAGGTCGTGGGTTCTAATCCCACCTCTGCCACTTCATCATCATCATCATAATAATAATAATAATAATAATAATGGCATTTATTAAGCACTTACTATGTGCAAAGCACTGTTCTAAGCGCTGGGGAGGTTACAAGGTGATCAGGTTGTCCCACGGGGGGCTCACAGTCTCCATCCCCATTTTCCAGATGAGGTCACTGAGGCCCAGAGAAGTTGCCCAAAGTCCCACAGCTGACAATTGGCGGAGCCGGGATTTGAACCCGAGACCTCTGACTCCAAAGCCTGGCCTCTTTCCACCGAGCCACGCTGCTTCTCTTGTCAGCTGGGTGACTTTGGGCAAGTCCCTTCACTTCTCCGGGCCTCAGTGACCTCATCTGTCAAATGGGGACTAAAACTGTGAGCCCCCACGTGGGATGACCTGATTACCCTGTATCTCCCCCGGCGCTTAGAACAGTGCTTGGCACATAGTAAGCGCTTCACCAATAACACCATCATTATTTTATTATTATTATTATTACTGTGAGCCCGTTGTTGGGTAGGGACCGTCTCTATATGTTGCCGACTTGTCCTTCCCAAGCGCTTAGTCCAGTGCTCCGCGCACCGTAAGCGCTCAATAAATACGATGGAATGAATGAATGAATGGTGGAGCCGGGATTAGAACCCTCAGCGTGGCTCAGTGGAAAGAGCCCGGGCTTTGGAGTCAGAGGTCATGGGTTCGAATCCCGGCTCTGCCACACGTCCGCTGTGTGACCTTGGGCAAGTCACTTCACTTCTCCGGGCCTCAGTTCCCTCATCTGTAAAATGGGGATTAAGATTGTGAGCCCCACGTGGGGCAACCTGATCACCTTGTATCCCCCCCAGCGCTTAGAACAGTGCTCTGCACATAGAAAGCGCTTAACAAATACCACCATTATTATTATGTAGACAGGTGAATTAAGCGCTTACTATGCAGAAGCCCAGAGAAGCAGTGTGGCTCAGTGGAAAGAGCCCAGGCTTGGGAGTCAGAGGTCATGGGTTCAAATCCCGGCTCCTCCAATTGTCAGCTGTGTGACTTTGGGCGAGTCACTTCACTTCTCTGGGCCTCAGTGACCTCATCTGTCAAATGGGGATTAAGATTGGGAGCCCCCTGTGTTAATATGTTTGGTTTTGTTGTCTGTCTCCCCCTTCTAGCCTGTGAGCCCACTGTTGGGTAGGGACCATCTCTAGATGTTGCCAACTTGGACTTCCCAAGAGCTTAGTACAGTGCTCTGCACACAGTAAGCACTCAATAAATACGATTGATTGATTGACCGTCTCTATATGTTGCCAACTTGAGCTTCACAGACTCCGTCCTCTCCTGGTTCTCCTCTTATCTCTCCGGTCGTTCTTTCTCAGTCTCTTTTGCAGGCTCCCCCTCCCCCTCCCATCCCCTTACTATTGGGGTTCCCCAAGGTTCAGTGCTTGGTCCTCTTCTGTTCTCGATCTACGCGCACTCCCTCGGTGACCTCATTCGCTCCCACGGCTTCAACTATCATCTCTACGCTGATGACACCCAGATCTCCATCTCTGCCCCTGCTCTCTCCCCCTCTCTCCAGGCTCGCATCTCCTCCTGCCTTCAGGACCCTGCCCTCTCCTTGACTTTCCCGTCACTGTAGACGGCACTACCATCCTTCCCGTCTCACAGGCCTGCAACCTTGGTGTCATCCTCGACTCCGCTCTCTCGTTCACCCCTCACATCCAAGCCGTCACCAAAACCTGCCGGTCTCAGCTCCACAACATTGCCAAGATCCGCCCTTTCCTCTCCATCCCAACCGCTACCCTGCTCATTCAAGCTCTCATCCTATCCCGTCTGGAATACTGCATCAGCCTTCTCTCTGATCTCCCATCCTTGTGTCTCTCCCCACTTCAACCCATACTTCATGCTGCTGCCCGGATTATCTTCTCACCCTGGGCTTCAAGGCCGTCCATCACCTCACCCCCTCCTCCCTCACCTCCCTTCTCTCCTTCTCCAGCCCAGCCCGCACCCTCCGCTCCTCCACCGCTGATCTCCTCACCGTACCTCGCTCTCGCCCGTCCCACCATCGACCCCCGACCCACGTCCTCCCCCGGGCCTGGAATGCCCCCAATCCCTCTGCCCATCCGCCAAGCTGGCTCTCTTCCTCCCTTCAAGGCCCTGCTGAGAGCTCACCTCCTCCAGGAGGCCTTCCCACTCTCAGCCCCCTCCTTCCTCTCCCCCTCGTCCCCCTCTCCATCCCCCCCATCTTACCTCCTTCCCTTCCCCACAGCACCTGTATATATGTATATATGGTTGTACATATTTATTACTCTATTTATTTATTTTATTTGTACATATCTATTCTATTTATTTTATTTTGTTAGTATGTTTGGTTTTGTTCTCTGTCTCTCCCTTTTAGACTGTGAGCCCACTGTTGGGTACGGACTGTCTCTAGATGTTGCCAATTTGTACTTCCCAAGCACTTAGTACAGTGCTCTGCACATAGTAAGCGCTCAATAAATACGATTGATGATGATGATGATGATGATGACATCTCCATCTGGATGTCTGCCCGCCACCTAAAACTCAACATGTCCAAGACTGAACTCCTTATCTTCCCTCCCTCTCCCTGACTTTCCCTGTTGACGGCACTACCATCCTTCCCGTCTCACAAGCCCGCAACCTCGGTGTCGTCCTCGACTCCGCTCTCTCGTTCACCCCTCACATCCGATCCATCATCAAAACCTGCCAGTCTCACCTCTGTGACATTGCCGAGATCCGCCCTTTCCTCTCCGTCCCAACCGCTACCCTGCTCGTTCAAGCTCTCATCCTATCCCGTCTGGACTACTGCACCAGCCGTCTCTCTGATCTCCCGTCCTCATGTCTCTCCCCACTTCAATCCATACTTCACGCCACTGCCCGGATTGTCTTTGTCCAGAAACGCTCTGGGCCTGTTACTCCCCTCCTCAAAAATCTCCAGTGGCTAACAATCAATCTGCGCATCAGGCAGAAACTCCTCCCCCTGGGCTTCCAGGCTGTCCATCCATCCATCCATCCATCCCCTGGCCCCCTCCTACCTCACCTCCCTTCTCTCCTTCTCCAGCCCAGCCCGCACCCTCCGCTCCTCCGCTGCTAATCTCCTCACCGTACCTCATTCTCGCCTGTCCCACCATCCTCCCCCTGGTCTGGAATACCCTCCCTCCACACATCTTCATCCCCACATCTTCCTCCCTTCAAGGCCCTACTGAGAGCTCACCTCCTCCAGGAGGCCTTCCCACACTCAGCCCCCTCCTTCCTCTCCCCCTCGTCCTTCTCTCCATCCCCCCCATCTTACCTCCTTCCCTTCCCCACAGCACCTGGATATATATATATGTTTGTACATATTTATTACTCTATTTATTTTACTTGTACATATTTATTCTATTTATTTTATTCTGTTAATACGTTTGGTTTTATTCTCTGTCTCCCCCTTCTAGACTGTGAGCCCACTGTTGGGTAGGGACCACCTCTGTATGCTGCCAACTTGTACTTCCCAAGTGCTTTGTACAGTGCTCTGCACACAGTAAGCGCTCAATAAATACGATTGAATGAATGAATGAATGAACTTGGACTTCCCAAGCACTTAGTCCAGTGCTCTGCACACAGTAAGCGCTCAATAAATACGATTGATTGATTGATTGATTGACAACCTGATCACCTTGTATCCCCCCCAGCCAAATGCCATCATTATTATTAGTAGTAGTAGTAGTAGCGCTCGACCGTCTGATTCCCAGGACCGGGCCCCAACTACTATCCCACCCTGTGGGTAGACACGTTCCCTTTTTACACCCCATCATTCATTCATTCATTCAATCACATTTATCGAGTGCTTGCTGTGTGCACCGTACTAAGCGCTTGGGAAGTACAAGTCAGTAGTATCTAGAGACGGTCCCGTCCCCCGGCCGTCCCGTCCTCGCCCCTCAGGCTGCCCAGGCCGTCGGGGCGACCGAGCCAGGCGTCGAGGCCCGCGTCTCCGGAGCCGGTGGCGAGCGGGGGGCCCCGAGGAGGACGCCTCTGCCCCCCCGGGGTCCGCCCGCCCCCCAACCCCGTCGTCGTCCCGTCCCGCCAGCCGGGCCGGGGGCTCCCCGGGGCCGGGCGGGCCCAGGCGGGGACGGGCAGAGAAGAGAGCTTTGATTCAGGGAGCGGACCAGGCCTCCGCTTGAGGTCTGCCCGGTGAAACGCGGCTCTGTGGCCGCAGTGTCTGCGAACGGATGGAAAGGCCCATAAAGGCCCGACGGAGGCCCGCGGAGCAGGGGACAGGGATAAATATAGAAGGAGGAAACCCAAGGGGCTGCGGGCGGGGGGCGGAAGGCCCCTCCCTGCCCCGGAAAGCGGCCCCAGGGACGGCGGGCGGGCGGCCGGGCGGGAGCCGGGCGAGGAATGAGGCCTGGTGCCGGACGGCCGACGGCGGCGGCGGCGGCGGCGGTGGCGACGGATGGACCCTGCAAGAGAGGGAGGGAGGGAGGGAGGGAGGACCGACGTGCCGGTGGACTGGGGGGTCGGCCGGTCAGCTCCAGGCTGGCCCCCCTCCTTTCCTCACCTTCACGTGTTGCCCATCCCCTACTTTCCCCCAGGCCGGCCTGGTCAATCAATCGATCAATCAATCGTATTTCTTGAGTGCTTACTGTGTGCAGAGCACTGGACTAAGCGCTTGGGAAGGACAAGTTGGCAACATCCCCATCCCCATTTCCTCACCTTCCCGTGTAGTCCATCCCCTACTTTCCCCCAGTCCGGCCTGGTCAATCAATCGATCAATCAATTGTATTTCTTGAGCCCTTACTGTGTGCAGAGCACTGGACTAAGCGCTTGGGAAGGACAAGTTGGCACCATCCCCCTCCCCATTTCCTCACCTTCCCGTGGTGTCCATCCCCTACTTTCCCCCAGGCCAGACTGGTCAGTCAATCAATCAATCAATCAATGAATCAATCAATCGTATTTATTGAGCGCTTACTGTGTGCAGAGCACTGGACTAAGCGCTTGGGAAGGACAACTTGGCAACATCCCCCTCCCCATTTCCTCACCTTCCCATGTTGTCCATCCCCTACTTTCCCCCAGTCTGGCCTGGTCCATTCACCCTCAATTATAATAATAATAATGATGGCATTTATTAAGCACTTACTGTGTGTAAAGCAATCAATCAATCAATCAATCGTATTTCTTGAGCGCTTACTGTGTGCAGAGCACTGGACTAAGCGCTTGGGAAGGACAAGTTGGCAACATACTTGGACAGGGTGGTCCATCCATCCCCCTCCCCATTTCCTCACCTTCCCGTGTTGTCCATCCCCTACTTTCCCCCAGGCCGGCCTGGTCAATCAATCAATCAATCAATCGCATTTATTGAGCGCTTACTGTGTGCAGAGCACTGGACTAAGCGCTTGGGAAGGACAAGTTGGCAACATCCCCCTCCCCATTTCCTCACCTTCCCGTGTTGTCCATCCCCTACTTTCCCCGAGTCTGGCCTGGTCCATTCACCCTCAATTATAATAATAATAATAATGATGGCATTTATTAAGCACTTACTGTGTGTAAAGCAATCAATCAATCAATCGTATTTATTCAGCGCTTACTGTGTGCAGAGCACTGGACTAAGCACTTGGGAAGGACAAGTTGGCAACATCCCCCTCCCCATTTCCTCACCTTCCCGTGTTGTCCATCCCCTACTTTCCCCCAGTCCGGACTGGTCCATTCATCCTCAGTAATAATAATAATAATAATGATGATGGCATTTATTAAGCGCTTACTATGTGCAAAGCAATCAATCAATCAATCAATCAATCGTATTTCTTGAGCGCTTACTGTGTGCAGAGCACTGGACTAAGCACTTGGGAAGGACAAGTTGGCAACATACTTGGACAGGGTGGTCCATCCATCCCCCTCCCCATTTCCTCACCTTCCCGTGTTGCCCATCCCCTACTTTCCCCCAGTCCGGCCTGGTCAATCAATCAGTCGATCAATCAATCGTATTTATTGAGCGCTTACTGTGTGCAGAGCACTGGACTAAGCGCTTGGGAAGGACAAGTTGGCAACATCCCCCTCCCCATTTCCTCACCTTCCCATGGTGTCCATCCCCTACTTTCCCCCAGTCTGGCCTGGTCCATTCACCCTCCATAATAATAATAATGATGATGGCATTTATTAAGCGCTTACTATGTGCAAAGCAATCAATCAATCAATCAATCGCATTTATTGAGAGCTTACTGTGTGCAGAGCACTGGATTAAGCACTTGGGAAGGACAAGTTGGCAACATACTTGGACAGGGTGGTCCATCCATCCCCCTCCCCATTTCCTCACCTTCCCGTGTTGTCCATCTCCTACTTTCCCCCAGTCCGGCCTGATCAATCAATCAGTCGATCAATGAATCGTATTTATTGAGCGCTTACTGTGTGCAGAGCACTGGACTAAGCGCTTGGGAAGGACAAGTTGGCAACATCCCCCTCCCCATTTCCGCACCTTCCCGTGGTGTCCATCCCCTACTTTCCCCCAGTCCGGACTGGTCCATTCACTCTCAATAATAATAATAATGATGATGGCATTTATTAAGCGCTTACTATGTGCAAAGCAATCAATCAATCGTATTTATTGAGCGCTTACTGTGTGCAGAGCACTGGACTAAGCGTTTGGGAAGGACAAGTTGGCAACATACTTGGACAGGGTGGTCCGTTCACCCTCAATAATAATAATAATGATGATGGCATTTATTAAGCGCTTACTATGTGCAAAGCAATCAATAAATCAATCAATCAATCAATCGTATTTATTGAGCGCATACTGTACGCAGAGCACTGGACTAAGCGCTTGGGAAGGACAAGTTGGCAACATACTTGGACAGGGTGGTCCATTCACCCTCAATAATAATAATAATAATAATGATGGCATTTATTAAGCGCTTACTATGTGCAAAGCAATCAATCAATCAATCAATCAATCAATTGTATTTATTGAGCGCTTACTGTGTGCAGAGCACTGGACTAAGCGCTTGGGAAGTACAAGTTGGCAACATCTAGAGACGGTGCCTACCCAACAGTGGGCTCACAGTCTAAAAGCCCTGTTCTAAGCGCTGGGGAATTTACAAGGTGATCAGGTTGTCCCCCGTGGGGCTCACGGTCTTAATTCCCATTTTATAGAGGAGGGAACCGAGGCCCAGAGAAGTGAAGGGACTTGCCCAAAGTCACCCAGCTGACCAGTGGCGGAGCCGGGATTTGAACCGATGACCTCTAACTTCAAAGCCCGGGCTCTTTCCACTGAGCCTCAACATCAAACTCACCAGGGGTTAGGCCCGGGTCAATCAATCAATCAATCAATCAATCAATCGTATTTATTGAGCGCTTACTGTGTGCGGAGCACTGGACTAAGCGCTTGGGAAGGACAAGTTGGCAACATAGAGTGATGGTCCCTGCCCAACAGCGGGCTCACAGTCTAAAAGGGGGAGACAGAGAACAAAACCAAACATACTAACAAAATAAAATAAATAGAATAGATATGTACAAGTAAAATAAATAAATAGAGGAATAAATATGTACAAACATATATACGTATATACAGGGTCAGGGCTCCTAGGGTGCTATTACGACTTTTACTACTACTACTAATAATAATGGTATTTGTTAAGCGCTTACTATGTGCAAAGCACTGTTCTGAGCGCTGGGGAAGTTACAAGGTGATCAGGTTGTCCCACGGGGGGCTCACAGTCTTAATCCCCATTTTACAGATGAGGTAACTGAGGCCCAGAGAAGTGAAGTGACTTGCCCAAAGTCACCCAGCTGACAACTGGCGGAGCTGAGATTTGAACCCATGACCTCTGACTCCAAAGCCCGGGCTGGAGAACAATAATAATAATAATAATGGTATCTGTTAAGCACTTACTCTGTGCAAAGCACTGTTCTAAGCGCTGGGAAAGTTACAAGGTGATCAGGTTGTCCCACGGGGGGCTCACAGTCTTCATCCCCATTTTCCAGATGAGGCCACTGAGGCCCCAAGAAGTGAAGTGACTTGCCCAAAGTCACCCAGCTGACAATTGGCGGAGCTGAGATTTGAACCCATGACCTCTGACTCCAAAGCCCGGGCTCTTTCCACTGAACCACACTGCTTCTCTAGTAGTAGTAGTAGTACTCGTAGTACTGGTTACTACTAATAATAATAACAATAGTGGTACTTGGGTGAGCGCTTACTATGTGTCAAGCACTGTTCTAAGTGCTGGGGTAGATAGATGCAAAGCTAATTGGGTTGGACACAGTCCCTGTCCCACATAATAATAATAATGGTATTTATTAAAGAACTTACTATGTGTCAAGCACTGTTCTAAGCGCTGGGGTAGATAGATTAGACAAGCTAATTGGGTTGGACACAGTCCCTGTCCCACATATAATAATAATAATAATAATAATAATAATAATAATAATAATAACAATAATAATGGGATTTGTTAAGCGTTTACTACGTGTAAAGCACTGTTCTAAGCGCTGGGGTAGATAGATTAGACAAGCTAATTGGGTTGGACACAGTCCCTGTCCCACATATAATAATAATAATAATAATAATAATAATAATAATAATAATAATAATGGGATTTGTTAAGCGCTTACTACGTGCAAAGCACTGTTCTAAGCGCTGGGGGGTTACAAGGTGATGAGGTTGTCCCACGTGGGGCTCACAGTCTTCATCCCCATTTTCCAGATGAGGTCACTGAGGCTCAGAGAAGTGCAGTGACTTCCCAAGGTCACACAGCAGGCATGGGGGGAGCCGGGATTTGAACCCACGACCTCTGACTCCCAAGCCTGGGCTCTTTCCACTGAGCCACACTGTTTCTCTATAATAATAATAATAATAATAATAATAATAATAATAATAATAATAATGGTGGTGCTTGTTAAAGCGTCTTATTATGCGTCAAGCACTGTTCTAAGCGCTGGGGCAGATAGATACGAGCGAATCAGGATGGACACAGTTTTCTGTCACAAATCGGTACTTGTTAAAGCGCCTTACTATGTGTCAAGCACTGTACTGGCTACAAGCTAATCATGCAGTCGTATTTATTGAGCGCTTACTGTGTGCAGAGCACTGGACTAAGCGCTTGGGAAGTACAAGTCGGCAACATCTAGAGACGGTCCCTACCCAACAGCGGGCTCACTCATTCATTCATTCAATCGTATTTATTGAGCACTTACTGTGTGCAGAGCACTGTACTAAACGTTTGGGAAGGACAAGTCGGCAACATAGAGAGGCGGTCCCTACCCAACAGTGGGCTCATTCATTCATTCATTCATTCAATTGTATTTATTGAGCGCTTACTGTGTGCAGAGCACTGGACTAAACGTTTGGGAAGTACAAGTTGGCAACATAGGGAGGCGGTCACTACCCAACAGCGGGCTCGCTCATTCATTCATTCATTCAATCGCATTTATTGAACGCTTACTGTGTGCAGAGCACTGTACTAAACGTTTGGGAAGTCCAAGTCGGCAACATAGAGAGACGGTCCCTACCCAACAGCGGGCTCATTCATTCATTCATTCAATCGCATTTATTGAGCGCTTACTGTGTGCAGAGCACTGGACTAAGCGCTTGGGAACATACAGAGACAGTCCCTACCCAACAGTGGGCTCACTGTTTAGAAGGGGGGGACAGACAACAAAACAAAACATATTAACAAAAATAAAATAAATAGAATAGTAAGTATGTACAAGTAAAATAGAGTAATACACACGTACAAACGTAAGCAGCGTGGCTCAGTGGAAAGAGCCCGGGCTTGGGAGTCAGGGGTCATGGGTTCGAATCCCGGCTCCGCCACTTGTCAGCTGGGTGACTGTGGGCAGGTCACTTCACTCCTCCGGGCCTCAGTTCCCTCATCTGGAAAATGGGGATGAAGACTGTGAGCCCCCCGTGGGACAACCTGATCACCTTGTAACCTCCCCAGCACTTAGAACAGTGCTTGGCACGTAGTAAGTGCTTAATAAATGCTATTATTATTATTATATATACAGGTGCTGTGGGGAGGGGAAGGAGGTAAGGCGGCGGGTTGGGCACAGTCCCTGTCCCACATGGGGCTCACGGTCTTCATCCCCATTTCCCAGATGAGGTCACTGAGGTCCAGAGAAGTGAAGTGACTCGCCCAAGGTCACCCAGCAGACAAGGGGCGGAGCCGGATCTTCTCTAAGCAGCGGAGGTCCCAGACTGAGCCCCCTCCTTCCTCTCCCCACAGCACCTGGACATATGTTTGTCCAGATTTATTACTCTATTTATTTTACTTGTCCATATTTACTATTCTATTTATTTTATTTTGTTAATACGTTTTGTTTTGTTCTCTGTCTCCCCCTTCTAAACTGCGAGCCCGCTGTTGGGTAGGGACTGTCTCTAGATGTTGCCGACTTGGACTTCCCAAGCCCTTTGTCCAGTGCTCTGCACACAGCAAGCGCTCAATAAATACGACTGAATGAATGAAGGAATAATAATAATAATACTAATGGCATTTATTTTACTTGTACATATCTATTCAATATGTTTGGTTTTGTTGTCTGTCTCCCCCTTCTAGACTGTGAGCCCGCTGTTGGGTAGGGACCGTCCTTAGATGTTGCCAACTTGGACTTCCCAAGCGCTTAGTCCAGTGCCCTGCACACAGTAAGCGCTCAATAAATACGACTGAATGAATGAAGGAATAATAATAATGGCATTTATTTTACTTGTACATATCTATTCAATATGTTTGGTTTTGTTGTCTGTCTCCCCCTTCTAGACTGTGAGCCCGCTGTTGGGTAGGGACCGTCCCCAGATGTTGCCAACTTGGACTTCCCAAGCGCTCAGTCCAGTGCTCTGCACACAGTAAGCGCTCAATAAATACGACTGAATGAATGAAGGAATAATAATAACAATAATAATGGCATTTATTTTACTTGTACATATCTATTCAATATGTTTGATTTTGTTCTCTGTCTCCCCCTTCTAGACTGTGAGCCCGCTGTTGGGTAGGGACCGTCCCCAGATGTTGCCAACTTGGACTTCCCAAGCGCTTAGTCCAGTGCTCTGCACACAGTAAGCGCTCAATAAATAATAATAATAATAATGATGGCATTTAGTAAGCGCTTACTATGTGCAAAGCACTGTTCTAAGCGCTGGGGGGGATACAAGGTCATGAGGTTGTCCCACGTGGGGCTCACAGTCTTCATCCCCATTTTACAGATGAGGGAACTGAGGCCCAGAGAAGTGAAGTGACTTGCCCAAAGTCACACAGCTGACAAGTGGCGGAGCCGGGATTTGAACCCACAACCTTTGACTCCAAAGCCCGGGCTCTTTTCCACTGAGCCACGCTGCTTCTCCTAATAAATACGCCTGATGATTGATTGACTGATTGATTAAGTGCTTACTATGTGCAAAGCACTGTTCTAAGCGCTGATGAATGACAGGAGGTTGGGGGGCCAGGGGGATGGGAGATTTGGGGGGACAGGGGATTGGGGGGACATGGGGCACAGGAGGTCAGGGGTTGGGGGGATGGGGGCCATGGGGCACAGGAGGTCAGGGGTCAGGGGGTGGGTGGGACACGGGAAAGTCGAGGGGTCAAGGGTCAGAAGGACAGGGGGATAGGGGTTGGGGGGACATGGGGAGCATGGGGAGCATGGGACAACCTCATCACCTTGTAACCTCCCCAGTGCTTAGAACAGTGCTTGGCACCTAGTAAGCGCTTAACAAATGCCATCATTATTATACATCCGACCCCAGGGACGGCATTCAAACAGAAATACACACAGAAGCCGCGTGGCTCAGTGGGAAGAGCCCGGGCTTTGGAGTCAGAGGTCACGGGTTCAAATCCCGCCTCCGCCAATTGCCAGCTGGGTGACTTTGGGCAAGTCGCTTCACTTCCCTGGGCCTTGGCGACTTCATCTGGAAAAGAGGGGTGAAGACTGGGAGCCCCCCGTGGGACAACCTGATCACCTAGTAACCTCCTCAGCGCTTAGAACGGTGCTTTGCACATAGTAAGTGCTTAATAAATGCTATTATTATTATTATTATTATTATTATTATTATTCTCTGGGCCTCAGTTCCTTCCATCTGTTGGTGACCTTGGACGAGTCCCTTCACTTCTCTGGGCCTCAGTTCCCTCATCTGTCAAATGGGGATGAAGACTGAAATCCCCCTGTGGGACAACCTGATCACCTAGTAACCTCCTCAGCGCTTAGAACAGTGCTTTGCACATAGGAAGCGCTTAATAAATGCTACTATTATTATTATTCTCTGGGCCTCAGTTCCTTCCATCTGTTGGTGACCTTGGACGAGTCACTTCACTTCTCTGGGCCTCAGTTCCCTCATCTGTCAAATGGGGATGAAGACTGGGAGCCCCCGTGTGGGACAACCTGACCACCTTGTAACCTCCTCAGCGCTTAGAACAGTGCTTTGCACATGGGAAGCGCTTAATAAATGCTACTATTATTATTATTCTCTGGGCCTCAGTTCCTTCCATCTGTTGGTGACCTTGGACGAGTCCCTTCACTTCTCTGGGCCTCAGTTCCCTCATCTGTCAAATGGGGATGAAGATTGCGAGCCCCATGTGGGACAACCTGATCACCTAGTAACCTCCTCAGTGCTTAGAACAGTGCTTTGTCCATAGTAAGCGCTCAATAAATGCTATTATTATTATTCTCTGGGCCTCAGTTCCTTCCATCTGTTGGTGACCTTGGACAAGTCACTTCACTTCTCTGGGCCTCAGTGACCTCATCTGTCAAATGGGGATGAAGACTGGGAGCCCCCGCGTGGGACAACCTGACCACCTTGTAACCTCCCCAGCGCTTAGAACAGCGCTTGGCACAGAGTAAGCACCTAATAAATGCCATCATTGTTATTATTATGGGGGACAGGGGCTGGGGGGATAGGAGGCCAGGGGGTCAGGGGGTCGGTGGGACAGGAGGACAGGAGTTCATTCATTCATCCATTCATGCAATGGTATTTACTGAGCGCTTCCTGTGTGCAGAGCACTGGACTGAGCGCTTGGGAAGGACAAGTCGGCAACATATGGGTTGTGGAGGCAGGGGGGCCGGGAGGTCGGGGGTCAGGGGGAAATGGGGGTGCGGGGGGGGGGGGCCATGGGGGCCAGGGGGGATGGGGGGGGGGGGGCAGGAAGGCCTGGGGACACCAGGGTCCCGCAGGCAATGTTCTGGCGCCCCCTGCTGGACCCTCGTGGCCCTGAAGGCCCGGGACTCTCCAGGCCGGGACCCCCTCCCTTTTTCCCTTCCCCTTTCCCTTTCCCCCTTCCCCTTTCTTCCTTCCCCTTTCCCCTTCCTCCTTTCCCTTTCCCCTTCCCCTTCCTCCTTTCCCTTTCCCCCTTCCTCCTTGCCCTTCCCCTTCCTCCTTCCCCTTCCCCTTCCTCCTTGCCCTTCCCCTTCCTCCTTTCCCCCTCCCCTTTCCCTTCCTCTTTCCCCTTCCCCTTTCACCTTTCCCTTCCCCTTTCCCCTTCCTCCTTTTCCCTTCCCCTTTCCCTTTCCTCCTTCCCCTTTCCCTTTTCCCCTTTCCCCTTCCTCCTTCCCCTTTCCTCCTTTCCCTTCCTCCTTTCCCTTTCCCCTTTCCCCTTTCCCCTTCCTCCTTCCCCTTTCCCTTTTCCCCTTCCTCTTGCCCTTTTCCCTTTTCCCCTTTCTCCTTCCTCCTTCCCTCTTTCTCCTTCCCCTTCCTCCTTCCCTCTTTCTCCTTCCCCTTTCCCCCTCCCCTTTGCCTTTTCCCCTTCCTCCTTGCCCTTCCCCTTCCTCCTTCCCCCTTCCCCTTTCCCTTCCCCCTTTCCCTTCCCCTTCCTCCTTTCCCTTTCCTCCTTCCCCTCTCCCCTTCCTCCCTCCCCTTTCCCTTTTCCCCTTTCCCCTTCCTCCTTCCCCTTTCTCCTTCCCCTTCCCCCCTCCCCTTTCCCTTTCCTCCCTCCCCTTTCCCTTTTCTCCTTTCCCCTTTCCCTTTTCTCCTTTCCCTTTCCCCTTCCTCCCCCTTTCCCCTTCCTCCTTCCTCCTTCCCCTTTCTCCTTTCCCTTCCCCTTTCCCCTTTCCCCTTCCTCCTGCCCCTTTCCCCTTCCCCCTTCCCCTTCCCCCTCCACAGCTCCCCTTCCCCCTTCCCCCACCGCAGCAAAGGATCCCCCCTTCTGGGGGTCATTCATTCATTCAATTGTATTTCCTGAGCACTAACTGTGTGCAGAGCACTGCACTAAGCGCTTGGAAAGTCCAGTCGGAGGGGTGGGAAGGGGGCGGTGTTTGTTGTGACCCCATGAGGGTCGGGGGGCCCCCAGCCTGAGCCCCCTCCTTCCTCTCCCCCCCATCCCCTCTGCCCTACCTCCGCTCCCCACAGCACCTGTCTATATGTTTGTACAGATTTAGTACTCTATTTTACTTGTACATATTTACTATTCTATTTATTTTATTTTGTTAATATGTTTTGTTTTGTCGTCCGTCTCCCCCTTCTAGTCTGTGAGCCCGCTGTTGGGTAGGGACCGTCTCTAGATGTTGCCGACTTGGACTTCCCAAGCGCTTAGTCCAGTGCTCCGCACACAGTAAGCGCTCAATAAATACGATTGAATGAATGAATGAATGAGGGCCTGGGTCCTCTATCCTCCCCCACTGCTCGGCCCACAGGGCCACCAAACCGTAATAATAATAACGGCATTTATTAAGCGCTTACTCTGTGCAAAGCACTGTTCGAAGCGCTGGGGAGGTTACAAGGTGATCAGGTTGTCCCACGGTGGGGCTCACGGCCTTCATCCCCATTTTACAGATGAAGTCACTGAGGCCCAGGGAAATTAAGTGACTTGCCCAAAGTCACCCGGCTGACAATTGGCAGAGCCGGGATTTGAACCCGTGACCTCTGCCTCCAAAACCTGTGCTCCTTCTACTGAGCCACGAACCATCTCCACCATTCGATCTTATTTTACTTTGTAATGGGATTTGTTCAATGCCCTCTATTGTGCCGGGCACTGTACTGAGCGCTGGGGTAAATACCAAATAATCGGGTTGGACATAATCCCTCGTCCCATGTGGGGCTCGCGGTCCAGAGAATTGAAGTGATTTCAGTCAGTCATATTTTTTGAGCGCTCACTGTATTATTATTATTATTATTATTATTATTATTATTATCCCCCCTACTCAGGTAAGAGGATGATCAGTGAGTGTCTACTAACACGGAGTTAAGCACTCAGTAGATACCACTGACTGACCGGTCTGTAGCTTCTTGAAATCTGGAATTTGTATCTTATGATGCTTGTTTTATTCTAAATGCCTACGTAATTTATATTTAAAATTTTTTCTCTGAGCAGGTACTCTTATTAAAGTGTTGAAATTTGGTAACTATTCCAAATTTAAAGGAATCATATCCTATTGCATCCTGATGTACTTAATTGGGTAGGGACTGTCTCTATATGTTGCCTATTTGTACTTCCCAAGCGCTTAGTACAGTGCTCTGCACATAGTAAGCGCTCAATAAATACGATTGATGATGATTTTTATATTCTTCTGACCCACATTTCCCCGTGGTTGGCAGGGAAAGGGAGGTGCAGTGGCTCCAAGTTGGGGAATTCCCACTGGGGCTATACCACCACTATTTATTTTATTTTGTTAATATGGTTTTTTTTTTTTGTCGTCTGTCTCCCCCTTCTAGACTGTGAACCCGCTGTTGGGTAGGGACCGTCTCTAGATGTTGCCAACTTGGACTTCCCAAGCGCTTAGTACAGTGCTCTGCACATAGTAAGCGCTCAATAAATACGATTGAATGAATGAACTGTATTGGATTCTCCCCAGCTCCCAGTACAGTGCTCTGCACACACAGTAGAGTGTAAGCTCTTCTAATAATAATAATAATGATAATAATGGCATTTATTAAGAGCCTACTATGTGCAAAGCACTGTTCTAAGCGCTGGGGAGGTTACAAAGTGATCAGGTTGTCCCACGGGGGGCTCACAGTCTTAATCCCCATTTTACAGATGAGGGAACTGAGGCACGGAGAAGTGAAGTGACTTGCCCAAAATCACACAGCTGACTAGCAGAGGAGCTTCTAGACTGTGAGCCCACTGTTGGGTAGGGACCGTCTCGATATGTTGCCAACTTGGACTTCCCAAGCGCTTAGTCCAGTGCTCTGCACCCAGTAAGCGCTCAATAAATACGACTGATTGATAATAATAATAATGATGGTATTTGTTAAGCGCTTACTATGTGCCAAGCACTGGGGGGAGATACAAGTTCATCAGGTTGTCCCATGTGGGGCTCACAATCTCCATCCCCGTTTTCCAGATGAGGGAACTGAGGCCCAGAGAAGTGACGTGACTCGCCCAAAGTCACCCAGCCGACAAGGGGCAGAGGTGGGATTAGAACCCACGACCTCTGACTCCCAAGCCCGGGCTCTTCCCACTAAGTCCCGCTGCAGGGATCGTGTCTACCTGCTCAAATGGCTGTTCTCTCCTTCAATCAATCAATCAATCAATCGTATTTATTGAGCGCTTACTATGTGCAGAGCACTGTACTAAGCGCTTGGGAAGTATAAATTGGCAACACATAGAGACAGTCCCTACCCAACAGTGGGCTCACAGTCTTACGCTCCTTACGCTTTAATCTGCCACCCGATCGTGTCAGTTCCACCTTCGGCGCGTTATTAAAATCCCCCCTTTCCTCTCCATCCAAACGGCCACCATGCTGAGCGCCAACTGTGTGCAAAAAACTAGACTAAGCGCTTGGAAAGTCCAGGAGGAGGGGTGGGAGGAGGCGCTGATAATAATAATAATAATAATAATAATAATAATAATAATGTTGGTATTTGTTAAGCGCTTACTATGTGCAAAGCACTGTTCTAAGCACTGTAATAATAATAATAATAATAATCATAATAATAATGGTATTTGTTAAGCGCTTACTATGTGCCAAGCTCTGTTCTAAGCGCAAGGGTAGATACAAGGCAATGAGGTTGTCCCACGTGGGGCTCCCAGTCTTCATCCCCATTTTATTCCTTCATTCATTCATTCGTATTTATTGAGCGCTTACTGTGTGCAGAGCACTGGACTAAGCGCTTGGGAAGGACAATTTGGCAACATCTAGAGACGGTCCCTACCCGACAGCGGGCTCACGGTCTAGAAGGGGGAGGCAGACAACAAAACCAAACATATTAACAAAATAAAATAAATAGAATAGATATGTACAAGTAAATAGAGTAATAAATAAGTACAAACATATATACAGGTGCTGTGGGGAGGGGAAGGAGGTAAGGCAGGGAGGATGGGGAGGAGGGGGCTCAGTCTGGGAAGGCCTCCTGGAGGAGGTGAGCTTTCAGTAGGGCTTTGAAGGGAATAATAAATGCCATTATTGTTGTGTCGTCTGGGTGACCCGGTCGTCTGAACCTGGCGGTCCGTTCCCCTGCTTGAGGCCTCGTTGGGCCTCAAAATGGAGGCGACCCCGCCACAGGCCGCCCTCAAGACCCCAGATGAGGTCACTGAGGCCCAGAGAAGTGAAGTGACTCGCCCAAAGTCACACAGCTGACAAGCGGCGGAGCCGGGATTCAAACCCATGACCTCTGACTCCCAAACCTGTGCTTTTTCCACCGAGCACGCTGCTTCTCAATAATAATGGTATTTGTTAAGCGCTTACTATGTGCCAAGCGCTGGGGGAGATACAAGGTGATCAGGTTGTCCCACGGGGGGCTCGCAGTCGTCATCCCCATTTTCCAGATGAGGTCACTGAGGCCCAGAAAAGTGAAGTGACTTGCCCAAAGTCACACAGCTGACAAGCGGCGGAGCTGGTATTCGAACCCACGACCTCTGACTCCCAAGCCCGGGCTCTTTCCACCGAGCCACGCTGCTTCTCAATAATAATGGTATTTGTTAAGCGCTTACTATGTGCCAAGCACTAGGGGAGATACAAGGTGATCAGGTTGTCCCATGTGGGGCTCGCAGTCTTCATCCCCATTTTCCAGATGAGGGAACTGAGGCCCAGAGAAGTAAGGTGACTTGCCCAAAGTCACAGAGCGGACAAGCGGCAGAGGCAGGATTAGAACCCACGACCTCTGACTCCCAAGCCCGGGCTCTTTCCACTGAGCCACGCTGCTTCTCAATAATAATGGTATTTGTTAAGCGCTTACTATGTGCCAAGCACTAGGAGAGATACAAGGTGATCAGGTTGTCCCATGTGGGGCTCGCAATCTTCATCCCCATTTTCCAGATGAGGCAACTGAGCCCCAGAGAAGTAAGGTGACATGACCAAAGTCACAGAGCGGACAAGTGGCGGAGCCGGGATTCGAACCCACGACCTCTGACTCCCAAGCCCGGGCTCTTTCCACTGAGCCACACTGCTTCTCAATAATAATGGTATTTGTTAAGCGCTTACTATGTGTCAAGCACTGGGGGAGATACAAGGTGATCAGATTGTCCCACAGGGGGTTCGCAGTCTTCATCCCCATTTTCCAGATGAGGTCACTGAGGCCCAGAGAAGTGAAATGACTTGCCCAAAGTCACAGAGCGGCTAGGCAGCGGAGCTCGGATTCGAACCCATGGCCTCTGACTCTCAAACCTGTGCTCTTTCCACTGAGCCACACTGCTTCTCAATAATAATGGTATTTGTTAAGCACTTACTATGTGCCAAGC
This sequence comes from Tachyglossus aculeatus, assembly GCF_015852505.1. Taxonomy (NCBI): domain Eukaryota; kingdom Metazoa; phylum Chordata; class Mammalia; order Monotremata; family Tachyglossidae; genus Tachyglossus; species Tachyglossus aculeatus. Next base: position 8,099,974 of record NC_052066.1, on the reverse strand, counting down.
ACTGGGGGAGATACAAGGTGATCAGGTCGTCCCACGGGGGGTTCGCAGTCTTCAACCCCATTTTCCAGATGAGGGAACTGAGGCCCAGAGAAGTGAAGTGACTTGCCCAAAGTCACAGAGCAGACAAGCGGCGGAGCCGGGATTAGAACCCACGACCTCCGAATTCCAAGCCCAGGCTCTATCCACCGAGCCACGCTGCTTCTCAATAATAATGGTATTTGTTAAGCGCTTACTATGTGCCAAGCACTGGGGGAGATGCAAGGTGATCAGGTTGTCCCACGGGGGGCTCGCAGTTTTCATGCTCATTTGACAGAGGAGGGAACTGAAGCCCAGAGAAGTGAAGTGACTTGCCCAAAGTCACACAGCTGACAAGTGGCGGAACCGGGATTCGAATCCACGACCGCTGACTCCCAAGCCTGGGCTCTTTCCACCGAGCCACGCTGCTTCTCAATAATAATGGTATTTGTTAAGCGCTTACTATGTGCCAAGCACTGGGGGAGATACAAGGTGATCAGGTTGTCCCACGGGGGGCTCACAGTCTTCATCCCCATTTGACAGATGAGGGAACTGAGGCCCAGAGAAGTGAGGTGACATGCCCAAAGTCACACAGCTGACAAGCGGCGGAGCCGGGATTCGAACCCACGACCTCTGACTCCCAAGCCCAGGCTCTTTCCACTGAGCCACGCTGCTTCTCTGATCACATCCGGCCTTCACTGCTCCTCCTTGCTGACCGCCCGGCCTCCTGTCTCTCCCCACTCCAGTCAATATCAATCAGTCAATCAATCAATCGTATTTATTGAGCGCTTACGGTGTGCAGAGCACTGTACTAAGCGCTTGGGGAGTACAAGTACTGCGTCATTTTCCGAGAAAAACGTTCAGCCCACGTCTCCCCCCTCCTCGAGACCCTCCGGTGGTTGCCCGTCCACCTCCGCGTCCAACAGGAACTGGCCACCGTTGGCTTTAAGGCCGTCCATCAGCTGGCCCCCTCCAGCGCTTAGAACAGCGCTTTGCACATAGTAAGCGCTTAACAAATGCCATCATTAATTAATTACCTCACCTCGCGTCTCTCCTATGTGCACGCCTCACTCCTCTAATGCCAATCGTCTCACTGTGCCTCGATTTCCCCCATCTGGCTATGAACCCCTCACCCGCATCCTCTCTCTGGCCTGGAATAATAATAATAATAACGGCATTTATTCATTCATTCAATCGTATTTATTGAGCGCTTACTGTGTGCCGAGCACTGTACTAAGCGCTTGGGAAGTCCAAGTTGGCAACATCTAGAGACGGTCCCTACCCGACAGCGGGCTCACAGGCTAGAAGGGGGAGACAGACAACAAAACAAAACATATTAACAAAATAAAATAAATAGAATAAATATGTGCAAATAAAATAGAGTAATAAATACGTACAAACATATATACATATATACAGGTATATATGTATATACAGGTATTCATTCATTCAATCGTATTTATTGAGCGCTTACTGTGCGCAGAGCACTGGACTAAGCGCTTGGGAAGTACAAGTTGGCAACATAATTTATTCAGCACTTACTGTGTGCTAAGCGCTGGAACGCCCGCCCCTCGCATCTGACTGAGAAGCAACATTATTATTATTATTATTATTATTATTATTGGACAGGCGATTACTCTCCCCACCTTCAAAGCCCTCCTAAAATGATAACAATGATAGCATTCGTTAAGCGCTTACTACGTGCCGAGCACTGTTCTAAGCGCCGAGGGATGCAAGGTTCATTCATTCATTCATTCAATCGTATTTATTGAGCGCTTACTGTGTGCAGAGCACTGGACTAAGCGCTTGGGAAGTCCAAGTTGGCAACACCTAGAGATGGTCCCTACCCAACAGTGGGCTCACAGGCTAGAAGGGGGTGACAGACGACAAAACAAAACATACTAACAAAATAAAATAAATAGAATAAAGATGTACAAATAAAATAAATAGAGTAATAAATACGTACAAACATATATACATGTATACAGGTGCTGTAGACTCCTTCCACGGAGCCACGCTGCTTCCCAATCACCCCGAAGCACTTGGGTCTTTTCCTTTTAATAATAATAATAATAATAATAATAATAATAATAATAATAATTATGGCATTTGTTAAGCGCTTACTATGTGCCAAGCACCGTTCTAAGCACTGGGGAAGATACAAGGCAATGAGGTTGTCCCACGGGGGGCTCACAGTTTTCATCCCCATTTTCCAGATGAGGGAACTGAGGCCCAAAGAAGTGAAGTGACTTGCCCAGAGTCACACAGCTGACAAGTGGCAGAGCCGGGATTTGAACCCATGACCTCTGACTCCCAAGCCCGGGCTCTTTCCATTGAGCCACGCTGCTTTTAAGCCTCTGATATTCATCCCACCCCCAGCCCCACAACGCGAATTTCCAAATCTTTCCACTGTCATTTCCCCATAATAATATAATAATAATAATGATGGCATTTGTTAAGTGCTTACTATGTGCCAAGCACTGTTCTAAGCGCTGGGGAGATACAAGGTAATCATGTTGTCCCACGGGGGGCTCACAGTCTTCATCCCCATTTGAAAGATGAGGGAACTGAGGCTCAGAGAAATTGAGTGACTTGCCCAGGGTCACACGGCAGACATGTGGCAGGGCCGGGATTCGAATCCATAACCGAGAGAAAGGGGTGGAGGGGGGTTGGGAAAAAGGGGATGGGGGGATGGGGATGAGAAGGGATATGGGGGATGGGGAAGAGAATAAAGTAACAATAATAATAATGATGGCATTTGTTAAGCGCTTACTATGTGCAAAGCACTGTTCTAAGCGCTGGGGGGGATACAAGATCAGGTTGTCCCACGTAGTAATAATGATGGCATTTGTTAAGCGCCTACTATGTGCAAAGCACTGTTCTAAGTGCTGGGGGGGGGGGAATACAAGGTGATCAAGGTGTCCCACATGGGGCTCACAATCTTAATCCCCATTTTACAGATGAGGGAACTGAGGCACAGAGAAGTGAAGGGACTTGACTTGCCCAAAGTCACACCGCTAAGTGGCGGAGCCGGAATTCGAACCCATGACCTCTGACTCCCAAGCCTGGCCTCTTTCCACTGAGCCACGCTGCTTCTCTAAATAATAATGATGGCATTTATTAAGCCCTTATGATGTGCCAAGCACTGTTCTAAGCGCTGGAGGGGGGATACAAGGTGATCAGGTTGTCCCACATGGGGCTCACAGTCTTCATCCCCATTTTACAGATGAGGGAACTGAGGTACAGAGAAGTGAAGTGACTTGTCCAAGGTCACACAGCAGACATGTGGCGGAGTAGGGATTCGAACCCATCATCATCATCATCATCATCAATTGTATTTATTGAGTGCTTACTGTGTGCAGAGCACTGTACTAAGCGCTTGGGAAGTACATGTTGGCAACATATAGAGACAGTCCCTACCCAACAGTGGGCTCACAGTCTAAAAGGGGGAGATGGAGAACAAAATAAAACATATTAACAAAATAAAATAAATAGAATAGTAAATATGTACAAGTAAAATAGAGTAATACATATTCATTCATTCATTCAATCGTATTTATTGAGCGCTTACTGTGTGCAGAGCACTGGACTAAGCACTTGGGAAGTCCAAGTTGGCAACATCTAGAGACGGTCCCTACCCAACAGCGGGCTCACAGTCTAGAAGGCGGAGACAGACAATAAAACCAAACATATTAACAGAATAAAATAAATAGAATAGTAAATATGTACAAGTAAAATAGAGTACTACATATTCATTCATTCACTCAATCGTATTTATTGAGCGCTTACTGTGCACAGAGCACTGGACTGAGCGCTTGGGAAGTCCAAGTTGGCAACATCTAGAGACGGTCCCTCCCCAACAGCGGGTTCACAGTCTAGAAGGGGGAGACAGATGACAAAATAAAACATATTAACAAAATAAAATAAATAGAATAGTAAATATGGACAAGTAATATAGAGTAATAAATATTCATTCATTCATTCAATCGTATTTATTGAGCGCTTACTGTGCGCAGAGCACTGGACTAAGCGCTTGGGAAGTCCAAGTCGGCAACATCTAGAGACGGTCCCTACCCAACAGCGGGCTCACAGTCTAAAAGGGGGAGACAGAACAAAACCAAACATATTAACAAAATAAAATAAATAGAATAACCAAAATAGATAAATAGAATTATAGATATATAATCAGCCCGCTATTGGGTAGGGACCGTCTCTAGATGTTGCCAACTTGGACTTCCCAAGCGCTAAGTGCAGTGCTCTGCACACAGTAAGTGCTCAATAAATACGATTGATTGATTGATTGTTTGATTGATAATGAGGGAACGTGGGCCAGAACCGTGTCTCCCGACTCTGTTCTATTGTGCTCTCCCAAATGCTTAATCCTTGGAGAATCCTAATCCTTAATGCTTAGAGAAGCAGCGTGGCTCAGTGGAAGGAGCCCGGGCTTTGGAGTCAGAGGTCATGGGTTCAAATCCCGGCTCCGCCAACTGTCAGCTGGGTGACTTTGGGCGAGTCGCTTCATTTCTCCGGACCTCAGTGACCTCATCTGGAAAATGGGGATGAAGACTGGGAGCCCCCTGTGGGACAACCTGATCAGAAGCAGCGTGGCTCAGTGGCAAGAGCCCGGGCTTGGGAATCAGAGGTCACGGGTTCGAATCCCAGCTCCACCCCTTGTCAGCTGGGTGACTTTGGGCAAGTCGCTTCACTTCTCTGGGCCTCAGTGACCTCATCTGGAAAATGGGGATGAAGACCGTGAGCCCACCGCGGGACAACCTGATCACCTTGTATCCTCCCCAGCGTTTAGAACAGTGCTTGACACATAGTAAGTGCTTAACAAATTATTAGAACAGTGTTTGGCACATAGCAAGCGCTTAACAAATGCCATCACTATTATTACTATTAGAACAGTGCTTTGCACATAGTAAGCACTTAACAAATCCATCACTATTATTGTTATTAGAACAGTGCTAGGCACATAGTAAGCGCTTAACAAATCCATCACTATTATTATTATTAGAACAGTGTTTGGCACATAGTAAGCGCTTAACAAATCCATCACTATTATTATTATTAGAACAGTGCTTGGCACATAGTAAGCGCTTAACAAATGCCATCACTATTATGATTATTACAGCAGTGCTTGGCACATAGTATGTGCTTAACAAATGCCATCACTACTATAATGATTACAACAGTGCCTGGCACATAGTAAACGCTTAACAAATGCCATCACTATTATTATCATTAGATCAGTGCTTGGCACATAGTAAGCGCCTAACAAATGCCATCACTATTACTATTATTAGAACAGTGCTTTGAACATAGTAAGCGGTTAACAAATGCCATCACTATTATCATTAGAACAGTGCTTTGCACACAGTAAGCGCTTAATAAATGCCATCACTATTACTATCATTAGAACAGTGCCTTGCACAAAGTAAGCGCTTAACAAATGCCATCATATTATCATTAGAACAGTGCTTTGCACATAGTGCTTAACAAATGCCATCACTATTATTATTATTATTATTAGAACAGTGCTTGGCACATAGCAAGCACTTAAATGCCATCACTACTATTTATTAGAACAGTGCATTGCACATAGTAAGCGATTAACAAAAGCCATCGCTATTATTATTATTAGAACAGTGCTTGGCACATAGTAAGCGCTTAACAAATGCCATCACTACTATAATTATTAGAACAGTGCATTGCACATAGTAAGCGATTAACAAAAGCCATCACTATTATAATCATTAGATCAGTGCTTGGCACATAGTAAGCGCTTAACAAAGGCCATCACTACTATTATTATTAGAACAGTGCTTGGCACATAGTAATCACTTAACAAATGCCATCACTAATATTATCATTAGATCAGTGCTTGGCACATAGTAAGCACTTAACAAAGGCCATCACTATTATTATTATTACAACAGTGCTTGGCACATAGTAAGCACTTAACAAATCCATCACTACTATTATTATTACAACAGTGTTTGGCACAAAGTAAGCGCTTAACAAATGTCATCACTATTATAATTATTAGAACAGTGCTTGGCACATAGTAAGCACTTAACAAATGCCACCACTATTATTATCATTAGAACACTGCTTTGCACACAGTAAGCGCTTAATAAATGCCATCACCATTATAATTATTAGAACAGTGCTTGGCACATAGTAAGCGCTTAACAAATGCCATCACTATTATGATTATTACAGCAGTGCTTGGCACATAGTAAGCGCTTAACAAATGCCATCATTACTATAATTATTACAACAGTGCTTGGCACATAGTAAGCGCTTAACAAATGCCATCACTATTATTATTAGAACAGTGCTTTGCACATAGTAAGCGCTTAACAAATGCCATCACTACGATTATTATTACAACAGTGCTTGGCACATAGTAATCGCTTAACAAATGCCATCACTATTATTATCATTAGAACAGTGCTTGGCACATAGGAAGCGCTTAACAAATGCCATCACTATTATTATCATTAGAACAGTGCTTTGCACACAATAAGCGCTTAATAAATGCCATCACAATTATGATTATTATAGCAGAGCTTGGCACATAGTAAGCGCTTAACAAATGCCATCACTACTATAATGATTACAACGGTGCTTGGCACATAGTAAGCGCTTAACAAATGCCATCACTATTATTAGCCATCACTATTACTATTATTAGAACAGTGCTTTGCACATAGTAAGCGCTTAACACAAATGCCATCACCATTATAATTATTAGAACAGTGCTTGGCACATAGTAAGCGCTTAACAAATGCCATCACTATTATGATTATTACAGCAGTGCTTGGCACATAGTAAGCGCTTAACAAATGCCATCACTACTATAATGATTACAACAGTGCTTGGCACATAGTAAGCGCTTAACAAAGGCCATCACTATTACCATTATTAGAACAGTGCTTTGCACATAGTAAGCGCTTAATTAATGCCATCACTATTATAATTATTAGAACAGTGCTTGGCACATAGTAAGCGCTTAACAAATGCCATCACTACTATAATGATTACAACAGTGCTTGGCACATAGTAAGCGCTTAACAAAGGCCATCACTATTACCATTATTAGAACAGTGCTTGGCACAAAGTAAGCGCTTAATACCATCACTATTATAATTATTAGAACAGTGCTTGGCACCTAGTAAGCGCTCAACAAATGCCATCCCTATTATTATCATTAGAACAGAAGCAGCGTGGCTCAGCGGCCAGAGCCCGGGCTTCGGAGTCGGAGGTCATGGGTTCAAATCCCGGCTCCGCCGCTTGTCAGCTGTGTGACTGTGGGCAAGCCCCTTCACTTCTCCGTGCCTCAGTCGCCTCACCTGTAAAATGGGGATGAAAACTGTGAGCCCCCCGTGGGACCGCCCGATCGCCTTGTGACCTCCCCAGCGCTTAGAACAGTGCTTGGCGCATAGTAAGGGCTTAACAAATACCCTCCTTATTATTATTATTATTAACAGTGGTGGGCTTAACATCATCATTATTATTATTACTCTATTTATTTATTTATCTATTTTATTTGTACATATCTATTCTATTTATTTTATTTTGTTAGTATGTTTGGTTTTGTCTCCCCCTTTTAGACTGTGAGCCCGCTGCTGGGTAGGGACTGTCTCTAGATGTTGCCAATTTGTACTTCCCAAGCGCTTAGTCCAGTGCTCTGCACATAGTAAGCGCTCAACAAATACGATTGATGATGATGATGATTATTATTATTATTATTAACAGTGTTTTGCACACAGTAAGCGCTTAATAAATGCCATCATTATTACTACTATTATTATGAACCCACTGTTGGGTAGGGACTGTCTCTATATGTTGCCAATTTGTACTTCCCAAGCGCTTAGTACAGTGCTCTGCACATAGCAAGCGCTCAATAAATACGATTGATGATGATGATGATGATGAACCCGATGCTCTGCCCGCGGTAAGCGCTCAGTAAAGAGCCCCCGCCCCGGTCGGAGGAACAGAGGGGCCTGTGACCTCCAGACGGAGGCCGCACCTCTCCGGCTCACGGGACCTCCTTCTCCCTCACACAATTCCCGTATTATGCAGCTTGAATAAAAAGGAATACTTGAAGTTTTACTGGTGGCACATAATAAAGTATTTATAGAAAACCGGAGAGCGGCGGGGAGGGTGGAAGGGGGGGGTCACCCCAGTAACACTGGCTCTTGGTGTCCCCCCCATCCCCGCTGCCCACCGGGGCCTGGGGGAGGGAAGGGCGGCGGGCCGGGAGGATGAGGACGGGCAGCTTGGCACATAGTAAGCGCTTAATAAATGCCATCGGTATCATTATTCATCATCATCATCATCATCAATCGTATTTATTGAGCGCTTACTATGTGCAGAGCACTGGACTAAGCGCTTGGGAAGTCCAAGTTGGCAACATATAGAGACAGTCCCTACCCAACAGTGGGCTCACGGTCTAAAAGGGGGAGACAGAGAACAAAACCAAACGTACTAACAAAATAAAATAGACTAGATATGTACAAATAAAATAAATAAATAAATAAATAAATAGAGTAATAAATATGTACAAACATCACTCGTCGGTCAATCATCATCATCAATCGTATTTACTGAGCGCTTACTGTGTGCAGAGCACTGGACTAAGCGCTTGGGAAGCACAAGTTGTCAACACATAGAGACAGTCCCTACCCAACAGTGGGCTCGCAGTCTAAAAGGGGGAGACAGAGAACAAAACCAAACATACTAACAAAATAAAATAAATAGACTAGATATGGACAAATAAAATAAATAAATAAATAAATAGAGTAATAAATATGTACAAACATCACTCGTCGGTCAATCATCATCATCAATCGTATTTATTGAGCGCTTACTGTGTGCGGAGCACTGGACTAAGCGCTTGGGAAGCACAAGTTGCCAACACATAGAGACAGTCCCTACCCAACAGTGGGCTCACAGGCTAAAAGTACAATCGTATTTACTGAGCGCTTACTGGGTGCCCAGCACTGAACTAAGCGCTTGGGAGAGGACGCTATCATGGTGAGCCCGCTGTTGGGTGGGGACCGTCTCTAGATGTTGCCAACTTGGACTTCCCGAGCGCTTAGTCCAGTGCTCTGCACACAGTAAGCACTCAATAAATGTGATTGATTGAATGAATGATGCCAACTTGGACTTCCCAAGCGCTTAGTCCAGTGCTCCGCACACAGTAAGCGCTCAATAAATACGATTGAATGAATGATGCCAACTTGGACTTCCCAAGCGCTTAGTCCAGTGCTCTGCACACAGTAAGCGCTCAATAAATACGATTGAATGAATGAATACCTGTATATACATACATGTATATATGTTGGCATGTATTTATTACTCTATTTATTTTACTTGTACATATCTATTCTATTTATTTTATTTTGTTAATATGTCTTGTTTTGTTCCCTGTCTTCCCCTTCTAGACCATGAGCCCGCTGTTGGGTAGGGACCGTCTCTAGATGTTGCCAACTTGGACTTCCCAAGCGCTTAGTCCGGTGCTCTGCACACAGTAAGCGCTCAATAAATACGATTGAATGAATGAATACCTGTATATACACATATGTATATATGTTTGTACGTATTTATTACTCTATTTATTCATTTTACTTGTACATATCTATTCTATTTTATTTTGTTAATATGTCTTGTTTTGTTCCCTGTCTCCCCCTTCTAGACTGTGAGCCCGCTGTTGGGTAGGGACCGTCTCTAGATGTTGCCAACTTGGACTTCTCAAGTGCTTAGTACAGTGCTCTGCACACAGTAAGCGCTCAATAAATACAATTGAATGAATACCTGTATATATATATATATATATATATATACCTGTATATATGTATATATGTTTGTAGATATTTATTACTCTATTTATTTTACTTGTACATATCTATTCTATTTATTTTATTTTGTAATTATGTCTTGTTTTGTCGTCTGTCTCCCCCTTCTAGACTGTGAGCCCGCTGTTGGGTAGGGACTGTCTCTATCTGTTGCCGACTTGGACTTCCCAAGCGCTCAGTCCAGTGCTCTGCACACAGTAAGCACTCAATAAATACGATTGATTGATTGAATGAATGAATGAGACAGACAACACAACAAAACATTCAATTTAGTCGTATTTACTGAGCACTTCACTTGTACAGAGTACTGTAATAATAATAATAATCACATTTATTAAGCGCTTACTATGTGCAAAGCACTGTTCTAAGCGCTGGGGAGGATACAAGGTGATCAGGTTGTCCCATGGGGGGCACACAGTCTTCATCCCCATTTTACAGATGAGGGAACTGAGGCCCAGAGGAGTGAAGTGACTTGCCCAGAGTCACACAGCTGACAAGCGGCGGAGCCGGGATTTGAACCCATGACCTCTGACTCCAAAGCCCGGGCTCCTTCCACTGAGCCACGCGGCTTCTCTACTGTACTGAGCGCTTGGGAGAGTTCGGGAGAACAATAAACAGACACCAGATGGCTGAGGTGGAGGGGGGGAAGAAGAGTGGGTAGATCCCGGGCCTTCTGGGAGCCAGAAGGTCATGGGTTCTAATCCCGCCGCCGCTCGTCGGCTGTGTGACCTTACACAACTCACTTCACTTCTCTGAGCCTCAGTGACCTCATCTGGAAAATGGGGATTGAGACCGTGAGCCCCATGTGGGACAGGGACTGTGTCCAACCCAATTAGCTTGTATCCCCCCCAGCGCTTAGTACAGTGCCTGGCACATAGTAAGCGCTTAACAAATTCCATTATTATGATGATGATTATTAGAATCACATGGCCTCTGCATAATGCATGCTCTGTGTCCCTTGGTTTCTTTCTGGGTGTCTCTGTTTTGAACCCCCTTTGCCGAAGGGTCTGCCACAGTGCTACATATGGTACTAGGCGCTTAGTTCAGTGCTCTGCACACAGAAGCGCTCAGCATGGCTCAGTGGAAAGAGCCCGGGCTTTGGAGTCGGAGGTCATGGGTTCAAATCCCGGCTCCGCCAATTGTCAGCTGGGTGACTTTGGGCAAGTCACTTCACTTCTCTGAGCCTCAGTTCCCTCATCTGTAAAATGGGGGTGAAGACTGAGCCCCCTGTGGGACAACCTGATCACCTTGTAACCTCCCCAGCGCTTAGAATAGTGCTGTGCACATAGTAAGCGCTTAATAAATGCCATTATTATTATTATTATTGTCAGCTGTGTGACTTTGGGCCTGTCACTTCACTTCTCTGGGCCTCAGTTCCCTCATCTGTCAAATGGGGATGAAGACTGTGAGCCCCTCGTGGGACAACCTGATCACCTTGTAACCTCCCCCGTGCTTAGAACAGTGCTGTGCACATAGTAAGTGCTTAATAAATGCCATTATCATTATCATTATTATTATTACTATTGTCAGCTGTGTGACTTTGGGCAAATCACTGCACATCTCTGGGCCTCAGTTCCCTCATCTGTAAAATGGGGATGAAGACTGTGAGCCCCCCATGGGACAACCTGATCACCTTGTAACCTCCCCAGTGCTTAGAACAGTGCTATGCACATAGTAAGCGCCTAATAAATGCCATCATTCTTATTATTATTATTATTGTCAGCTGTGTGACTTTGGGCAAGTCACTTCACATCTCTGGGCCTCAGTTACCTCATCTGTAAAATGGGGATGAAGACTGTGAGCCCCCCATGGGACAACCTGATCACCTTGTAACCTCCCCGGTGCTTAGAACAGTGCTGCCCACATAGTAAGCACTTAATAAATGCCATCATTATTATTATTGTCAGCTGTGTGACTTTGGGCAAGTCACTTCACTTCTCTGGGCCTCAGTGACCTCATCTGTAAAATGGGGATGGAGACTGGGAGCCCCCCGTGGGACAACCTCATCACCTTGTAACCTCCCCAGCGCTTAGAACAGTGCTCTGAACATAATAAGTGCTTAATAAATGCCATCGTTAAGTACACTGCTAGTACAGTGCTAAGCACTTAGTTCAGCGCTCTGCACACAGAAGCGCTCAATAAATACAATTGAATGAATGCCACCTATTCATTGTTTCTTTTTTCTTAAGGTATTCATTTAGTGCTTACTATGTATCACTACGTAGGAGAAGCAGCGTGGCTCAATGGAAAGAGCCCGGGCTTTGGAGTCAGAGGTCATGGGTTCAAATCCCGGCTCCGCCAATTGTCAGCTGGGTGGCTTTGGGCAAGTCACTTCACTTCTCCGGGCCTCAGTTACCTTATCTGGAAAATGGGGATGAAGACTGTGAGCCTCCTGTGGGACAACCTGATCACTTTGTAAGCTCCCCAGCGCTTAGAACAGTGCTTTGTACATAGTAAGTGCTTAATAAATGCCATCATCATTATTAATTATTATTATTATTATTATTATCAAACATTACTCCCTTTTCTGTAACCTCCTTTCTTCCTTCTCCCCCTTTTCCTGTGTGTTTTCTCTCTTTCCCTCTCTCTATCTTCGTCAGTTAATCTAGACTGCGAACCCACTGTTGGGTAGGGACCGTCTCTCGATGTTGCCAACTTGGACTCCCCAAGCGCTTAGTACAGTGCTCTGCACACAGTAAGCGCTCAGTAAAGACGACTGAATGAATGACTGAATCGATCGATGGTATGTATTCATTCCTTCAATCCTATTTATTGAGCACTTACTGTGCGCAGAGCACTGGACTAAGCCCTTGAGAGAGAAGACTATAACAGAGTCGGTAGGAGCGTGCTCTAATAATAATAATAATAATAATAATAATGGCATTTATTAAGCGCTTATTATGTGCCAAGCACTGTTCTAAGCGCTGGGGAGGTTACAAGGGGATCAGGTTGTCCCACGCGGGCTCACAGTCTTCATCCCCATTTTCCAGCTGAGGGAACCGAGGCCCAGAGAAGTGAAGTGACTTGCCCACAGTCACCCAGCCGACAGGCGGCGGAGCCGGGATTCGAACCCATGACCTCTGACTCCCAAGCCCGGGCTCTTTCCACTGAGCCACGCTGCTTCCCTGTAGTCATCAATCGTATTTATTGAGCGCTTACTGTGTGCAGAGCACTGTACTAAGCGCTTGGGAAGTACAAATTGGCAACACATAGAGACGGTCCCTCCCCAACAGTGGGTTCACAGCTCGGGTTTCCTGCTGTGAGACCTTGGGCAAGTCATTTCCCTGTGCCTCAGTTCCCTCCTCTGTAAAACGGGGATGAAGGCTGGGAGCCCCACGAGGGACGGGGACTGGGTCCCACCTGATTGGCTTGTATCCACCTCAGCGCTCAGTACAGTGCTTGGCACCTAGTAAGCGCTTAACAAAGACCGTAAAAAAAAAAAAGGGGGGGGGGGGGGTCAACGGTCTACCTTGGGTCTCTCTTGGTCCGCTTCGCTTTCTCCAGGATAGAAAGAGGGAGCGGAGGAAACCGGGGCCAGGAGTGAGGGCGATCATGGGAACACGATATGGAACAGAGATAGTAATAATAATAATAATAATAATAATAATAATAATAATAATAATGGCATTTATTAAGTGCTTACTATGTGCAAAGCACTCTTCTAAGCACTGGGAAGGTTACAAAGTGATCAGGTTGTCCCACAGGAGGCTCAAAGTCTTAATCCCCATTTTCCAGATAAGGTAACCGAGGCCCGGAGAAGTGAAGTGACTTGCCCAAAGTCACCCAGCTGACAATTGGCAGAGCCGGGATTTGAACCCATGACCTCTGACTCCAAAGCCTGCACTCTTTCCATTGAGCCACGCTGCTTCTCTAGTAAGAAGATATTCAGAAGGACCCGGGTTCGAATTCCAGCCCCGGCCCGATACTTGCCCAAAATCACACAGCTGACAATTGGTGGAGCCGGAATTTGAACCCATGACCTCTGACTCCAAAGCCCGGGCTTTTTCCACTGAGCCACGCTGCTTCTCTAGTAAGAAGATATTCAGAAGGACCCAGGTTCGAATTCCGGCTCCGGCTCGATATTCAGAAGGACCCGGGTTCGAATTCCAGCTCCGGTTCCGCTACCCCACAGCACCTGTATATATGTTTGTACATATTTATTACTCTATTTATTGATTGACTTATTTTACTTGTCCATATCTATTCTACTTATTTTATTTTGTTAATATGTTTTGTTTTGTTGTCTGTCTCCCCCTTCTAGACTGTGAGCTCGTTGTTGGGTAGGGACCGTCTCTAGATGTTGCCAACCTGTACTTCCCAAGTGCTTAGTCCAGTGCTCTGCACACAGTAAGCGCTCAATAAATACGATTGATTGATTGATTGATTGATTGTATATATGTATATATGTTTGTACGGATTTATTACTCTATTTATTTTACTTGTACATATTTATTCTATTTTATTTTGTTAATATGTTTTGTTTTGTCGTCTGTCTCCCCCTTCTAGCCTGTGAGCCCGCTGTTGGGGAGGGACCGTCTCTCGATGTTGCCGACTTGGACTTCCCAAGCGCTTAGTCCAGTGCTCTGCACACAGTAAGCGCTCAATAAATACGATTGAATGAATGAATGAATATAATTCCCCCTTCTAGACTGTGAGCCCGTTGTTGGGTCGGGACCGTCTCTATATGTTGCCGATTTGGACTTCCCAAGCGCTAGATGTTGCCAACTTGTCCTTCCCAAGTGCTTAGTCCAGTGCTCTGCACACGGTAAGCGCTCAATAAATACGATTGAATGAATGAAAATGACAGGCGTCAATACCATCAAAATAAATGATAATAATCCCGTGGGGCTCACAGTCTTCATCCTCACTTTCCAGATGAGGGAACTGAGGCCCGTGGAAGCGCAGTGACTCGGCCAAGGTCATCCGGTAGACAAGTGGCGGGGCGGGATTCGAACCCAGCTCCTTCTGACCGCCAGGGCCGGGCTCCGGCCAATAGGCCGCACTGCTTCCGGAGAAGCCAGGGCTGGGTGGGGCGGTGCTCTGCACACAGTGAGCGCTCAATAAATACGACTGAGCGAATGAATGAATGAAGTAGGGCGGTCCGGCAGGAGGGGACAACAGCGCGAGGAATGACAGGAACATGAGGCTGCCAAAGTCCTATTCTGGGATAAAAATTCCCAACTTATGTTGCCGACCTGTAATAATAATAATAATAATGACAACCATGGCATTTGTTAAGCGCTTACTAGGTGCCAAGCACTGTTCTAAGCGCTGGGGGGATACAAGGCGATCAGGTTGTCCCACGGGGGGCTCCCAGTCTTCATCCCCATTTTCCAGATGAGGGAACCGAGGCCCGGAGAAGTGAAGTGACTTGCCCAAAGTCACACAGCTGACAATTGGCCCTACTGAGAGCTCACCTCCTCCAGGAGGCCTTCCCAGACTGAGCCCCTTCCTTCCTCTCCCCCTCGTCCCCCTCTCCATCCCCCCGTCTTACCTCCTTCCCTTCCCCACAGCACCTGTATAGATGGATATATGTTTGTACTTATTTATTACTCTATTTATTTATCTTACTTGTACATATCCATTCTATTTATTTTATTTTGTTAGTATGTTTGGTTTTGTTCTCTGTCTCCCCCTTCTAGACTGTGAGCCCACTGTTGGGGAGGGACCGTCTCCATATGTTGCCAACTTGGACTTCCCAAGCGCTTAGTCCAGTGCTCTGCACACAGTAAGCGCTCAATAAATACGATTGATTGATTGATTGATTGAATTGGCGGAGCCGGGATTTGAACCCATGACCTCTGACTCCAAAGCCCGGGCTCTTTCCACTGAGCCACGCCACTGGTCAGCCAGGTTAGGATGGGGGCCACCGGCCTGGCAGCGTAGGGTACGGGAAGCAGCGTGGCTCAGTGGAAAGAGCCCGGGCTTTGGAGTCAGAGGTCACGGGTTCAAATCCCCGCTCCGCCAAGTGTCAGCTGTGTGACTTTGGGCGAGTCACTTCACTGCACTTCACCTGTAAAATGGGGATGAAGACTGTGAGCCCCCCGTGGGACAACCTGATCTCCTTGTAACCTCCCCCAGCGCTTAGAACAGTGCTTGGCACATAGTAAGTGCTTAATAAATGCCATCATTATTATTATTATATGGGAGAGGCCCTGACCATCTCTAGATGTCGCACCCTTGTCAATCAATCAAATTTATTGAGCCCTTACTGTGTGCAGAGCACTGTACTAAGCGCTTGGGAAGTACAAGTTGGCAACATATAGAGACAGTCCCTATTCAACAGCAGGCTCACAGGCTAGAAGGGGGAGACAGACAACAAAACAAAACATATTAACAAAATAAAATAAATAGAATAGATATGTACAAGCAAAATAAAAAAATAGAGTAATAAATACGAACGAACATATATACATACAGCTGACAAGCGGCAGAGCCGGGATTGGAACCTGTGACCTCTGGCTCCCAAGCCGGGCTCTTTCCACAGAGCCACGCTGCTTCCCTACTAAACACTTGGGAGACGCAGCATGGCTCAATGGAAAAGCCCGGGCTTTGGAGTCAGAGGTCATGGGTTCAAATCCCAGCTCCACCGAGTGTCAGCTGGGTGACTTTGGGCAAGTCACTTCACTTCTCTGGGCCTCAGTTCCCTCATCTGGAAAATGGGGATTAGGACTGTGAGCCCCCCGTGGGATAACCTATCACCTTGTAACCTCCCCAGTGCTTAGAACAGTGCTTTGCACATGGTAAGCGCTTAATAAATGCCATTATTATTATTATATCCAGGTGCTGTGGGGAAGGGAAGGGAAGCAGCGTGGCTCAGTGGAAAGAGCCCGGGCTTTGGAGTCAGAGGTCATGGGTTCGAATCCCAGCTCCGCCACGTCTGCTGTGTGACCTTGAACAAGCCACTTAGCTTCTCTGAGCCTCAGTTCCCTCATCTGTAAAATGGGGATTAAGACTGTGAGCCCCCCGTGGGACAACCTGATCACCTTGTAACCTCCCCAGCGCTTAGAACAGTGCTTTGCACATAGTAAGTGCTTAATAAATGCCATCATTATTATTATTATTATATCCAGGTGCCATGGGGAAAGGAAGGAGGTAAGGCGGAGGGGGAGGAGTGGGAGAGGAAGGAGGGGGCTCAGTCTGGGAAGGCCTCCTGGAGGAGGTGAGCTCTCAGAAGGATCCTTCCCAAGCGCTTAGTCCAGCGCTCTGCACACAGTAAGTGCTCAATCAATCAATCGTATTTATTGAGCACTTCCTGTGTGCAGAGCACTGTACTAAGCGCTTGGGAAGTCCAAGTTGGCAACTTGTAGAGACAGTCCCTACCCAACAGTGGGCTCACAGTCTAGAATAAATACGGCCAGACTGAGCCCCTTCCTTCCTCTCCCCCCCCTCCCTCTCCATCCCCCCCATCTTACCTCCTTCCCTTCCCCACAGCACCTGGATAGATGGATAGATGTTGGTTCAGATTTATTACTCTATTTATTTACTGATTTATTTTACTTGTACATATCTATTCTATTTATTTTATTTTATTAATATGTTTGGTTTTGTTCTCTGTCTCCCCCCTCTAGACTGTGAGCCCCCTGTTGGGTAGGGACCGTCTCTAGATGTTGCCAACTTGTCCTTCCCAAGTGCTTAGTCCAGTGCTCTGCACACAGTAAGCGCTCAATAAATACGATTGATTGATTGATTGATTCATTGAAGGCCTCCTGGAGGAGGTGAGCTCTCAGAAGGGTCCTTCCCAAGCGCTTAGCCCAGCGCTCTGCACAAAGTAAGCGCTCAATCAATCAATCATATTTATTGAGCGCTTACTGTGTGCAGAGCACTGTACTAAGCACTTGGGAAGTCCAAGTTAGCAACTTGTAGAGACAGTCCCTACCCAACAGTGGGCTCACAGTCTAGAATAAATACGGCCAGACTGAGCCCCTTCCTTCCTCTCCCCCTCATCCCCCTCTCCATCCCCCCATCTTACCTCCTTCCCTTCCCCACAGCACCTGTATATATGGATATATGTTTGTACATATTTATTACTCTATTTATTTATTTTACTTGTACATATCTATTCTATTTATTTTATTTTGTTAATATGTTTGGTTTTGTTGTCTGTCTCCCCCTTCTAGACCGTGAGCCCACTGTTGGGTAGGGACCGTCTCTACATGTTGCCAACTTGGACTTCCCAAGCGCTTAGTCCAGTGCTCTGCACCCAGTAAGCGCTCAATCAATATGACTGATTGATTGATTGAAGGCCTCCTGGAGGAGGTGAGCTCTCAGAAGGGTCCTTCCCAAGCGCTTAGCCCAGCGCTCTGCACACAGTAAGCGCTCAATCATCATCATCATCATCATCAATCGTATTTATTGAGCGCTTACTATGTGCAGAGCACTGGACTAAGCGCTTGGGAAGTACAAATTGGCAACATATAGAGACAGTCCCTACCCAACAGTGGGCTCACAGTCTATCAGTTGTATCTATTGAGCGCTGGACTAAGCGCTTGGGAAGTCCAAGTTGGCAACATATAGAGACAGTCCCTACCCAACAGTGGGCTCACAGTCTATCAATTGTATCTATTGAGCGCTGGACTAAGCGCTTGGGAAGTCCAAGTTGGCAACATGTAGAGACGGTCCCTACCCAACAGTGGGCTTACAGTCTAGAATAAATACGGCTGAATGAATGAATGCGCGTTTTAGACTGTGAGCCCCCGGTTGGGTAGGGACCGTCTCTAGATGTTGCCAACTTGGACTTCCCAAGCGCTCAGTCCAGTGCTCTGCACACAGTAAGCGCTCAATGGATTGACTGATGGAATGGCCAGCCAGGTTGGGATGGGGGCCAGTGGCCGGTCGGGATGGGCGAGTCGGAGGGAGATGCTTCCCACCCTCCCTCCCTCTCTCCCTTTCTCCGGCCCTCCCGTCCATCCCTCCGTCCGTCCGTCCATCTGGGGTCCGGAAGAGGTGTCGGCGGCCGTCCGGAGGCCGGGAGGGGTGAGGAGGAGGGCAGGGGCCGGCCGGCCGGGTTATCGGGCCGGGACAAACCGAGGCCCCTTCCCAACCACGCCACTTCCAGCAATGCAAGGAGCTTCCTCTTTTTTGGGAAAACAAGGGACCGGCCCCGACTGACCTGGGCCGGCCTCCGGACCCCCGGCCGCTCCGCCTTTCCTACCGTTTCCTCTGCGGGAGGGTCCCGGAGGGGTCACAGGTGAGACCCCGGGCCAGCCCGGTCATCGCACGCCCTGCGGTCACGGCCGCCCCCGCAAGCCGGGAGGCCTAGTGGGTAGTAATAATAATAATAATAATAATAATGGCATTTATTAAGCGCTTACTATGTGCAAAGCACCGCTCTAAGCGCCGGGGAGGTTACAACATGGTCAGGTTGTTCCATGGGGGGCTCACGGTCTTCATCCCCATATTCCAGATGAATTTATGGAGCGCTTGCTGCTTGTAGGGAATTGCCGTCAACCAGTCGGTCTGTTGTATGTAGCACTCCGGGGAATTCAATATAATAATAATAATAATAATGATGGCATTTATTAAGCGCTTACTATGGGCAAAGCACTGTTCTAAGCGCTGGGGAGGTTACAACGTGATCAGGTTGTCCCATGGGGGGCTCACGGTCTTCATCCCCATATTCCAGATGAATTTATGGAGCGCTTGCTGCTTATAGGGAATTGCCGTCAACCAGTCGGTCTGTTGTATGTAGCACTCTGGGGGATTCAATATAATAATAATAATAATAATGACGGCATTTATTAAGCGCTTACTCTGTGCCAAGCACTGTTCTAAGCGCTGGGGAGGTTACAACGTGATCAGGTTGTCCCACGGGGGGCTCACGGTCTTCATCCTCGTTTGACAGATGAGGTCACTGAGGCCCAGAGAATAATAATAATGGCATTTATTAAGTGCTTACTCTGTGCAAAGCACTGTTCTAAGCGCTGGAGCGGTTACAACGTGATCAGGTTGTCCCATGGGGGGCTCACGGTCTTCATCCTCGTTTGACAGATGAGGTCACTGAGGCCCAGAGAATAATAATAATAATAATGGCATTTATTAAGCGCTTCCTATGTGCAAAGCACTGCTCTAAGCGCTGGGGAGGTTATAATATGATCAGGTTGTCCCATGGGGGCCTCACAGTCTTCATC
Organism: Tachyglossus aculeatus; assembly: GCF_015852505.1. Lineage (NCBI taxonomy): Eukaryota > Metazoa > Chordata > Mammalia > Monotremata > Tachyglossidae > Tachyglossus > Tachyglossus aculeatus. The sequence goes on along the minus strand of NC_052066.1, from coordinate 8,079,963 downwards.
CTCGTTTGACAGGTGAGGTCACTGAGGCCCAAAAAATAATAATAATAATAATAATGATAATAATGGCATTTATTAAGCGCTTACTCTGTGCAAAGCACTGCTCTAAGTGCTGGGGAGGTTACAATATGATCAGGTTGTCCCATGGGGGGGCTCACAGTCTTCATCCTCGTTTGACAGGTGAGGTCACTGAGGCCCAGAGAGTAATAATAATACTAATAATAATGGCATTTATTAAGTGCTTACTATGTGCAAAGCACTGTTCTAAGCGCTGGGGAGGTTACAAGGTGATCAGGTTGTCCCACTAGGGGCTCACAGTATTAATCCCCATTTGACAGATGAGGTCACTGAGGCCCAGAGAATAATAATAATAATAATGGTATTTAAGTGCTTACTATGTGCAAAGCACTGTTCTAAGCGCTGGGGAGGTCACAAGGTGATCAGGTTGTCTCACGGGGGGCTCACAGTCTTCATCCCCATTTGAAAGATGAGGTAACTGAGGCCCAGAGAAGTGCAGAGACTTGCCCAAAGTCACCCAGCTGACAGTTGGCGGAGCCGGGATTTGAACTCATGACCTCTGACTCCAAAGCCCAGGCTCTTTCCACTGAGCCACACTGCTTCTCTGTATTTGTTTATTAAGCGCTTACTATGTGCAAAGCACTGTTCTAAGCTCCGGGGAGGTTACAACGTGATCAGGTTGTCCCATGGGGGGCTCACAGTCTTCATCCCCATTTGACAGATGAGGTCACTGAGGCCCAGAGAATAATAATAATAATAATAATGGCATTTATTAAGCACTTACTATGTGCAAAGCACTGCTCTAAGCGCCCGGGAGGTTACGATATGATCAGGTTGTCCCATGGGGGGCTCCCAGTCTTCATCCCCATTTGACAGATGAGGGAACTGAGGCCCAGAGAAGTGAAGTGACTTGCCCAAAGTCACACAGCTGACAATGGCGGAACCGGGATTTGAACCCATGACCTCCGACTCCGAAGCCGGGGCTCTTTCCACTGAGCCACGCTGCTTCTCTAAGAGTCCAGGCCTGGGAGCTGGAGGACGTGGGTTCTGATAAGCGCTTAGTCCAGTGCTCTGCACACAGTAAGCGCTCAATAAATACGACTGAATGAATGAATGAATCCTGGCTCCCCGCGTGTCCGCCGTGGGACCTTGGGCGAGTCGCTTCCCTTCTCTGTGCCTCGGTTACCTCATCTGGAAAATGGGGCTTCGATTCTTGTAGTCCCTTCTGTTTAGACTGTGAGCCTCGGTGGGGGACAGGGGTAGGGACGGAGTCCAACCTGATTGGTATGTATCCGCCTCAGAACAATAATTACTAATAATGATGGTGTTCGTTAATAATAATAATAATAATAATAACGGTATTTGTTAAATGCTTACTATGTGCCAGGCACTGTTCTAAGCGCTGGGGGAGATACAAGGTGATCAGGTTGTCCCCCTTGGGGCTCACAGTCTTCGTCCCCATTTACAGATGAGGGAACTGAGGCCCAGAGAAGTGAAGCGACTTGCCCAAAGTCACACAGCTGACAAGTGTGACTTGTTTTATTTTGTTGGTATGTTTGGTTTTGTTCTCTGTCTCCCCCTTTTAGACTGTGAGCCCACTGTTGGGTAGGGACTGTCTCTAGATGTTGCCAATTTGGACTTCCCAAGCGCTTAGTACAGTGCTCTGCACACAGTAAGCGCTCAATAAATACGATTGATGATGATGAAGTGGCGGAGGCAGGATTTGAACCCATGACCTCTGACTCCCAAGCCCGGGCTCTTTCCCCTAAGCCACGTAAGCGCTTACTATGTACCAGGCACTGTACTAAGCGCTGGGGTGGATCCAAGCAAATCGGGTTGGACTCAGTCCCTGGCCCACAGTCTCCATCCCCATTTTACAGGTGAGGTAACTGAGGCCCAGAGGAATGAAGTGACTTGCCCAAGGTCATTCATTCATTCGTTCAATCATATTTATTGAGCACTTACGGTGTGCAGAGCACTGCACTAAGCACTTGGAAAGTACAATTCAGCAAATAGACAATAATAATAATAATAATAATTATTATTATTATTATAATGATGGCATTTAAGCACTTACTATGTGCCAAGCACTGTTCTTTTAGACTGTGAGCCCACTGTTGGGTAGGGACCGTCTCTAGATGTTGCCAATTTGTACTTCCCAAGCGCTTAGTACAGTGCTCTGCACATAGTAAGCGCTCAATAAATGCGATTGATGATAACGATGATGTTCTAAGCGCTGGGGAGGTTACAAGGTGGTCAGGTTGTCCCACGGGGGGCTCACAGTCGTCATCCCCATTTTCCAGATGAGGTCACTGAGGCCCAGGGAAGTGAAATGACTCGCCCAAGGTCACACAGCAGACAAGTGGCAGAGCCGGAATTCGAACCCATGACCTACAGTGCTCTACACACAGTGAGCACTCAGTAAATACCATTCATTGGTCGACTGCCACTGAACCCAAGAGGGGCTCAATAAGAGAAGCAGCGTGGTTCAGTGCAAAGAGCCCGGGCTTGGGAGTCAGAGGTCGTGGGTTCAAATCCCGGCACTGCCACTTGTCAGCTGGGTGACTTTGGGCGAGTCACTTGACTTCTCTGGGCCTCAGTGACTTCATGTGTAAAATGGGGATGAAGACTGTGAGCCCCCCGTGGGACAACCTGATCACCTTGTAGCCCCCCCGCTCTTAGAACAGTGCTTCGCACATAGTAAGCACTTGACAATTACCATTATTATTAATAATATAAGTAATTAATATTAATATTATTAGTATAATATTAATATTCTTACTCTTACAACACCTCTTCCTGTGGGGAAGGGCAGAGGAAGAAGACACAGAACTCTAATGGGGAGAAAGGAACAGATACATCCGACCCCAGGGACGGCATTCAAATGAAAATACACACAGAAGCAGCGTGGCTCAGTGGAAAGAGCCCGGGCTTTGGAGTCCGAGGTCATGGGTTCAAATCCCGGCTCCGCCAATTGTCAGCTGGGTGACTTTGGGCAAGTCACTTCACTTCTCTGCGCCTCTGTGACCTCATCTGGAAAATGGGGATGAAGACTGGGAGCCCCCCGTGGGACAACCTCATCACCTTGTAACCTCCCCAGCGCTTAGAACAGTGCTTTGCACAGAGTTAGCGCTTAATAAATGCCATTATTATTATTATTATTATAATTATTGGGAGTCAGAGGTCATGGGTTCCAAACCCGGCTCTGCCACTTATCAGCTGTGTGACTTTGGGCAAGTCTTCTCTGGGCCTCAGTTCCCTCATCTGTAAAATGGGGATGAAGACTGGGAGCCCCCTGTGGGACAACCTGATCACCTTGTAACCTCCCCAGCGCTTTGAACAGTGCTTTGCACATAGTAAGCGCTTAATAAATGCCATTATTATTATTATTGGGAGTCAGAGGTCGTGGGTTCTAATCCCGGCTCTGCCACTTATCAGCTGTGTGACTTTGGGCAAGTCTTCTCTGGGCCTCAGTTCCCTCATCTGTAAAATGGGGATGAAGACTGTGAGCCCCCCGTGGGACAACCTGATCACCTTGTAACCTCCCCAGCGCTTTGAACAGTGCTTTGCACATAATAAGTGCTTAATAAATTCCATTATTATTATTATTAGTATTGGGAGTCAGAGGTCGTGGGTTCTAATCCCGGCTCTGCCATTTATCAGCTGTGTGACTTTGGGCAAGTCTTCTCTGGGCCTCAGTGACCTCATCTGTAAAATGGGGATTAAAACTGTGAGCCCCCCGTGGGGCAACCTGATCACCTTGTAACCTCCCCAACGCTTTGAACAGTGCTTGGCACATAGTAAGCGCTTAACAAATACCAAAATTATTAAATTGTTATTATTATTATTATTATAAACCCATCGCATCCTATAAACCCATTAGAGAAGCAGCGTGGCCCAGTGGCTGGCGCCCAGGCCTGAAAGTCAGCAGGACCTGGGTTCCAATCCTGACTCTGCCACTGGTCTGCTGTGAGACCTTGGGTGAGTCACTTTGCTTCTCTGGGCCTCAGTTCCCTCTTCTGGAAAATGGGAATTAAGACTGTGAGCCCCACGGGGGACAGGGACCGTGTCCAATCCAATTTGCTTGGACCCTCCCCGGCGCCTAGTACGGTGCCTGGCACATAGTAAGCACTTAATAAATACCACAATCATTATTATGACAGCCAGCTCTGGCAATTATGTACTTATTTATACCCATCCTCAATCAGTCAATCAAACAATCGTATTTACTGAGCGCTTACTGTGCGCAGAGCACTGTACTTAGTGCTTGGGAAAGCACGATATAGTCGTTCATTCATTCAATTGTATTTATTGAACGCTTACCGTGCGCAGAGCACTGTACTTAGCGCTTGGGAAAGCACAATATAGTCATTCATTTATTCAATCATATTTATTGAGCGCTTACCGTGTGCAGAGCACTGTACTTAGCGCTTGGTAAAGCACGATATATTCATTCAATCATTCAATCACATTTATTGAGCGCTTACCGTGCTAACAGCACTGGACTTGGCGCTTGGGAGAGCATGATATATTCATTCATTCATTCATTCAATCGTATCTATTGAGCGCTTACCATGTGCAGAGCACTGTACTTAGCGCTTGGGAAACCACGGTATATTCATTCATTCATTCAATCGTATTTATTGAGCACTTACTATATGCAGAGCACTGTACTTAGTGCTTGGTAAAGTACAATACATTCATTCATTCATTCAATTGTATTTATTGAGCGCTTACTATGTGCAGAGCACTGGACTTCGCGCTTGGGAAAGCACGATATATTCATTCATTCAATCGTATTTATTGAGCGCTTACTGCGGGCAGAGCACTGTACTTAGTGCTTGGGAAAGTACAATACATTCATTCATTCATTCAGTTGTATTTATTGAGCGCTTACTGTGGGCAGAGAACTGGACTTAGCGCTTGGGAAACCACAATATAGTCATTCATTCATTCAACCGTATTTATTGAGCGCTTACTATGCGCAGAACACTGTATTTAGTGCTTGGGAAAATACAATACATTCACTCATTCATTCAATCGTATTTATTGAGCGCTTACTGTGTGCAGAGCACTGGACTTAGCGCTTGGGAGAGCACGATATATTCCTTCATTCATTCAATCGTATTTATTGAGCACTTACTATGCGCAGAGTACTGGACTTAGTGCTTGGGAAAGTACAATTCATTCATTCATTCATTCAATTGTATTTATTGAGTGCTTACTATGCGCAGAGCACTGTACTTAGTGCTTGGGAAAGCACAATACATTCATTCATTCATTCATTCAATTGTATTTATTGAGCACTTACTATGCGCAGAGCACTGTACTTAGTGCTTGGGAAAGTACAATACATTCATGCATTCATTCAATTGTATTTATTGAGCGCTTACTATGTGCAGAGCACTGGACTTAGCGCTTGGGAAAGCACGATATATTCATTCATTCACTCAATCGTATTTATTGAGCGCTTATCATGTGCAGAGCACTGTATTTAGTGCTTGGGAAAATACAATACATTCACTCATTCATTCAATCGCATTTATTGAGCGCTTACTGTGTGCAGAGCACTGGACTTAGCGCTTGGGAGAGCACGATATATTCCTTCATTCATTCAATCATATTTATTGAGCACTTACTATGCGCAGAGCACTGTACTTCGTGCTTGGGAAAGTACAATACATTCATTCATTCAATCGTATTTATTGAGCACTTACTGTGCGCAGAGCACTGTACTAAGCGCTTGGGAAAGGACGGTACGACAATAAACAGACACATTCCCTGCCCACGACGAGCTTACAGTCTAGAGGCGGGGAGGCGGACATCAATACGACTTAATAAATTACAGTTTATAACACTAGAACAGACACATTCCCTACCCACAATAGCTGGCAGTCTAATAATGATGGCATTTGTTAAGCGCTTACTATGTGCCAAGCACTGTTCTAAGCGCTGTGGAGGTTACAGGGTGATCAGGTTGTCCCACGGGGGGCTCACGGTCTTCATCCCCATTTTCCAGATGAGGGAACTGAGGCCCAGCGGGGGAGACATCCTCGACCCTCACGGACAGAAACTCACCGGGCTGAAGAGCGCCGGCAAGGAGAGACCGAGGGACAGTGAGTAGCAGCGTGGCTCAGTGGAAAGAGCCCGGGCTTTGGAGTCCGAGGTCATGGGTTCAAATCCTGGCTCCGCCACTTGTCAGCTGTGTGACCTTGGGCAAGTCACTTCACTTCTCTGAGCCTCAGTGACCTCATCTGTAAAATGGGGATGAAGACTGTGAGCCCCCTGTGGGACAACCTGATCACCTTGTATCCCCCCAGCGCTTAGAACAGTGCTTGGCACATAGTAAGCGCTTAACAAATGCCATCATTATTATTATTAATCAATCAACCAATCAATCAATCGTATTTATTGAGCGCTTACTGTGTGCAGAGCACTGTACTAAGCGCTTGGTAAGTACAAGTTGGCAACATAGAGAGACATATTATTCTCTGGGCCTCAGTGACCTCATCTGGAAAATGGGGATGAAGACTGTGAGCCCCGTGTGGGACAACCTGATCACCTTGTATCCCCCCAGCGCTTAGAACAGTGCTTGGCACATAGTAAGCGCTTAACAAATGCCATTATTAGTATTATTAGTCAATCAACCAATCAATCAATCGTATTTATTGAGCACTTACTGTGTGCAGAGCACTGTACTAAGCGCTTGGTAAGTACAAGTTGGCAACATAGAGAGACATATTATTCTCTGGGCCTCAGTGACCTCATCTGGAAAATGGGGATGAGGACTGTGAGCCCCCTGTGGGACAACCTGATCACCTTGTATCCCCCCAGCGCTTAGAACAGTGCTTGGCACATAGTAAGCGCTTAACAAATGCCATTATTAGTATTATTAGTCAATCAATCCATCATATTTATTGAGCACTTACTGTGTGCAGAGCACTGTACTATGTGCTTGGGAAGTACAAGTTGGCAACATATAGAGACATATTATTCTCTGGGCCTCAGTGACCTCATCTGTAAAATGGGGATGAAGACTGTGAGCCCCGTGTGGGACAACCTGATCACCTTATAACCCCCCCAGCGCTTAGAACAGTGCTTTGCACATAGTAAGCGCTTAACAAATGCCATTATTATTATTATTAATCAATCAACCAATCAATCAATCATATTTATTGAGTGCTTACTGTGTGCAGAGCACTGTACTAAGCGCTTGGGAAGTACAAGTTGGCAACATATTAAGACATATTATTCTCTGGGCCTCAGTGACCTCCTCTGGAAAATGGGGATGAAGACTGTGAGCCCCCCGTGGGACCACCTGATCACCCTGTAACCTCCCCGGCGCTTAGAACGGTGCTTTGCACATAGCAGGCGCTTAATAAATGTTGCCAACTTGGACTTCCCAAGCGCTTAGTCCAGTGCTCTGCACACAGTAAGCGCTCAATAAATACGATTGATTGATTAATAAATGCCATCACTGTTATTCGGCAATAAGCGTCTCCCCCAGCGCTGAAAGGTTCCCGGAGAGTTTGAAATGACAGGAGCCAGCTGGAAAGCCGGCAGAGAGGAAGAGGTTTATGAGGAAGGAAGGAAGGAAGGGAGGAAGAAATCAATTGCATTTGTAGAGAACCCATTTTTTAAAAAAAAATTTTAACAGCATTTCATTCAATCGTATTTATTGAGCGCTTACCGTGGGCAGAGCATTCATTCATTCATTCAATCGTATTTATTGAGCGCTTACTGTGTGCAGAGCACTGGACTAAGCGCTTGGGAAGGACAAGTCGGCAACATAGAGAGACGGTCCCTACCCAACAGCGGGCTCACAGGCTAGAAGGGGGAAGCGCTTACTATGCTCCAGGCACTCTACTAAGCGCTCGGGGTAGAGACAAGATAATCAAGTTGAACACCGTCCCTGTCCCCCAAGGGGCTCACAGTCTTCCTCCCCCCGCTCCCAGCCCCACGGTAATAATAATGATGGCATTTAATGACCGTCTCTCTATGTTTCCAACTTGTCCTTCCCAAGCGCTTAGTACAGTGCTCCGCACACTGTAAGCACTCAATAAATACGATTGAATGAATGAATGAATGAATGAATGAATGCCATGGCATTTAATGATGATTTAATAATGATGGCATAGTTATTATTATTATTATTATTAAGCGCTTACGATGTGCAAAGCACTGTTCTAAAGCGCTGGGGAGGTTACAAGGTGATCGGGTTGTCCCACGGGGGGGTTCACAGTCTTCATCCCCACTTTCCAGATGAGGGAACTGAGGCCCAGCGAAGTGAAGTGACTTGCCCAAAGTCACCCAGCTGACAATTGGCGGAGCCGGAATTTGAACCCGCGACCTCAGACTCCAAAGCCCGGGCTCTTTTCCACTGAGCCACGCTGCTTCTCTACTTATGTCCATAGCTGTGATTTATCATCATCATCATCAATCGTACCTATTGAGCGCTTACTATGTGCAGAGCACTGGACTAAGTGCTTGGGAAGTACAAATTGGCAACATATAGAGACGGTCCCTACCCAACAGTGGGCTCACAGTCTAAATTTATTTATTGATATTAATGTCTATCCCCCCCCAGACTGGAAGCTTATTGTGGGCAGGGAATGGGTCTGTTTACTGTTCTATTTTCCTCTCCCAAGCGCTCAGTCCAGTGCCCTGCACCCCGTAAGCGCTCAGTAAATACAACTCAAGTCCCCTTCTAGACTGCGAGCCGGCTGTTGGGTAGGGACCGTCTCTATATGCTACCAACTTGTACTTCCCAAGCGCTTAGTACAGTGCCCTGCACCCCATAAGCGCTCAGTAAATACAACTCAAGTCCCCTTCTAGCCTGTGAGCCCGCTGTTGGGTAGGGACCGTCTCTATATGTTACCAACTTGTACTTCCCAAGCGCTTAGTACAGTGCTCTGCACCCCGTAAGTGCTCAATAAATACGACTCAATGAAAGAATGAATGACTATAGCTCTAATTCTATTTGTTCTGACGATTCTGACGCCCGTCTCCCCGCTTTGTTCTGTCGTCCGTCTCCCCCTTCTATCATCAATCGTATTTATTGAGCGCTTACTATGTGCAGAGCACTGTACTAAGCGCTAAGCTTCTAGACCGTGAGCCAGCTGTCGGGTAGGGACCGTCTCTCTATGTTGCCGACTTGGGCTTCCCAAGCGCTTAGTCCAGTGCTCTGCACACAGTAAGCGCTCAATAAATACGGCTGAATGAATGAATGACTGAAAAAAGAGCCACCGACGGTCTGTGTCTAAGGGATAGCCCCTAAGGGATAGCCCGGCTCTGCCAATTATCAGCTGTGTGACTTTGGGCGAGTCGCTTCACTTCTCTGGGCCTCAGTGACCTCATCTGTAAAATGGGGATAAAGACTGTGAGCCCCCCGTGGGACAACCTGATCATCTTGTAACCTCCCCAGCGCTTAGAACAGTGCTTGGCACAGAGTAAGCGCCTAACAAATGCCATTATTATTATTATTGTTCTTAAGAGCGACCCCACTGCCCCTGGACCATGGCTCTTCATTCATTCCATCGTATTTATTGAGCGCTTTCTGTGTGCAGAGCACTGGACTAAGCCCTTGGAAAGCCCACTGTTGGGCTCTAATAGCTCTAATAATAATAATGGCATTTTTAAGCGCTTACTATGTGCAAAGCACTGTTCTAAGCGCTGGGGAGGTTACAAGGTGATCAGGTTCTCCCATGGGGGGGGGCTCACAGTCTTAATCCCCATTTTCCAGATGAGGGAACTGAGGCCCAGAGAAGTGAAGTGTCTTGCCCAAGGTCACACAGCTGACAAGTGGCGGAGCCAGGATTTGAACCCATGACCTCTGACTCCAAAGCCCGGGCTCTTTCCACTGAGCCACTCTAATAGCTCTAATTCTATTCTTTTAGGCTGTGAGCCCACTGTTGGGTAGGGACCGTCTCTATATGTTGCCAACTTGTAATTCCCAAGCGCTTAGTACAGTGCTCCGCACACAATAAGTGCTCAATAAATATGATTGATTGATTGACTGATTTGTTCTGACGATTCTGATGCCCGTCTCCCCGCTTTGTTTTGTTGTCCGTCTCCCCCTTCTAGACCGTGAGCCCGTTGTTGGGTAGGGACCGTCTCTAGATGTTGCCAACTTGGACTTCCCAAGCCCTTAGCCCAGTGCTCTGCACACAGTAAGCGCTCAATAAATACGATTGACTGATTGATTGAGCTCTGCACACAGTAAGCGCTCAATAAATATGACTGAATGAATGAATGCCGCTTGGAGAGCCCACTGTTGGGCTCTAATAGCTCTAATTGTATTTGTTCTGACGATTCTGACACCCCGTCACCCCGCTTTGTTTTGTTGTCCGTCTCCCCCTTCTAGGCCGTGAGCCCGCTGTTGGGTAGGGGCCGTCTCTAGACGTTGCCGACTTGGACTTCCCAAGCGCTCAGTACAGTGATCTGCACACAGCAAGCGCTCAATAAATACCACTGACTGACTGATTGAGCTCTGCACACAGTAAGCGCTCGATAAATCCAACAATGAATGAATGAAAGGCCAATTTGGCAATAATAATAATAATGATGGTATTTATTAAGCGCTTACTATGTGCAAAGCACTGTTCTAAGCGCTGGAGAGGTTACAAGGTGATCAGGTTGTCCCACGGGGGGCTCACAGTCAATCCCTATTTTACAGATGAGGTAACTGAGACGCAGAGAAGTGAAGTGATCTCCCAAAGTCACACAGCCGACAGTTGGCGGAGCCGGGATTTGAACCCATGACCTCCGACTCCAAAGCCCGGGCTCTTTCCAGTGAGCCACGCTGCTGCAAAGCCCTGTTCTAAGCGCTGGGGAGGTTACAAGGTGATCAGGTTGTCCCACGGGGGGCTCACAGTCTTCATCCCCATTTTCCAGATGAGGGAACTGAGGTCCAGAGAAGTGAAGCGACTTGCCCAAAAGCCGCACAGCCGACGAGTGGCGGAGCCGGGATTTGAACCCACGGCCTGCGACTCCAAAGCCCGGGCTCTTTCCACCGAGCCACGCTGCGCCTCTGTTTCCAACTTCTAGCCTGTGAGCCCGCTGTCGGGTAGGGCCCGTCTCTCGATGTTGCCGACTTGTCCTTCCCAAGCGCTCAGTCCAGTGCTCTGCGCACAGTCAGCGCTCAATAAATACGGTCGAATGAATGAACGAATGAATCTATTCCTTCAAGCCACGCTGCTTCTCCAAAGAGCCCGGGCTTTGGAGTCAGAGGTCATGGGTTCGAATCCCGGCTCCACCCCGAGTCTGCCGTGTGACCTTGGGCAAGTCACTTCACTTCTCCGAGCCTCCGTTCCCTCATCTGTAAAAATGGGGATGAAGACTGGGAGCCCCGCGGGGGACAACTCGATCGCCTTGTATCCCCCCGGCGCTTGGCACAGTTCCCTCATCTGTAAAAATGGGGATTACGACTGTGAGCCCCACGGGGGACAACTTGATCACCTTGTATCCCCCCTGGGCGCTTAGAACAGTGCTTTGCACATAGTAAGCGCTTAACAAATGCCATCATTATTATTATTCTTATTATTATTATTATTAATCCCTGCCCACGCCGGGCCTACGGCCTCGAAGGCGTCCTGCGCCCCTGGTTCCAAAGGACGCCAACCCGAGGCCCAGGCAACCCCCTCAAGGTGTCAAGGTCGCGTGGACGGGACGGACGGTCCCGGCGTCCGAGGAAAAATTCCCGAGCCCCCTCCCGCCTGGCCCGGGGCCCACCGGGCAGACTGTGGTTTGTCAAGAGGGGCGGCGACGGGACCCCCACACCCGGTCCCCCGCCTCTCGGCCACAGGCCGCCTGCGTGCCGGGGGGAGGAGGAGGAGGAAACAGAATAAGCAAACTAAAATCCATAAAAGCCAGGCAGCAATTACCGTGCGGGCCGACAAGGGACCGCTCCTCAAGCCCGTCATTATGTGGCTAAATTTAACGCCCGGCGTGGCCGGGGGGGAGCCGGGACCCCCCGGCCCACCCCCTTAACCCGCTGACGGCCGCCGGAGAGCGGGGCGCGATTTTTTTTTATAGCCTGTTTACCAAGATGCCTTTTTTTGCTGCCAAGGTTTTGCTCTCGTTTTATCTCCCTCGAACAGAGTGGGCTGTATTTGCTGCCTCTGGCTTTTCCTCCCCTCCCCTCTCCCGCTACTATTTTCAGAACTCTAATTTTATATGGTCTGTCCCTTATTTTATTTTATTATTATTTTTTTTTCTTTCTGGTAAATATTTGCCGCGACCAAACTGGGCACATCCAGTTTAAAGGGCTGCGGGCCCCGCCGTCCCATGAAAAGGGGTATAGAAGGGAAAAAAAACTCCACGCGGCCGTCCTTCCCCACTTTCTATATCCGGAGAGCGGCCCTGTTTGTCCCTGTGGATGGGCTGGGAATGAACTTCCCGATATATTCCCCCCCCCCCCCAATTCCCGGGAGCTTTGGTTGGGATGGGGAAGAGGCCTGGTCCGCTGGTCTGCGGCCTGCGCCAGGGCCGGCGGTGGAGGCGGGCGGTGGGGTGTCCGGGCCGGACACCTCCCGGTGGTGCCGGGGGTCCGGGACTCCCGCCGGACCGCAGGGTGGGGTCGTCCAGGTGGGGAGGGGCGGCGGGAAGAGCCCCGGCTTCGGAGTCGGGGGTCGTGGGTTCGAATCCCGGCTCCGCCACTTGTCAGCTGTGGGACTTTGGGCGAGTCACCTCGCTTCTCTGAGCCTCAGTGCCCTCATCTGTCAAATGGGAATGAAGACTGTGAGCCCCACGGGGGACAACCTCATCACCTTGTATCCCCCCCAGCGCTTAGAGCAGTGCTTCGCACATAGTAAGCGCTTAATAAATGCCATCATTATTATTATAATTATTCTAATCCCGGCTCCACCGCTTGTCAGCTGTGTGACTTTGGGCAAGTCACCTCGCTTCTCTGAGCCTCAGTGCCCTCATCTGTAAAATGGGGATGAAGGCTGTGAGCCCCACAGGGGACAACCTCATCACCTTGTAACCTCCCCAGCGCTTAGAACAGTGCTTGGCACATGGTAAGCGCTTAATAAATGCCATCATTATTATTATTATTGTTATGGGTTCTAATCCCAGCTCCGCCGCTTGTCAGCTGTGTGACTGTGGGCAAGTCACCTCACTTCTCTGAGCCTCAGTGCCCTCATCTGTAAAATGGGAATGAAGACTGTGAGCCCCACGGGGGACAACCTCATCACCTTGTATCCCTCCCAGCACTTAGAACAGTGCTTTGCACATAGTAAGTGCTCAATAAATGCCATCATCATTATTATTATTATTATTATTATTATTATTATTATTATTATTATTATTATGGGTTCTAATCCCAGCTCCGCCGTTTGTCAGCTGTGTGACTTTGGGCAAGTCACCTCGTTTCTCTGGGCCTCAGTGCCCTCATCTGGAAAATGGGGGTGAAGACTGTGAGCCCCACGGGGGACAACCTCATCACCTTGTATCCCCCTCAGCACTTAGAACAGTGCTTCGCACATAGTAAGCGCTTAATAAATGCCATTATTATTATCATTATTATTATGGTTTCTAATCCCAGCTCCGCCACTTGTCAACTATGTGACTTTGGGCAAGTCACTTCGCTTTTCTGGGCCTCAGTGCCCTCATCTGTCAAATGGGGGTGAAGACTGTGAGCCCCCCGTGGGACAACCTGATCACCTTGTATCTCCCCCAGAGCATAGAACAGGGCTTCGCACATAGTAAGCGCTTAATAAATGCCATCATCATCATTATTATTATTATTATGGGTTCTAATCCCGGCTCCGCCGCTTGTCAGCTGTGTGACTCTGGGCAAGTCACCTTGCTTCTCTGAGCCTCAGTGCCTTCATCTGTAAAATGGGGATGAAGGCCGTGAGCCCCACAGGGGACAACCTCATCACCTTGTAACCTCCCCAGCGCTTAGAACAGTGCTTGGCACATAGTAAGCGCTTAATAAATGCCATCATTATTATTATTATTGTTATGGGTTCTAATCCCAGCTCCGCCGCTTGTCAGCTGTGTGACTTTGGGCAAGCCACCTCACTTCTCTGAGCCTCAGTGCCCTCATCTGTCAAATGGGGGTGAAGACTGTGAGCCCCACAGGGGACAACCTCATCACCTTGTATCCCCCCCAGCGCTTAGAACAGTGCTCCGCACATAGTAAGCGCTTAATAAATGCCATCATCATTATTATTATTATTATTATGATGATGGGTTCTAATCCCGGCTCCGCCGCTTGTCAGCTGTGTGACTGTGGGCAAGTCACCTCACTTTTCTGAGCCTCAGTGCCCTCATCTGTAAAATGGGGGTGAAGACTGTGGGCCCCCCATGGGACAACCTCATCACCTTGTATCTCCCCCAGCGCTTAGAACAGTGCTTTGCACATAGTAAGTGCTTAATAAATGCCATCATCATTATTATTATTATGGGTTCTAATCCCGGCTCCGCTGCTTGTCAGCTGTGTGATTTTGGGCAAGTCACCTCACTTCTCTGAGCCTCAGTGCTCTCATCTGTCAAATGGGGGTGAAGACTGTGAGCCCCACGGGGGACAACCTCATCACCTTGTATCTCCCCCAGCGCTTAGAACAGTGCTTTGCACATAGTAAGCGTTTAATAAATGCCATCATTATTATTATTATTATGGGTTCTAATCCCGGCTCCGCCGCTTGTCAGCTGTGTGACTTTGGGCAAGTCACCTCACTTCTCTGAGCCTCAGTGCCCTCATCTGTAAAATGGGGATTAAGACCGTGAACCCCGCGTGGGCCAACCTGATCATCTTGTATCCCCCCAGCGCTTAGAACAGTGCTTTGCACATAGTAAGCACTTAATAAATGCCATCATCATTATTATTGTCGTTATGGGTTCAAATCCCGGCTCCGCCGCTTGTCAGCTGTGTGACTTTGGGCAAGTCACCTCACTTCTCTGAGCCTCAGTGCCCTCATCTGTCAAATGGGGGTGAAGACTGTGAGCCCCATGGGGGACAACCTCATCACCTTGTATCCCCCTCACAGCGCTTAGAACAGTGTTTGGCACATAGTAAGCGCTTAATAAATGCCATCATCATCATTATTATTGTTATGGGTTCAAATCCTGGCTCCGCCGCTTGTCAGCTGTGTGACTTTGGGCAAGTCACCTCACTTCTCTGAGCCTCAGTGCCCTCATCTGTCAAATGGGGGTGAAGACTGGGAGCCCCACGGGGGACAACCTCATCACCTTGTATCCCCCCCCCAGCGCTTAGAACAGTGCTTCGCACATAGTAAGCGCTTAACAAATGCCATTATCATTATTATTATTATTATTATTATTATTATTATCATTATTTTTCCAGGACTCCCCATCCCGGAGCACTCATCGGGCCGGGGACTTTGCCAGACCTCTGAGAGGGCGGGTGGAAAATTTGGGCGGAAAAGGGCAGAGGGCGGGAGTTTGGCCCCGGAGCATAGTGGTGGGGGAAACAGCGCTTCCGACTGAGGAGGAGGAAGCTAAAGATCCTCCGGAACTGGGAAGGGCCGCTCCCCACTGTCCATTAAGCGCTTAGTACAGTGCTCTGCACACAGTAAGCGCTCAATAAATACGATTGAATGAAGAATAATAATAATAATGGCATTTATTAAGCGCTTACTACGTGCCAAGGACCGTTCTAAGCGCCGGAGAGGTTCCAAGGTGATCAGGCTGTCCCACGGGGGGCTCACAGTCTTCATCCCCATTTTCCAGATGAGGGAACTGAGGCCCGGAGAAGTGAAGTGACTCGCCCAAAGTCGCACAGCTGACAATTGGCGGAGCCGGGATTTGAACCCATGAACTCCGACTCCGAAGCCCGGGAATGAATGAATCACAAGGGGCCAAAAAATTGGGGGGC
Organism: Tachyglossus aculeatus; assembly: GCF_015852505.1. Lineage (NCBI taxonomy): Eukaryota > Metazoa > Chordata > Mammalia > Monotremata > Tachyglossidae > Tachyglossus > Tachyglossus aculeatus. Next base: position 8,064,104 of record NC_052066.1, on the reverse strand, counting down.
AGGGGTCTGGTTTGCCACACACACCTCACCGGCAAGCCCTCGGGCCCCCTCCCCCCGATTCAATCGTATTTATTGAGCGCTTACTGTGTGCAGAGCACTGTACTAAGCGCTTGGGAAGTCCAAGTTGGCAACATATAGAGACGGTCCCTGCCCAACAGCGGGCTCACAGTCTAGAAGGGGGAGACAGACGACAAAACCAAACATATTAACGAAATAAAATAAATAGAATAAATACGCGTCTGCCAGGGAGGCTGGCACGGAACGGAGAGAGCCCGGGCCCGGGATTCAGAAGGCCCTGCCACTTTGCTGTGTGACCTTGTATCTGATAATAATAATAATAATAATAATAATAATGATGGCATTTATTAAGCGCTTACTAGGTGCCAAGCACTGTTCTAAGCGCTGGGGAGGTTACAAGGTGATCAGGTTGTCCCCCGGGGGGCTCACAGTCTTCATCCCCGTTTGACAGATGAGGGAACTGAGGCCCGGAGAAGTGAAGTGACTCGCCCAGAGTCACACAGCTGACAGGCGGCAGAGCCGGGATTCGAACCCATGACCTCTGACTCCAAAGCCCGGGCTCTTTCCACCGAGCCACGCTGCTTCTCTGCTTCTATCTAACTTCTAGACTGTGAGCCCACTGTTGAGTAGGGACCGTCTCTGTATGTTGCCGACTTGGACTTCCCAAGCGCTTAGTACAGTGCTCTGCACACAGTAAGCGCTCAATAAATATGACTGAATGAATGAATCTAACCCAGTAGAGAAGCAGCGCGGCCCAGTGGCAAGAGCCCGGGCTTGGGACTCGGGGGACATGAGTTCTAATCCTGCCTCCGCCACTTATCAGCTGTGGGACTCTGGGCAAGTCACGTCACTTCTCTGGGCCTCAGTTCCCTCATCTGTCAAACGGGGATGAAGACTCTGAGCCCCACGTGGGACAACCTGATGACCTTGTATCTCCCCCAGCGCTTAGAACAGCGCTCGGCACATAGTAAGCGCTTAACAAATACCATCATTTATTTTATAACCTGATGACCTTGTATATCCCCCAGCACTTAGAACAGCGCTCGGCACATAGTAAGCACTTAACAAATACCAATCTTTTATTTTATAACCTGATGACCTTCTATCTCCCCCAGCGCTTAGAACAGCGCTCGGCACATAGTAAGCTCTTAACAAATACCAATCTTTTATTTTATAACCTGATGACCTTGTATCTACCCCAGCGCTTAGAACAGCGCTCGGCACATAGTAAGCGCTTAACAAATACCAATCTTTTATTTTATAACCTGATGACCTTGTATCTCCCCCAGCGCTTAGAACAGCGCTCGGCACATAGTAAGCGCTTAACAAATACCATCATTTATTTTATAACCTGATGACCTTGTATCTACCCCAGCGCTTAGAACAGTGCTCGGCACATAGTAAGCGCTTAACAAATAGCATCATCGTTATTATGGGGATGAAGAATGTGAGCCCCATGTGGGACAGGGACTGTGTCCCACCTGATTAGCCTGTATCCCCCCAGCGCTTTGAGCAGTGCTTGGCACACGGTAAGCACTTAACAAATATCACCATCAACATCATCATCAACTGATTGACCCGTTAATAGGATTTATGAAGCATTTACCGCATACAAAGCGCTGTACTGAGCACCTAGGAGAGTATAATGGACTTAGCACAATTACTATTAGTAGACATGATTCATTCATTCATTCAATCGTATTTATTGAGCGCTTACTGTGTGCAGAGCACTGTACTAAGCGCTTGGGAAGTCCAAGTTGGCAGCATACGCAGACGGTCCCTACCCAACAATGGGCTCACAGGCTAGAAGGGGGAGACAGACAACAAAACCAAACATGTGGACAGGTGTCAAAATCGTTAAAACAATGAGTGTTTGGGAAAGTCAGTAAAGTTACTACACAAGATCCCCCTACCCTCAAGGAGCCTTGGGCCTATTAATGATAATAATAATAATAATAATAATAATAATAATGGTATTTGTTAAGTGCTTACTATGTGCTAAGCACTGTTCTAAGTGCTGGGGTAATAATGACATTTACCAAGCACTTACTATGTGCCAAGCACTGTTCTAAGCGCTGGGGAGGTTACAAGGTGATCAGGTTGTCCCACGGGGGGCTCACAGTCTCAATCCCCATTTTACATATGAGGGAACTGAGGCACAGAGAAGTGAAGTGACTCTACTTTGTGTAGACACAAAGTAATCAGGTTGTCCCACATGGGGCTCCCAGTCTTCATCCCCATTTTACAGGTGAGGGAACTGAGGCCCGGAGAAGTGAAGTGACTCGCCCAAAGTCACCCAGCTGACAGTTGGCGGAGCCGGGATTTGAACCCATGACCTCTGACTCCAAAGCCCGGGCCCTTTCCACTGAGCCACGCTGCTGAGTTCTGCTTTGTTTTGGGGATTTTGGGGGCGGGGGTTAGGGTGGAGAGAGATGGGTGGCATTGGGTCTTCTCCCCCTTCTAGCCTGTGAGCCCGCTGTTGGGTAGGGACCGTCTCTAGATGTTGCCGACTTGTCCTTCCCAAGCGCTTAGCACAGTGCTCCACACACAGTAAGCGCTCAATAAATACGATTGATTGATTGATTGAGTCTCCATTTTCTACTGCAGGTAGAGATTAAGAAACGCAGCATGGACTAGTGGAAATCAATCAATCAATCAATCAATCGTATTTATTGAGCGCTTACTGTGTGCAGAGCACTGCACTAGGCGCTTGGGAAGTCCAAGTTGGCAACATATAGAGACAGTCCCTACCCGACAATGGGCTCACAGTCTAGAAGGGGGAGACAGAGGACAAAACCAAACATACGAACAAAATAAAATAAATAGAATAGATATGTACAAGTAAAATCAATAAATAAATAGAGTAATAAATATGTACAAAAATATATACAGGTGCTGTGGGGAAGAATAGACAGAATGGCGAGAACCTGAGACTTCAAAGGACCTTTGCCAACTGCTTGCTGTGTGACCCTGGGCGAGTCGCTTCCCTTCTCTGTGCCTCAGTTGCCTTGCTCTCCCTCCTACTTAGGCTGTGAGCCCCGTGCGGGAAAGCGAGGGAGTCGAACCTGATTAACCTGTTTCTATCCCAGCGCTTAACAAATACCATTAAAAAAAAAAAAAGCAAATTCCATCTTCTACTGCGGGTAACGATTTAGAAAAGCAAATTCCACTTCCACCTCCGATTCACGGTGGGCCGGGGGACCCCCGGTTATCAATCAATCAATCAATCAATCGTATTTATTGAGTGCTTACTGTGTGCAGAGCACTGGACTAAGCGCTTGGGAAGTATGGTTATCTGTTGGTTCCTCTCTGTGGGGCAGAAGACACCATCTTTCTTTCTTTTTTCCTTCCTCCCTCCCTCCCTCCCTTATTTATTTATTTATTTTATTTGTACATATTTATTCTATTTACTTGAATGAATCAATCAATCGTATTTATTGAGCGCTTACTGTGTGCAGAGCACTGTACTAAGCGCTTGAATGAATGAATTGGCAGAGCTGGGATTTGGACCCATGACCTCTGACTCCAAAGCCCGGGCTCTGCACACAGTAAGCGCTCAATAAATACGGCTGAATGAATGAATGATTATCACTGTTTATTGTTGCCCGGTACTTTCCCGAGCGCTCAGTACAACGCTCTGCAAGCAGTAAGCGCTTAATAAATGCGGTTGAGTGAATGAATGACTGAATGGATCAACACCCACGCCCAGGTGGGCGACGGAGGGTCAGGATGCCCTGGCCTCCCGCCCGGCCCGAGCCCAAGGGTCAGTTGGCCGCCACACCTAGGTGAGTGGCGGAGGGTCAGGATCAATCAATCAATCAGTCGTATTTATTGAGCGCTTACTGTGTGCACAGCACTGTGCTAAGCGCTTGGGAAGTCCAAGTTGGCAACAGATAGAGACGGTCCCTACCCAACGGCGGGCTCACAGTCTAGAAGGGGGAGACAGACAACAAAAAAAAAAACCGTATTAACAAAATAAAATAAATAGAATAAATATGTACAAGTAAAATAGAGTAATAAATTCATTCATTCAATCGTATTTATTGAGCGCTTACTGGGTGCAGAGCACTGGACTAAGCGCTTGGGAAGTACAAGTTGGCAACAGATAGAGACGGTCCCTACCCGACGGCGGGCTCACAGTCTAGAAAGGGGGAGACAGACAACAAAAAAAAAAAACCGTATTAACAAAATAAAATAAATAGAATAAATATGTACAAGTAAAATAGAGTAATAAATTCATTCATTCATTCATTCAATCGTATTTATTGAGCGCTTACTGGGTGCAGAGCACTGGACTAAGCGCTTGGGAAGTACAAGTTGGCAACATATAGAGACGGTCCCTACCCAACAGTGGGGGCTCACAGTCTAGAAGGGGGAGACAGACAACGAAAAAGAAACGTATTAACAAAATAAAATAAATAGAATAAATATGTACAAGTAAAATAGAGTAATAAATTAATTCATTCATTCAATCGTATTTATTGAGCGCTTCCTGTGTGCAGAGCACTGGACTAAGCGCTTGGGAAGTCCAAGTTGGCAACATATAGAGAAGGTCCCTACCCAACGGCGGGCTCACAGGCTAGAAGGGGGAGACAGACAACAAAAAAAAAAAACTGTATTAACAAAATAAAATAAATAGAATAAATATGTACAAGTAAAATAGAGTAATAAATTCATTCATTCATTCATTCAATCGTATTTATTGAGCGCTTACTGTGTGCAGAGCACTGGACTAAGCGCTTGGGAAGGACAAGTTGGCCACATACAGAGACGGTCCCTACCCAACAGCGGGCTCACAGGCTAGAAGAGAAGCAGCATGGCTCAGTCAGAGAAGCAGCGTGGCTCAGTGGAAAGAGCCTGGGCTTTGGAGTCAGAGGTCATGGGTTCGAATCCCGGCTCCGCCACTGGTCAGCTGTGGGGCCTTGGGCAAGCCACTTACCTTCTCTGTGCCTCAGTCACCCCATCTGTAAAATGGGATTAAGACTGTGAGCCCCACGTGGGACAACCTGATCACCTTGTATCCCCCAGCGCTTAGAACAGTGCTTTGCACATGGTAAGCGCTTTATAAATGCCATTATTATTATTATTATTATTATTATAGACGAGCCCAGGGCTCCATCCTCCAGCCCGGCCCGAGCCCAAGGGTCAGTTGGCTGCCACATCCAGGTGGGCGGCGGAGGGTCAGGATGCCCGGGGCTCCATCCTCTGGCCCGGCCCGAGCCCAAGGGTCGGATGACCTCTTTGCCCAGGTGGACAAGCGCTTAGTACAGTGCTTTGCCCACAGTAAGCGCTCAATAAATACGACTGATTGATTGATTGGACAGCAGAGGGTCAGTGTGCCCGGGCCTCCGTCCTCGGCCCGAGCCCGAGGGCCGGATGAAGCAGCATGGCTCAGTGGAAAGAGCCCGGGCTTTGGAGTCCGAGGTCATGGGTTCAAATCCCGGCCCCGCCACTTGTCAGCTGTGTGACTTTGGGCAAGTCACTTCACTTCTCTCAGTTCCCTCATCTGTCAAATGGGGGTGAAGACTGTGAGCCCCCCGTGGGCCAACCTGATCACCTTGTAACCTCCCCAGCGCTCAGAACAGTGCTTTGCACATAGGAAGCGCTTAATAAATCCATTTTTATTATTATTATTATGACCCCGAGGCCCCGGTGGGCAGCGGGAGGTCAAGGCGCCCGGGCCTGCGTCCTGGCCCGGATTTCCCCCCGGCCGCATCCGTGGGAAGGAGTCACTCGGGAGCGGCCTCGACGGGAGTTGGTCGGTTTTCTCGGACACACGTGCACACACGCACACACACAGGCGCACACAGGCCGGCGGCGCGTGTGCGCACACACGGGGCCGGGGCCTCGTGTTTTCCCAGCGGTCGGGGCCGCGGTCCAAAATGAAATTCCAGGCAGCGCCGAAGCCCACAGGGTCCGGGGCGCCGGCCAAATCGGGAGCTGCCAGGGTATAAATACCCTCCGGGCCCGGGGAGCTGGCCAGCTTTCTCCCGGAGGGCACCCGGATGGTCAGGGCGGCCCGGGAAGGCCCGGGGGGGCCCGGGAAGCTGGGCGGGACCGGCCTCTCCCCTCCATCTGTTGCCCATTTGCCCTTCCCAAGCGCTTAGTCCGGTGCTCTGCACTCGGTAAGCGCTCAGCAAATACGACTGAATGAATGGGGCGTCCACTTTGCTCCTCCCCAGGCTGGGCTGCCCACCTCTAGGCTGTGAGCCCGCTGTTGGGTAGGGACCGTCTCTATGTGTTGCCAACTTGGACTTCCCAAGCGCTTAGTCCAGTGCTCTGCACACAGTAAGTGCTCAGTACATAACAACTGATGGACTGATGATTGACCGTCTCTATATGTTGCCAACTTGTACTTCCCAAGCGCTTAGTACAGTGCTCTGCACACAGTAAGCGCTCAATAAATACGACTGATTGATTGATTGACCGTCTCTATATGTTGCCAACTTGTACTTCCCAAGCGCTTAGTCCAGTGCTCTGCACACAGTAAGCACTCAATAAATACGACTGATTGATTGATGATTGACTGTCCCTATATGTTGACAACTTGTACTTCCCAAGCGCTTAGTCCAGTGCTCTGCACACAGTAAGCGCTCAATAAATACGACTGATTGATTGATGATTGACCGTCCCTATATGTTGACAGCTTGTACTTCCCAAGCGCTTAGTCCAGTGCTCTGCACACAGTAAGCGCTCAATAAATACCATTGATTGATTGACCATCCCTATATGTTGCCAACTTGTACTTCCCAAGCGCTTAGTCCAGTGCTCTGCACACAGTAAGCACTCAATAAATACGATTGATTGATTGATTGACCGTCTCTATATGTTGACAACTTGTACTTCCCAAGCGCTCACACAGTAAGCGCTCAATAAATACGACTGATTGATTGATGACTGACTGTCTCTATATGTTGACAACTTGCACTTCCCAAGTGCTTAGTCCAGTGCTCTGCACACAGTAAGCGCTCAATAAATACGACTGATTGATTGATGATTGACCGTCTCTATATGTTGACAACTTGTACTTCCCAAGCGCTTAGTCCAGTGCTCGGCACACAGTAAGCGCTCAATAAATACGACTGATTGATTGATGATTGACCGTCTCTATATGTTGCCAACTTGTACTTCCCAAGCGCTTAGTCCAGTGCTCTGCACACAGTAAGCGCTCAATAAATACAACTGATTGATTGATGATTGACCGTCTCTACATGTTGACAACTTGAACTTCCCAAGCGCTTAGTACAGTGCTCTGCACACAGTAAGCGCTCAATAAATATGATTGAATGAACCTCTATCTTGGGGAGGGAGAGGCAGGGCTAAAGAGCGCCCCCTAGTGGTTAGAGCCCGTGCCTGGGAGTCCGAATAATAATAATAATAGTAATAATAATAATAATAATAATTAATGGTGGCATTCGTTAAGCGCTTACTAAGCAGCGTGGCTCAGTGGATAGAGCCCGGGCTTCGGAGTCAGAGGGCACGGGTTCAAATCCCGGCTCCGCCACTTGTCAGCTGGGTGACTTTGGGCAAGTCACTTCACTTCTCCGGGCCTCAGTGACCTCATCTGGAAAATGGGGATGAAGACTGGGAGCCCCCCATGGGATCACCTTGTAACCTCCCCGGCGCTTAGAACAGTGCTTTGCACATAGTAAGCGCTTAATAAATGCCATCATTATTATTACCATTATTGTCAGCTGTGTGACCTTAGGCAAGCCACCTCACTTCTCTGGGCCTCAGTTCCCTCATCTGTCAAATGGGGATGAGGACTGGGAGCCCCCCCACACCCCGGGGGGCAACCTGATCACCTTGAATCCCCCCAGTGCTTTGGACAGTGCTTTGCACATAGCAAGCGCTTAACAAATACCATCATTATTATTATTATTATTCGGTGCCAAGCACTGTTCCAAGCACTAGGGTAGATACAAGGTAATCAGGTTGTCCCACATGGGGCTCCCAGTCTTCATCCCCATTTTCCAGATGAGGGAACTGAGGCACAGAGAAGTGAAGTGACTGGCCCAAGGTCACACAGCAGACGAGTGGCAGAGCCGGGAACTGAACCCACGTCCTTTGGCTCCCAAGCCCGGGCTTTTTCCCCCTTCTAGCCTGTGCGCCCACTGTTGGGTAGGGACCGTCTCTAGATGTTGCCGACTTGGACTTCCCAAGCGCTTAGTACAGTGCTCTGCACACAGTAAGCGCTCAATAAATACGATTGATTGATTTTCCACTATAAGCCACGCGGCTGGGTTCTCATCCCGGTTCTGCCGCTTGTCCGCCGGGTGACCTTGGCCAAGTCACTCGGCTTCTCTGGGCCTCAGTCGCCTCATCCGGAAAATGGGGATGGAGACCGTGAGCCCCACGTGGGACAGGGATTGCGTCCGACCCAAATAGCTTGTATCCTTCTAGCCTGTGAGCCCGCTGTCGGGTAGGGACCGTCCCTAGATGTTGCCAACTTGGACTTCCCCAGCGCTTAGTCCAGTGCTGTGCACACAGTAAGTGCTCAATAAATACGATTGAGGGAAGCAGCGTGGCTCAGTGGAAAGATAATAATAATAATAATAATAATAATAATAATTAATGGTGGCATTTGTTAAGCGCTTACTAAGCAGCATGGCTCAGTGGATAGAGCCCGGGCTTTGGAGTCAGAGGTCATGGGTTCAAATCCCGGCTCCGCCACTTGTCAGCTGGGTGGCTTTGGGCGAGTCACTTCACTTCTCTGGGCCTCAGTTCCCTCATCTGGAAAATGGGGATGAAGACTGTGAGCCCCTCGTGGGATAACCTGATTACCTTGTATCTACCCCAGCGCTTAGAACGGTGCTTTGCACATAGTAAGCGCTTAACAAATACCAACATTATTGTTATTATTATTAAACACGATTGGATGAATGAATGAATCTACCCCGGTGCCTAGAACGGGGCCTGACGCTCAAGCTTAACATGTCCGAAACGGAGCTCCTCATCTTCCCACCCAAACCCTGTCCTCTCCCGGACTTTCGCGTCGCTGTAGACGGCACCTCCGTCCTTCCCGTCTCACAAGCCCGCGACCTTGGCGTCATCCCGGACTCCTCTCCCTCACTCGACCCACGTATTCATTCCGTCGCCAAATCCCGTCGGTCCCGCCATCGCGACTTCGCCAAAATCCGCCCTTTCCTCTCCATCCAAACTGCTAGGCCTTCCCAGACTCAGCCCCTTCATCATCAATCGTATTTATTGAGCACTTAGTGTGTGCAGAGCACTGTACTAAGCGCTTAAGAGCCTTCCTTCCTCTCCCCCTCGTCCCCCTCTCCATCCCCCCATCTTACCTCCTTCCCTTCCCCACAGCACCTGGATAGATGGATAGATGTTCGTACGCATTTATTACTCCATTTTTCCAATGAGCCATGCTGCTTCTCCTACGTGTTTAGTAGGGAAGCAGCGTGGCTCAGTGGAAAGAGCCCGGGCTTGAGAGCCAGAGGTCACGGGTTCGAATCCCGGCTCCGCCGCTTGTCAGCTGGGTGACTTTGGGCAAGTCACTTCATCATCATCATCATCATCAGTCGTATTTATTGAGCGCTTACTGTGTGCAGAGCACTGGACTAAGGGCTTGGGAAGTCCAAGTTGGCAACATATACAGCCAGTCCCTACCCAAGAGAACAAAACCAAACATACAAACAAAATAAAATAAATAGAATAGATATGTACAAGTAAAATAAATAAATAGGGTAATAAATTTGTACAAACATATATACATATATACAGATATATACATATATACATATATTCACTTCTCTGGGCCTCAGTTCCCTCATCTGTCAAATGGGGATGAAGACTGTGAGCCCCACGTGGGACAACCTGATCACCTTGTATCCTTTCCAGCGCTTAGAACAGTGCTTGGCACTTAGTAAGTGCTTAACAAATGCCATTATTATCTATTTATTGTGAGGAGCTGACAGTTTAGGGGGGAGACTGACATTGCCGACTTGTACTTCCCAAGCGCTTAGTACAGTGCTCTGCACACAGTAAGCGCTCGATAAATACGATTGATTGATTGATTGATGATTACTAAAAATCAGTCCATTAGTGGTATTTATTGAGCGCTTACTGTGTGCAGGGCACTGGACTAAGCGCTTGGGAGAGGATAATACCCCGGAGTTTGCAGACAACATTCCCTGCCCACAAGTCTAGAGTTATTGGACCATATCAAGCGCTTAGTACACTGTATGGCACCCAATGGGGGTGCTCAATAAATGATCTCCCCCAAGACCATTCAGAAGGGTCAATTTTTCACTTGGAGTCCACGGGTTGAAGGAGGGCAGGGATCTGGGGAGGAATGAAGATGTGGAGGGGTCAGAAAATCACCACTTGTAATAATAATAATAATAATAATAATAATAATGGCATTTGTTAAGCGCTTACTATGTGCAGAGCACTGTTCTAAGCGCTGGGGGGGATACAAGGTGATCAAGTTGCCCTATGTGGGGCTCACAATCTTAATCCCCATTTTGCAGATGAGGTAACTGAGGCTCAGAGAAGTTAAGTGACTTGCCCAAGGCCACACAGCAGACATGTGAGCTTTTAGACTGTGAGCCCACTGCTGGGTAGGGACTGTCTCTATATGTTGCCAACTTGGACTTCCCAAGCGCTTAGTACAGTGCTCTGCACACAGTAAGCGCTCAATAAATACGATTGATTGATTGATTGATTGACATGGGGTAGAGGGTCTTTTCGGGCCTAGTGGCAACCTGTCAGATCCTGTTGGGGAGGGGAAGGAAGAGGAGGCCGAGGAAGAGGAGCCAGCTCTGCCAGTAAGCGCCCAATAAATACAATTGAATGAATGAATGAATGAATGACCTTGGGCAAGTCACTTCATTTCTCTGTGCCTCTGTTTCCCACCTGTAAAATGGGAAGTAAATGCACGTTCTGCCTCCTAATAAGACTGTAAGCTCGCTGTGGGCAAGGAATACGTCACAACTCCGTTACACTGTACTCTCCCAAGCGCTCAGTACAGTGCTCTGAGCACAGTAAGTACTCAATAAATACAACTGATGGATTGATTGATTTATAAGACTCTGAGGCCATGTGGGAAAAGGACTGTGTCGGACCTGATTAACTTGTCTCTACCTCAGCACTTGAGGTACATACTAGGAGGTACTAGGAGGTACTTACTATGTGCCAAGAACAGTTCTTGGCACATAGTAAGTACTTAACAAAATGTCATAAAATATAAAAGAGAAGGAGGAGGGGGGAGAAGGGGAGGAGGAGGAGAAAGAGGAGAAGAGGAGGAGGAGGAAAAAGAGGAGGAAGAGGAGAAGGAGGAAGAGGAGGAGGAAGAGGAGGAGAAAGAGAAGGAGAAGAGGAGGAGAAAAAAAGGAGGAAGAGGAGAAGGAGGAAGAGAAGGAGGAAGAGGAGGAGGAAAAAAGGAAGAGGAGGAGCAGAGGGAGGAGGAGGAGGAGAAAGAGAAGGAGGAGGAGAGAAAAGAGGAGGAAAAGGAGAATTAAAAATGGAAGAGGAGGATTAGAGGGAGGAGGAGAAGGAGAAGAGAAGAAGAAAAAAGAGGAGGAAGAGGAGGAGGAAGAGGAGGGGGGAGAAGGGGAGAAGGAGGAGGAGGAGAAAGAGAAGGAGAAGAGGAGGAGGAGAAAAAAGGAGGAAGAGGAGAAGGAGGAAGAGGAGGAGGAAAAAAGGAGGAGGGGGAGCAGAGGGAGGAGGAGGAGGAGAAAGAGAAGGAGAAGAGGAGGAGGAGAAAAAAGAGGAGGAAGAGGAGAAGGAGGAAGAGGAGGAGGAAGAGAAGGGGAGAAGGGGAGAAGGAGAAAGAGAAGGAGAAGAGGAGGAGGAGAAAAAAGAGGAGGAAGAGGAGGAGGAGGTGGAAGAGGAGGAGGAAGAGGAGGGAGAAAGAGGAGGAGGAGAAAGAGAAGGAGAAGAGGAGGAGGAGGAAAAAGAGGAGGAAGAGGAGAAGGAGGAAGAGGAGGGAGAAGGGGAGAAGGAGAAAGAGGGGAAGAGGAGGAGGAGAAAAAAGAGGAGGAAGAGGAGGAGGAGGAGGAGGAGGAAGAGAAGGGAGAAGGGGAGAAGAAGGAGGAGGAGAAAGAAGGAGAAGGAGGAGGAGGAAAAAGAGGAGGAATTGGAGAAAGAGGAAGAGGAGAAGGAAGAGGAGGGAGCAGGGGAGAAGGAGGAGGAAGAGAAAGAAGAAGAGGAGGAGGAGAAAAAAGAGGAGGAAGAGGAGGAGGAGGAAGAGAAGGACGAAGAGGAGGAAGAGCAGAGGGAGGAGGAAGAGGAGGAGGGCCTCAGTTTCCTCATGTGTAAAATGGGGATTAATGTGGGACAGGGACTGTGTCACAGAGCTTGAGCCATAGTAAGAGCTTAACAAATTTCATAATTATTCATGATGAGTATTATTTATTACGGTATATATTAAGCACTTAGTATGGGCCAGACAATGCACTAAGCACCAGGGTAGATAATTAATAATAATATTAATAATAATAATAATAATAATAATAATAATGGCATTTGTTAAGTGCTTACTATGTGCCAAGCACTGTTCTAAGCACTGGGAGGGATACAAGGTGATCAGGTTGTCCCACGAAGGGCTGACAGTCTTCATCCCCATTTTCCAGATGAGGTCACTGAGGCCCAGAGAAGTGAAGTGACTTGCCCAAGGTCACACCACGGACACGTGGCGGAGCCGGAATTCGAACCCATGACCTCTGACTCCAAAGCCCGGGCTCTTTCGACTGAGCCAAACCACGTTAATCAGGTTGGACCCAGCCCTGTCCCACATGGGGTTCACGGTCTTCCTCCCCATCTTACAGAAGAGGGAACTGAGGCCCAGAGACGTGAAGTGGCTTGCTCGAAGTCACACAGCAAGTAACCAGCAGAGCCAGGATTATTTATTCATTCAATCGTATTTGTTGAGCGCTTACTGTGTGCTGAGCACTGGACTAAGCGCTTGGGAAGTACAGGTCGGCAACATCGGTCCTCGGGCTCCCGGGCCCGGACTCTTTCCGTGCTGCTTCTCATCATCATCATCATCATCAATCGTATTTATTGAGCGCTTACTATGTGCAGAGCACTGGACTAAGCGCTTGGGAAGTGCAAATTGGCAACATCTAGAGGCAGTCCCTACCCAACAGCGGGCTCACAGTCTAAAAGGGGGAGACAGAGAACAAAACCAAACATACTAACAAAATAAAATAAATAGAATAGATATGTACAAATAAAATAAATAAATGGAGTGAAAAAAAATATGTACAAACATATCTACATCTATACAGGTGCTGTGGGGAAGGGAAGGAGGTAAGATGGGGGGGATGGAGAGGGGGACGAATTGTGATTCTCATATTGTGATTATAATCACTATCGCCAACATGGTGAGCGGGGTTCAATGATGGCATTTATTAAGCGCTTACTACGTTGGGTTGGGTTGTTTTAGACTGTGAGCCCACTGTTGGGTAGGGACTGTCTCTATATGTTGCCAACTTGGACTTCCCAAGCGCTTAGTACAGTGCTCTGCACACAGTAAGCGCTCAATAAATACAATTGATTGATTGATTGATTGATTGATTGGGGCGTGGAGGTGGGCTGCCCCTCTCCCTCAGAAAGCCCCTCCACGCTCACCCCAGAAATGAGATCCCATCAGACAGGCTGGGGTCCGCCACCTTTCATTCAATCGGCGCTTAGTCCAGTGCTCTGCACACGGTAAGCGCTCAATACATACGATTGATGATGATGATGATGATTCAATCACGCATTCATTCACGCAATCGGATTTATTGAGCGCTTACCGTGTGCAGAGCACTGGACTACAGCGCTTTCATTCTTGTTCTGTTTATTCATTAATGATGGCATTTGTTAAGCGCTTACTAGGTGCAAAGCGCTGTTCTAAGTGCTGGGGAGGTTACAAGGTGATCAGGTTGTCCCACGGGGGGCTCACGGGTCTTCATCCCCATTTTACAGATGAGGGAACGGAGGCCCAGAAAATAATAATAACAACGGCATTTATTAAGCGCTTACTCTGTGCAAAGCGCTGTTCTAAGCGCTGGGGAGGTTACAAGGTGATCAGGTTGGCCCACGGGGGGCTCACGGTCTTCATCCCCATTTTACAATCAATCAATCGCATTTATTGAGCGCTTACTATGTGCAGAGCACTGTACTAAGCGCTTGGGAAGTCCAAGTTGGCAACATATAGAGCCGGTCCCTACCCAACAGTGGGCTCACAGTCTAAAAGGGGGAGGCAGAGAACAAAAGCAAACATACTAACAAAATAAAATAAATAGAATAGATATGGACAAGTAAAATAAATAAATAAATATGTACAAGCATATATCCAGGTGCTGTGGGGAAGGGAAGGAGGTAAGATGGGGGGATGGAGAGGGGGACGAGGGGGAGAGGAAGGAAGAGGCTCAGTCAGTTCTTTCATTCATTCAATCGTATTTATTGAGCGCTTACCGTGTGCAGAGCACTGTACTAAGCACTCCCCCTTCTAGACGGTGAGCCCACTGTTGGGTTGGGTAGGGACCATCTCTATACCACCTTTACAGATGAGGGAACTGAGGCCCAGAGAAGTGAAGTGACTTGCCCAGAGTCACCCAGCTGACAAGTGGCGGAGCCGGGATTTGAACCCACGACCTCGGACTCCAAACTGATCAACGCTGCTTCTGTTGCCTGTCTCCCCCTTCTAGGCCGTGAGCCCGTTGTTGTTGGGTAGGGACCGTCTCTATCTGTTGCCGACTTGGGCTTCCCAAGCGCTTAGTCCAGTGCTCTGCACACGGTACGCGCTCAATAAATACGATTGAATGAATGAATGAATGAATGAAATTCACTCGAGTTTATTGAGTGAATAAACTCAATAAACTCGAGTGTGTACAGGGAACTGGACTAAGTGCTTGGGAGAGGACGCTAGGACAGTAGAACCGACACATTCCCTGCCCACGACGGGCTCACAGTCTAGAGGGGGAGACAGACATAATAATAATGATGGCATTTGTTAAGCGCTTACTATGTGCTAAGCACTGTTCTAAGCGCTGGGGGAGATCCAAGGTGATCAGGTTGTCCCACGGGGGGCTCACACATTGAATCCCCATTCGACCGATGAGGTTACTGAGGCCCAGAGAAGTAGAAGTGACTTACCCGAGGTCACACAGCGGACAATAATAAGAAGCAGCGTGGCTCAGCGGAGAGAGCCCAGGCTTTGGAGTCAGAGGTCATGGGTTCGAATCCCAGCTCCGCCACTTGTCAGCTGGGTGACTTTGGGCAAGTCACTTCACTTCTCTGGGCCTCAGTTCCCTCATCTGGAAAATGGGGATGAAGACTGTGAGTCTTGTAACCTCCCCAGCGCTTAGAACAGTGCTTTGCACATAGTAAGCGCCTAATAAATGCCATTATTATTATTATTATTATTATTATGACATTATTATCATTATATTATTACATTATATTATATTACATATTATATACTATATTATATAATGTATTATATTATTATATATTATACTATTTTATTATTATTAACAGTGCAAAGCACTGTTCTAAGTGCTGGGGAGGTTACAAAATAATAATAATAATAATAATAAAAATGGCATTTACTAAGCGCTTACTATGTGCAAAGCACTGTACTAAGCGCTGGGAAGGTTACAAGGAGATCGGGTTGTCCCACGGGTGGCTCATAGTCTTAATCCCCATTTTACAGATGAGGGAACTGAGGCACAGAGAAGTGACTTGCCCAAAGTCACACAGCTGACAATTGGCAGAGCCGGGATTTGAACCCATGACCCCTGACTCCAAAGCCCGGGCTCTTTCCACTGAGCCACGCTGCTTCTCATGGTGATCAGGTGGTCCCACGGGGGGGGCTCACAGTCTTAACTTGCCAACTTGTACTTCCCAAGCGCTTAGTCCAGTGCTGTGCACACAGTAAGCGCTCAATAAATACAAATGAATGAATGAATGAATAATCCCAATAAGTTTATGCATCAAGCAAAAACCCCTCACTCTTGGCTTCAAGCCTCTCGTGGAGGAGCCGAGATTAGAACCCACATCCTCGGACTCCCAAGCCCGGGATCTACCTACTAAGCTACCCCGCTTCTCTACGTATATATGAATATACGCACGTAAATCAATTAATCGATAAATGAGGGATAGGGACGTAAGTGGTGTGGGGCTGGGAAAGGGGGAAGAATAAAAGGGAGCACGTCGGGGCGACGCGGAAGGGAGCGGGAGAAGAGGAAAGGAGGGCTTAGTCAGGGAAGGCTTCTTGGAGGAGACGGGCCTTCAATCAATCGCATTTATTGAGCGCTTACTGTGTGCAAAGCACTGTACTAAGCGCTTGGGAAGTCCAAGTTGGCAACATATAGAGACGGTCCCTACCCAACAGTGGGCTCACAGTCTAAAAGACTTCGGGAAGGCTTTGAAGTCGGGGGAGTCATCGTCCGTCAGATACGAGGAGGGTGGGCGTCCCGGGCCAGAGGCAGGATGGGGACGAGAGGTCGGCTTCATCCATTCATAATAACAATAATAATAATAATAATGGTATTTGTTAAGTGCTTACTATGTGCAAAGCACTGTTCTAAGCACTGGGGGATACAAGGTGATCAGGTTGTCCCACATGGGGCTCACAGTTTTAATCCCCATTTTACAGATGAGGTAACTGAAGCCCAGAGAAGTGAAGTGACTTGCCCAAAGTCACACAGCTGACAATTGGCGGAGCCGGGATTTGAACCCATGACCTCTGACTCCAAAGCCCGTGCTCTTTCCACTGAGCCACGCTGCTTCTCATCCATTCATTCATTCAATTGTATTTATTGAGCACTTACTGTGTGCAATCAATCAATCAATTGTATTTATTGAGTGCTTACTGTGTGCAGAGCACTGGACTAAGCGCTTGGGAAGTCCAAGTTGGTAACATAGAGAGATGGTCCCTACCCACCAGTGGGCTCACAGACTAGAAGGGGGAGACAGAGAACAAAACCAAACATATCAACAAAATAAAATAAATAGAATAGATAGGTACAAGTAAAATAGAGTAATAAATATGTACAAACACATATACACATATACAGGTGCTGTGGGGAAGGGAAGGAGGCAAGATGGGGGGAACCAATCAATCGTATTTATTGAGCGCTTACTGTGTGCAGAGCACTGTAAAATAAATAGAGTAATAACTATGTACAAACACATATACATACGTACAGGCGCTGTGGGGAAGGGAAGGAGGCAAGATGGGGGGAATCAATCAATCGTATTTATTGAGCGCTTACTGCAGAGCACTGGACTAAGCGCTTGGGAAGTCCAAGTTGGCAACGTAGAGAGATGGTCCCTACCCAACATTCATTCATTCAATCGTATTTATTAAGCGCTTACTGTGTGCAGAGCACTGGATTAAGCGCTTGGGAAGGACAAGTTGGCAACATAGAGAGACGGTCCCTACCCAACATTCATTCATTCATTCAATCGTATTTATTGAGCGCTTACTGTGTGCAGAGCAGTGGACTAAGCGCTTGGGAAGTCCAAGTTGGCAACATAGAGAGACGGCCCCTACCCAACAGCTTCAGCTCAGGCTGTGTGGCGACGGCGGCATTCCCTCGAACTCAAGCTGGGCATCCTCCGGGCAGGCAGACCCACCCCGGTTCTAATCCCGGCTCCGCCACCTGTCTCCCGTGTGACCTTGGGCTTTACTTTAATAACAGTGTTGGTATTTGTTAAGCGCTTCCCCCTTCTAGACCGCGAGCCCGCCGTCGGGTAGGGACCGTCTCTCTATGTTGCCAACTTGGACTTCCCAAGCGCTTAGTCCAGTGCTCTGCACACAGGAAGCGCTCAATAAATACGATGGAATGAATGAATGCCAGCCACTGTGCTAAGCGCTGGGGTGGATCCGAGCAAATCGGGCCGGACACGGTCCCCGTCCCACGTGGGGCTCGCAGTCTCCATCCCCATTTTCCAAGCGCTTAGTCCAGTGCTCTGCACACAGTAAGCGCTCAATAAATACGAATGACGATGATGATGTGGGATGTGGATCCAAGCAAACGGGGCCGGACACAATCCCCGTCCCCCGTGGGGCTCGCGGTCTCAATCCCCGTATTCCGGATGAGGCCCAGGGAAGTGAAGTGACTTACCCAAGGTCACCCATACAGCAGACAAGTGGCCGACCCAAGGTTAGATTAGAACGGTGTACATAGTAAGCGCTTAATAAATGCCATCATCATCATCATCATCAATCGTATTTATTGAGCGCTTACTATGTGCAGAGGACTGGACTAAGCGCTTGGGAAGTACAAATTGGCAACATATAGAGACAGTCCCTACCCAACAGTGGGCTCACAGTTTAAAAGGGGGAGACAGAGAACAAAACCAAACATACTAACAAAATAAAATAAATAGAATAGATATGTACAAGTAAAATAAATAGAGTAATAAATATAAATATAAATAAATATGTACAAACATATATACATATATACAGGTGAATCATCATTATCATTATTATTATTATTAGAACCCCGGTCCTTCCGACTGCCGGGCCCGGGCTAGACTAGACGCGCCCGGCGTGGGCAGCGGGGGCATTCATTCATTCATTCATTCAATCGTATTTATTGAGCGCTTACGGTGTGCAGAGCACTGTACTAAGCGCTTGGGAAGTCCAAGTTGGCAACACCTAGAGACGGTCCCTACCCAACAGCGGGCTCACAGGCTAGAAGGGGGAGACAGACAACAAAACATATTAACAAAATAGAATAAATATGTACAAGTAAAATAGAGTAATAAATATGTACAAACATATATACATATTCATTCAATCCTATTTATTAAGCACTTACTGTGTGCAGAGCACTGTACTAAGCAGTTGGAAAATACGATTCCGCAACCTGTTCGGATATTCTGCTCTAAAATTAGAGTCCACTGTAATTTTCATTTCCGACTGCACCTTGTTCATGTACCTTATTCACCATCTTTTAGGAAATGATTTTAATCCCGCTTTCTACAATTCATTTAAAATATGTGAATTAAACAAAAATAAATTCCGTACAGGCACAGTAAAGTCCAAACATCAGAGGGCCGGGCCTCGCTGACTCCCGGGCCCCGGCAAACCACGGGCTGGTGGTTCCGCGGTGTGGCCCGGGAATGCCCGGCCCGGAATTCCCACCCGGTGCCTCGCCCCATTACGCCGGATAAATAATAAATCCGGGGCCTGATGGCAACCAGATGGGTTGCCCCCCAAACTGCCGCCCCACCCCGGGCTATCCCGCCCTCGCTTCCCTCCGGAACACGAGGAAGTCTGGGATTCGAAAGGACGTGGGTTCGAATCCCGGCTCCACACCATGTCTGCTGTGTGACCTTGGGAGAGTAGCTTCACTTCTCTGGGCCTCATCTGGAATACGGGGATTAAGACCGTGAGCCCCACGGGGGGCAGGGATTGTGTCCGGCCCCGTTTGCTTGGATCCACCCCAGCGCTTAGTACAGTGCCTGGCACGTGGTAAGCGCTTGACTCATTCATTCATTCATTCAATCGTATTTATTAGGCGCTTACTGTGTGCAGAGCACTGTACTAAGCGCTTGGGAAGTTCAAGCTGGCAACATATAGAGACGGTCCCTACCCAACAGCGGGCTCACAGTCTGGAAGACTAATGCCATTTTATCATTATTATTATTATTATTATTAGGACAATAATTATCAGGATAATAATAATATAATTGGGATTAGGACAATAATATATTAGGATAATAATAATAATATTTGGCTTGACCAATGCCATTTTATCATTATCATTATTATTATTATTATTCTAATAGACACATAGGGACCGTTTCTCTATGTTGCCAACTTGGACTTCCCAAGCGCTTAGTCCAGTGCTCTGCACACAGTAAGCGCTCAATAAATACGATTGAATGAATGAACCCATGACCTCTGACTCCAAAGCCCAGGCTCTTTCCATTGAGCCATGCTTCCAGCGCTTAGTACAGTGCCTGGCATGGTAAGCGCTTGACCAATGCCATTTTATCATTATTATTATTCTAATAAACAGACACATTCATTCATTCGATCCTATTTATAATAATAATGATGGTATTTATAATAATAATAATAATGGCATTTGTTAAGTGCTTACTATGTGCAGAGCACTGTTCTAAGCGCCGGGGAGGTTACAAGGTGATCAGGTTGTCCCACTGGGGGCTCCCAGTCTTCATCCCCATTTTACAGATGAGGTAACTGAGGCCCAGAGAAGTGAAGTGACTTGCCCAAAGTCACACAGCTGACAAGTGGCAGAGCCGGGATTTGAACCCATGACCTCTGACTCCAAAGCCCGGGCTCTTTCCACTGAGCCACGTTGCTTCCCATTTTGCAGATGAGGGAACTTATTATTCTCTGGGCGTCAGTTCCCTCATCTGTAAAATGGGGATGAAGACTGTGAGCCCCACGTAGGACAACCTGATCACCTTGGAACCTCCCCAGCACTTAGAACAGTGCTTGGCACATAGTAAGCGCTTAACAAATGCCATCATTATTATTATTATTAAGTCACTTCACTTCTCTGGGCCTCAGTTCCCTCATCTGTAAAATGGGGATGAAGACTGGGAGCCCCCTGTGGGACAACCTGATCACCTGCCAACTTGGACTTCCCAAGCGCTTAGTCCAGTGGTCTGCACACAGTAAGCGCTCAATAAATACGATTGATTGATTGATTGATTGCAACCTCCCCAGTGCTTAGAACAGTGCTTCGCACATAGTAAGCGCTTAACAAATGCCATTATTATTATTAAGTCACTTCACTTCTCTGGGCCTCAGTTCCCTCATCTGTAAAATGGGGATGAAGACTGTGAGCCCCCCGTGGGACAACCTGATCACCTTGTAACCTCCCCAGCGCTTAGAACGGTGCTTGGCACATAGTAAGTCCTTAATAAATGCCATCATTATTATTATTGACTGTGAGCCCACTGTTGGGTAGGGACCGTCTCTATATGTTGCCAGCTTGTACTTCCCAAGCGCTTAGTACAGTGCTCTGCATACAGTAAGCGCTCGATTGATTGATTGATTGATTGATTATTATTATGATTAAATGCCGGGCAATCGCTGAACGCCATTTCTCCCGCCGCGTGTCCCCCGAGGCCCCGGCTGCCTGCTGTGTGACTTTGGGTAAGTCACTTCACTTCTCTGGGCCTCAGTGACCTCATCTGTAAAATGGGGATTAAAGCTGTGAGCCCCCCGTGGGACAACCTGATCACCTTGTAACCTCCCCAGCGAACAGTGCTTGGCACATAGTAAGCGCTTAATAAATGCCATTATTATTATTATTATTATATTCAGGTGCTGTGGGGAAGGGAAGGGAAGCAGCGTGGCTCAGTGGAAAGAGCCCGGGCTTGGGAGTCCGAGGTCATGGGTTCGAATCCTGCCTCCCCCACATGTCTGCTGTGTGACCTGGGGCAAGTCACTTCACTTCTCTGGGCCTCAGTTCCCTCACCTGTAAAACGGGGCTGAAGACTGGGAGCCCCACGTGGGCCAACCTGATCACCTCGTAACCTCCCCAGCGCTTAGAACAGTGCTTGGCACATAGTAAGCACTTAATAAATGCCATTATTATTATTATTATTATATTCAGGTGCTGTGGGGAAGGGAAGGGAAGCAGCGTGGCTCAGTGGAAAGAGCCCGGGCTTGGGAGTACGAGGTCATGGGTTCGAATCCCACCTCCCCCACATGTCTGCTGCAAAACGGGGATGAAGACTGTGAGCCCCCCACGGGCCAACCTGATCACCTTGTAACCTCCCCAGCGCTTAGAACAGTGCTTGGCACATAGTAACCGCTTAAAAAATACCAACATCATCATTACACATGTCTGCTGGGTGACCTGGGGCAAGTCACTTCCCTTCTCTGGGCCTCAGTTCCCTCACCTGTAAAACGGGGATGAAGACCGGGAGCCCCCCGTGGGACCACCTGATCACCTTGTAACCTCCCCAGCGCTTATAACAGTGCTTGGCACATAGTAAGCGCTTAAATACCAACATTATTATTATTATTATTCTTATTCCTCCGGCCCGGTGACCGCGGCGGTGACCCCCCGGTGGCCCCCCGACTGACCCGGCCCCTTTCCTGGCTCCGCCGGGGCCGGGAGCCCGGAGGCGGGGGGCTCCCCGCCGCCGGCCGACGGGAGCCCCGGCCTCGGCCCGCCCCGGTGGTCCTCCACATCCCCCCCGCTTCTTCATCCTTCCCGCTCAGGCCGCTTGTTTTGATGGCACGCATCCTCCCGGCCGGGCCCCGGCTGACCCTTGACCCCGCCGCGTCCTGTTTGCCGCGGCCTCCGGTCAGGGAGCCCGGGATTGGGAAAGGCGGCAGCGGGGCCGGGGCTCTGGAAGGGCCAGGGGCTCGTTCTTCCTTCTCGGATTTATCTTTTTTTAAAACCGAGTTTGTTAATAATAAAGATAATGGCATTTATTAAGCGCTTACTACGGGCCCAGCACCGTTCTAAGCGCTGGGGAGGTTACAAGGTGATCGGGTTGCCCCACGGGGGGCTCACAGTCTTCATCCCCATTTGGCAGGTGAGGGAACTGAGGCCCAGAGAATAATAATAATAATGGTATTTGTTAAGCGCTTACTATGTGCCAAGCACTGTTCTAAGCGCTGGGGAGGTTACAAGGTGATGAAGTTGTCCCACGGGGGCTCACAGTCTTCATCCCCATCTGGAAGATGAGGGAACTGAGGCCCAGAGAATAATAATAATAATAATAATAATAGTATTTGTTAAGCACTTACTATGTGCAAAGCACTGTTCTAAGCACTGGGGAGGTTACAATAATAATAATGGCATTTATTAAGCGCTTACTATGTGCAAAGCACTGTTCTAAGCGCTGGGGAGGTTCCAAGGTGATCAGGTTGTCCCCCGTGGGGCTCACAGTCTTCATCCCCATTTGGCAGATGAGGCAACTGAGGCCCAGAGAATAATAATAATAATGGTATTTGTTAAGCGCTTACTATGTGCAAAGCACTGTTGTAAGCACTGGGGAGGTTACAATAATAATAATAATGGCATTTATTAAGTGCTTACTATGTGCCAAGCACTGTCCTAAGCGCTGGGGAGGTTATGAGGTCATCAGGTTGTCCCACGGGGGGCTCACAGTCGTCATCCCAATTTGGCAGATGAGGGAACTGAGGCCCAGAGAATAATAATAATAATAATAATAATAATAATAATAATAATATTTGTTAAGTGCTTACTATGTGCAAAGCACTGCTCTTAGCGCTGGGGGGGATACAAGGTGATCAGGTTGTCCCCCGTGGGGCTCACAGTCTTCATCCCCATTTGGCAGATGAGGGAACTGAGGCCCAGAGAATAATAATAATAATAATGGTATTTGTTAAGCGCTTACTATGTGCCAAGCACCGTTCTAAGCACTGGGGAGGTTACGAGGTGATCAGGTTGGTGCACGTGGGGCTCACAGTCTTCATCCCCATTTGGCAGATGAGGGAACTGAGGCCCAGAGAATAATAATAATAATGGCATTTGTTAAGCACTTACTATGTGCATAGCACTGCTCTAAGCGCTGGGGAGGTTACGAGGTGATCAGGAGAGACACATCCTCGTGTCTCTCCTCACTTCAATGCACACTTCACGCCGCTGCCCGGATTGTCTTTGTCCAGAAACGCTGTGGGCCTGTTACTCCCCTCCTCAGAAATCTCCAGTGGCTGCCAATCAATCCGCACATCAGGCAGCAACTCCTCCCCCTGGGCTTCCAGGCTGTCCATCCATCCATCCATCCATCCATCCCCTGGCCCCCTCCTCCCTCATCTCCCTTCTGTCCTTCTCCATCGCAGCCCGCACCCTCCGCTCCTCCTCCGCCGCTAATCTCCTCACCGTTAGGCCTCGTTCTCGCCTGTCCCGCCATCGACCCCCGGCCCCCGTCCTCCCCCGGGCCCGGAATGCCCCCAATCCCTCTGCCCATCCGCCAAGCTCGCTCTCTTCCTCCCTTCAAGGCCCTACTGAGAGCTCACCTCCTCCAGGAGGCCTTCCCAGACTGAGCCCCTTCCTTCCTCTCCCCCTCGTCCCCCTCTCCATCCCCCCCATCTTCCTCCTTCCCTTCCCCCACAGCCCCTGTATAGATGTATATATGTTTGTACAGATTTATTACTCTATTTATTGATTGATTTATTTTACTTGTACATATCTATTCTATTTATTTTATTTTGTTAATATGTTTGGTTTTGTTGTCCGTCTCCCCCTTCTAGACTGTGAGCCTACTGTTGGGTAGGGACCGTCTCTCTATGTTGCCAACTTGGACTTCCCAAGCGCTTAGTCCAGTGCTCTGTGCACAGTAGGCGCTCAATAAATACGATCGATTGATTGATTGATTGATTAAGCGCTTACTATGTGCAAAGCACTGTTCTAAGCGCTGGTGGGTGGGAGCTGGCCGCCTCACCCAAGCATGATTAACGTACAATCGTGTTCCTCCCGCGCCGGGAAGCTCTGATATTGCTAATTGATTATGTTCCTCCCAAAAGGGCACCTAAACAATTACACCAACTCAATTCACCTCGCGGACTAAATTTGATATAAAGCTCAGGCTTTCTGTCCCCGGCCCCTCTCTCGCCTCGCCGGTCACTGAACGACCCCGTCCCCGGACGACGGGTGACAGCAGGCCGGCGTCAGGTGGTCATCATCATCATCATCATCATCAATCGTATTTATTGAGCGCTTACTATGTGCAGAGCACTGTACTAAGCGCTTGGGAAGTACAAATTGGCAACATATAGAGACAGTCCCTACCCAACAGCGGGCTCACAGTCTAAAAGGGGGAGACAGAGAACAAAACCAAACATACTAACAAAATAAAATAAATAGAATCGATATGTACAAGTAAAACAAATAAATAAATAGAGTAATATAAATAAATAGAGTAATATAGAGCAAGGGTCACCTTGCGGACCCGGGCCGGGGCCGGGGGGTGGGAAGGGCCGCCGGGCCGTCTCCTACCTCGGCGACGAATTGCTCCTGGAAGGCATCTTCATCGAACGGCTCCGTCTTCAGACGATCTAAAAGCAATCAATCAATCAATCAATCAATCAATCGCATTTATTGAGCGCTTACTGTGTGCAGAGCACTGGACTAAGCGCTTGGGAAGTCCAAGTCGGCAACATCTAGAGACGGTCCCAATGCCAGGAGACTTTTGAGCCCACAGGCTGCTCTCTCAGAGGGTCCGTGACGGCCGCTGACCGGCAGACAGAGGCTCATAATAATAATAATAATAATAATAATAATAATAATAATAATAATAACAATAATAATAACAATAATAATATACGATATACGATAATAATACGATAATGATATATAATAAAATAATAATAATGGTCTTTGTTAATGATGATGATGGCATTTATTAAGTGCTTACTATGTGCAAAGCACTGTTCTAAGCACTGGGGAGGTTACAAGGTGATCAGGTTGTCCCACGGGGGGCTCACAGTCTTCATCCCCATTTTACAGGTGAGGGAACTGAGGCCCAGAGAAGTGAAGTGACTTGCCCAAAGTCACCCAGCTGACAAGTGGCGGAGCCGGGATTTGAACCCATGACCTCTGACTCCAAAGCCCGGGCTCTTTTCCACAGAGCCACGTTGCTTCTCCAGAGAAGTGAAGTGACTCGCCCAAAGTCACACAGATGACACGAGAAGCAGTGTGGCTCAGCGGAAAGAGCCGGGGCTTTGGAGTCAGGGGTCATGGGTTCGAATCCCGGCTCTGCCAACTGTCAGCTGTGGGACTGTGGGTGGGTCACTTCACTTCTCTGGGCCTCAGTGACCTCATCTGGAAAAGGGGGATTAAGACTGTGAGCCCCCCGTGGGACAACCTGATCACCTTGCAACCTCCCCAGTGCTTAGAACTGTCTACACGCGCTGCCTAGAATTCCTCAACAACAACTCTCTCCTCGACCCCCTCCAGTCTGGCTTCCGTCCCCTTCATTCCACGGAAACTGCGCTCTCAAAGGTCACCAATGACCTCCTGCTTGCCAAATCCAACGGCTCATACTCTGTCCTAATCCTCCTCGACCTCTCAGCTGCCTTTGACACTGTGGACCACCCCCTTCTCCTCAACACGTTATCTGACCTTGGCTTCACAGACTCCGTCCTCTCCTGGTTCTCCTCTTACCTCTCTGGTCGTTCTTTCTCAGTCTCTTTTGCAGGCTCCTCCTCCCCCTCCCATCCTCTTACTGTGGGAGTTCCCCAAGGTTCAGTGCTTGGTCCCCTTCTGTTCTCAATCTACACTCACTCCCTTGGTGACCTCATTCGCTCCCACGGCTTCAACTATCACCTCTACGCTGATGACACCCAGCTCTCCATCTCTGCCCCTGCTCTCTCCCCCTCCCTCCAGGCTCGCATCTCCTCCTGCCTTCAGGACATCTCCATCTGGATGTCCGACCGCCACCTAAAGCTCAACATGTCAAAGACTGAGCTCCTTGTCTTCCCTCCCAAACCTTGTCCTCTCCCTGACTTTCCCATCTCTGTTGACGGCACTACCATCCTTCCCGTCTGACAAGCCCGCAACCTTGGTGTCATCCTCGACTCCGCTCTCTCATTCACCCCTCACATCCAAGCCGTCACCAAAACCTGCCGGTCTCAGCTCCGCAACATTGCCAAGATCCGCCCTTTCCTCTCCATCCAAACCGCTACCCTGCTAATTCAAGCTCTCATCCTATCCCGTCTGGACTACTGCACTAGCCTTCTCTCTGATCTCCCATCCTCGTGTCTCTCTCCACTTCAATCCATACTTCATGCTGCTGCCCGGATTATCTTTGTCCAGAAACGCTCTGGACATATCACTCCCCTCCTCAAAAACCTCCAATGGCTACCGATCAATCTGCGCATCAGGCAGAAACTCCTCACCCTGGGCTTCAAGGCTGTCCATCACCTCGCCCCCTCCTACCTCACCTCCCTTCTCTCCTTCCCCAGCCCAGCCCGCACCCTCCGCTCCTCCACCACTAATCTCCTCACTGTACCTCGCTCTCGCCTGTCCCGCCATCGACCCCCGGCCCACGTCATCCCCCGGGCCTGGAATGCCCTCCCTCTGCCCATCCGCCAAGCTAGCTCTCTTCCTCCCTTCAAGGCCCTGCTGAGAGCTCACCTCCTCCAGGAGGCCTTCCCAGACTGAGCCCCTTCTTTCCTCTCCCCCCTCGTCCCCCTCTCCATCCCCGTCTTACCTCCTTCCCTTCCCCACAGCACCTGTATATATGTATATATGGTTGTACATATTTATTACTCTGTTTATTTATTTATTTATTTTACTTGTACATTTCTATCCTACTTATTTTATTTTGTTGGTATGTTTGGTTCTGTTCTCTGTCTCCCCCTTTTAGACTGTGAGCCCACTATCGGGTAGGGACTGTCTCTATGTGATGCCAATTTGTACTTCCCAAGCGCTTAGTACAGTGCTCTGCACATAGTAAGCGCTCAATAAATACGATTGATTGATTGATTGATTGATTGATTAGAACAGTGCTTCGCATATAGTAAGCGCTTAATAAATGCCATCATTATTATTATAATTACAGGTGAGGTGACTGAGGCCCAGAGAAGTGAGGTGACTCACCCAAGGTAACCCATGGACAAATGATGAAGCCGGGATTACTGAGATCAAGGCCCTACTGAGAGCTCACCTCCTCCAGGAGGCCTTCCCCCACTGAGCCCCTTCCTTCCTCTCCCCCTCGTCCCCCTCTCCATCCCCCCCATCTTACCTCCTTCCCTTCCCCACAGCACCTGTATATATGGATAGATGTTTGTACAGATTTATTACTCTATTTATTTATTTATTTATTTTACTTGTACACATCTATTCTATTTATTTTATTTTGTTAGTATGTTTGGTTTTGTTCTCTGTCTCCCCCTTTTAGACTGTGAGCCCACCGTTGGGCAGGGACTGTCTCTATATGTTGCCAATTTGTACTTCCCAAGCACTTAGTACAGTGCTCTGCACACAGTAAGCGCTCAATAAATACGATTGATGATGAGGATGATTAGAACTGAGGTCCTCTGATGCCCAGGCCAGTGATCGTTTTTTTTTTCATGGCATCTGTTAAGCGCTTAACTAGGTGTCAGACGCTGGACTAAGCGCTGGGGTGGATACAAGGTGATCAGGTTGGACCCAGCCCCTGTCCCACGTGGGCCTCACGGTAGGGACTGTCTCTATATGTTGTCAACTTGTACTTCCCAAGCGCTTAGTATAGTGCTCTGCACACAGTAAGCGCTCAATAAATACGATTGATTGATTGATTGATTGATTGATTCATCCCCCATTTTCCAGATGAGGTAAATGAGGCCCAGAGAAGCCAAGTGACATTCATTCATTCATTCATTCATTCAATCGTATTTATTGAGCGCTTACTGTGTGCAGAGCACTGTAGTAAGCGCTTGGGAAGTCCAAGTTGGCAACATCTAGAGATGGTCCCTTCCCAAAAGCGGGCTCACAGGCTAGAAGGGGGAGACGGACAACCAAATTAGGTGGCGGAGCCGGGATTAGAAACCACGACCTCCGACTCCCAAATCCGGGCTCTTTCCCCTGAGCCCCCCTGCCTCCCCCGCGGCTGCCCTAGAGAAGCCGCGTGGCTCAGTGGGAAAAGCCCGGGCTTTGGAGTCAGAGGTCACGGGTTCAAATCCCGGCTCTTCCAACTGTCAGCTGGGTGACTTTGGGTGAGTCACTTCGCTTCTCCGGGCCTCAGTGACCTCATCTGGAAAATGGGGATGAAGACTGGAAGCCCCTCGTGGGACCACCTGATCACCTTGGAACCTCCCCAGCGCTTAGAACAGGGCTTTGCACGTAGTAAGCGCTTAATAAATGCCATCGTTATTATTATTAGACTGTGAGCCCACTGTTGGGTAGGGACTGTCTCTATATGTTGCCAACTTGGACTTCCCAAGCTCTGCACACAGTAAGCGCTCAATAAATACGATTGATTGACTGATTGATTGATTATTATTATTATTATTGTTGTTGTTATTATTCTTATTATTACCTCGGCTGAGCGTGGCCCTGCCGCTTAATAAATGCCGTCATTATTATTATTAGACTGTGAGCCCACTGTCGTGTAGGGACTGTCTCTATATGTTGCCAACTTGTACTTCCCAAGCTCTGCACACAGTAAGTGCTCAATAAATACAACTGATTGATTGATTATTATTATTATTACTATTATTATTATTATTACCTCGGCTGAGCGTGGCCCCGCCGCTGAATAAATGCCATCGTTATTATTATTCAACTGTGAGCCCACTGTTGGGTAGGGACCGTCTCTCTATGTCGCCAACTTGGACCTCCCAAGCGCTTAGTCCAGTGCTCTGCACACAGTAAGCGCTCAATAAATACGACTGATTGACTGATTGATTGATCCAGCTTTACTTCTGTTTATTCTGATGACTTGACCCCTGTCCACATGTTTTGTTTTGTTGTCCGTCTCCTGCTTCTAGGCCGTGAGCCCGTTGTTGGGTAGGGACTGTCTCTAGATGTTGCCGACTTGGACTTCCCAACCGCTTAGTCCAGTGCTCTGCACACAGTAAGCGCTCAATAAATACGATTGATTGATGATGATGATGATGATAATGATGATGGTGATGATGATGATGATGATTATTATTATTATTATTACCTCGGCTGAGCGTGGCCCCGCCGTCCTCGTAGTCCTGGATCTGGGTGTCCTTGAGGCGCAGGAGGCCCGCCAGCTCTCGCACCTGGCTCTGCAATGCCAGGCTCATACCCATCAGGGGCCGCACCAGCTGCTCAAACACCTGGGGAGAGAGAAAGAGAGAGGGGGGGCCGCACGGGGGTCAGTCGGTCGGCTGGCCCGCGGACCACCGCGAAGGCCACGGAAGCCTCAATCCATCATTCATTCATCCATTCAGTCGTACTTATCGAGCGCTCACCGTGTGCAGAGCACTGGACTAAGCGCTTGGTGTCATCCTCGACTCCGCTCTCTCATTCACCCCTCACATCCAAGCTGTCACCAAAACCTGCTGGTCTCAGCTCCGCAACATTGCCAAGATCGGCCCTTTCCTCTCCATCCCAACCGCTACCCTGCTCGTTCAAGCTGTCATCCTATCCCGTCTGGACTACTGTATCGGCCTCCTCTCCGATCTCCCATCCTCGTGTCTCTCCCCACTTCAATCCATACTTCACGCCGCTGCCCGGATTATCTTTGTCCAGAAACGCTCTGGGCACATTACTCCCCTCCTCAAAAGTCTCCAGTGGCTCCCAATCAACCTGCGCATCCGGCAGAAACTCCTCACCCTGGGCTTCCAGGCTGTCCATCCCCTGGCCCCCTCCTCCCTCACCTCCCTTCTCTCCTTCTCCATCGCAGCCCGCACGCTCCACTCCTCCACCGCTGATCTCCTCACCGTACCTCGTTCTCGCCTGTCCCGCCATCGACCCCCGGCCCACATCATCCCCCGGGCCTGGAATGCCCCCAATCCCTCTGCCCCTCCGCCAAGCTCGCTCTCTTCCTCCCTTCAAGGCCCTGCGGAGAGCTCACCTCCTCCAGAAGGCCTTCCCAGACTGAGCCCCTTCCTTCCTCTCCCCCTCGTCCCCCTCTCCATCCCCCCCATCTTACCTCCTTCCCTTCCCCACTGCACCTGTATACATGTATATATGTTTGTACATATTTGTCACTCTATTAATTAATTTATTTATTTATTTTACTTGTACCTATCTATTCTATTTATTTTATTTTGTTAGTATGTTTGGTTTTGTTCTCTGTCTCCCCCTTTTAGACTGTGAGCCCACTGTTGGGTAGGGACTGTCTCAAGATGTTGCCAACTTGGACTTCCCAAGCGCTTAGTACAGTGCTCTGCACACCGTAAGCGCTGAATAAATACGATTGATGATGATGATGATGTAGTACAAGTCGGCAACATATAGAAACGGTCCCTACCCAACAGCGGGCTCACCGTCTAGAAGGGGGAGACGGACGATAAAACAGAACACATGGATGGGTGTCAAGTCGTCAGAACAAATAGAAATAAAGCTAGATGCACATTATACAACTGTATATATGTCTGTACAGATTTATTACTCTATTTTACTTGTACATATCTATTCTATTTATTTTGTTAGTATGTTCAGTTTTGTCATCTGTCTCCCCCTTTTAGACTGTGAGCCCACTGTTGGGTAGGGACCATCTCTAGATGTTGCCAACTTGGACTTCCCAAGCGCTTAGTCCAGTGCTCTGCACACAGTAAGCGCTCAATAAATACGACTGAATGAATGAGGTTGTCCCACGGGGGGAGGCTCACAATCTTAATCCCCATTTTCCAGATGAGGTCACTGAGGCCCAGAGAAGTGAAGTGACTGAATGAGAGGACAGTAGAACCCAGCTGGTTCGTACATATTTATTACTCTATTTATTTTACTTGTACATATTTCCTATTCTATTTGCTACATATTCTGTGTGCAGAGCACTGTACTAAGCGCTAATGCCCTCCCTGCTCCAATCCGCCAAACTAGCTCACTTCCCCCCTTCAAACCTGGACTTCCCAAGCGCTTAGTACAGTGCTCTGCACACAGTAAGCGCTCAATAAATACGATTGAATGAATGAAAGCGGCAGCTAGAGAAACAGCATGGCTCAGTGGAAAGAGCCCGGGCTTTGGAGTCAGAGGTCATGGGTTCAAATCCCCGCTCCACCAACGGTCAGCTGTGTGACTCTGGGCAAGTCACTTCACTGAGCCTCAGTTACCTCATCTGGAAAATGGGGATTAGGACTGTGAGCCCTCCATGGGACAAACCTGATCACCTTGTAACCTCCCTAGCGCTTAGAACAGTGCTTTGCACATAGTAAGCGCTTAATAAATGCCATCATTATTATTATTATTATTATGAAAGCCCCACTGAAAGCTCACCTCCTCCAGGAGGCCTTCCCGGACTGAGGCCCCCTCTTTTCTTCTGCTCCTCCTCCCCTCCGCTCTACCCTCCTCCCCACCCCACAGCACTTATGGATATTTGTATATATTCATTATTTGTATATTATTTGTATATATTCATTATTTTATTAATGACGTGTAACGATTAGAAGCAGCTTGGCTCAGGGGAAAGAGCCCGGGCTTTGGAGTCAGAGGTCATGGGTTCAAATCCCAGCTCTGCCAATTGTCAGCTGTGTGACTTTGGGCAAGTCACTTCACTTCTCTGGGCCTCAGTTCCCTCATCTGTAAAATGGGAATTAAGACTGTGAGCCCCCCGTGGGACAAACTGATCACCTTGTAGCCTCCCCAGCGCTTAGAACAGTGCTTTGCACATAGTAAGCACTTAATAAATGCCATCATTATTATTATTATTATTATGTGTACACATCTATAATTCTATTTATTTATATTGATGCTGTGGATGCTTGTCTAGTTGTTTTGTTTTGCTGTCTGTCTCCCCCTTCTAGACTGCGAGTCCGTTGTTGGGCAGGGATTGTCTCTGTTGTTGAACTATACTATCCAAGCGCTTAGTACAGTGCTCTGCACAGAGTAAGCACTCAATAAATATCAAATGAACGAATGAATGAGTGACAGGAGGCAGAGAGGTCAGCGAGGAGGCCGATACGGTAATCCAAGTGGGAGAGGATGAGTGACTGGATGAACAGCGTGGCTCAGTGGAAACAGCCCGGGCTTTGGAGTCCGAGGTCATGGGTTCAAATTCCGACTCCACCACTTGTTAGCTGGGTGACTTTGGGCAAGTCACTTCACTTCTCTGGGCCTCAGTTCCCTCATTCGGAAAACGGGGATGAAGATTGTGAACCCCCCCGTGGGACAACCTGATCACCTTTTAACCTCCCCAGCGCTTAGAATGGTGTTTGGCACATAGTAAGCACTTAATAAATGCTATCATTATTATTAGTAGTAGCACAGTGCTCTGCACAGAGTAAGCGCTCAATAAATATCATCGAATGAACGAATGAATGAGAGACAGGAGGCAGAGAGGTCAGTGAGGAGGCCGATACAGTAATCCAAGTGGGAGAGGATGAGTGACTGGATGAGCAACATGGCTCAGTGGAAAGAGCCCGGGCTTTGGAGTCGGAGGTCATGGGTTCAAATCCTGACTCCGCCACTTGTCAGCTGGGTGACTTTGGGCAAGTCACTTCACTTCTCTGGGCCTCAGTTCCCTCATCTGCAAAATGGGGGTGAAGACTGTGAGCCCCCCGTAGGACAGCCTGATCACCTTGTAACCTCCCCAGGGCTTAGAACAGTGCTTTGTACATAGTAAGTGCTTAATAAATGCCATTATTATTATTATTATTATTACTGAAGGCCCACCTCCTCCAGTTTTACTTGTACATATCTATTCATTTTATTTTGTTAGTATGTTTGGTTTTGTTCTCTGTCTCCCCCTTTTAGACTGTGAGCCCACTGGTGGGTAGGGACCGTCTCTATATGTTGCCAACTTGGACTTCCCAAGCGCTTAGTCCAGTGCTCTGCACACAGTAAGCGCTCAATAAATACGATTGATTGATTGATTGATTCCCTGACTCAGCCCCCATTTCCTCTTCTCCCACTCCCTTCTGCGTCACCCTGACTCGCTCCGCTTATTCATCTCTGCTCCCAGCCCCACTCCGTTTATGCCCATTTCTGTCATTTATTATTTAAACATTAATGTCTGTCTCCCCCGCTCTAGACTGTGAGCTCATTGTGGGTAGGGAATGTGTCTGTTTATTGTTGTACTCTCCCAAGCGCTTAGTACAGTGTGCACAGAGCACATGTCTCCCCCTTCTAATAATAATAATAATAATGATGGCATTTATTAAGCGCTTACTGTGTGCCAAGCACTGTTCTAAGCGCTGGGGAGGTTACAAGGCGATCAGGTTGTCCCACGGGGGGCTCACAGTCTTAATCCCCATTTTACAGATGAGGGACTGAGGCCCAGAGAATAATAACAATAATGATGATATTTGTTAAGCGCTTACTATATGGCAAGCACTGTTCTAAGCGCTGGGGAGGTTACAAAGTGATCAGGTTGGCCCAAGGGGGGCTCACAGTCTTAATCCCCATTTTACAGATGAGGGACTGAGGCCCGGAGAATAATAATAATAATGATGATATTTGTTAAGCACTTACTATGTGCCAAGCACTGTTTTAAGCGCTGGGGAGGTTACACGGTGATCAGGTTGTCCCACTGGGGGGGCTCACAGTCTTCATCCCCATTTTCCAGATGAGGTAACTGAGGCCCAGAGAGGTGAAGTTTCTTGCCCAAAGTCGCCCAGCTGACAATTGGCGGAGCCAGGATTTGAACCCATGACCTCTGACTCCAGAGCCCGGGCTCTTTCCATTAAGCCACGCTGCTTCTCATTCATTCATTCATTCGTTCATTCAATCGTCTTTATTGAGCACTCACTGTGTGCAGAGCACTGGACTAAGCGCTTGGGAAGGACAAGTTGGCAACATACAGAGACGGTCCCGACCCAACAACGGGCTGTGAGCCCCCTGGGGGGACAACCTGATCACCTTGTAACCTCCCCAGCGCTTAGAACAGTGCTTTGCCCATAGTAAGCGCTTAATAAATGCCATTATTATTATTAGAACCCACAACGTCTGAGTCCCAAGCCCGGGCTCTTTCCACTAGGCCGTGCTGCTTATCAAATACCATCAGAGCCCTCTGTTGGGTAGGGACCGTCTCTAGATGTTGCCGACTTGGACTTCCCAAGCGCTTAGTCCAGTGCTCTGCACACAGTAGGCGCTCAATCAATACGATTGAATGATTAATAAATGCCATCATTATTATTAGAACCCGCGACCTCTGAGTCCCAAGCCCGGGCTCTTTCCACTAAGCTGTGCTGCTTATCAAATACCATCAGAGCCCTCTGTTGGGTAGGGACCGTCTCTAGATGTTGCCAACTTGCACTTCCCAAGCGCTTAGTACAGTGCTCTGCACACAGTAAGCGCTCAATAAATAGGAATGAATGAATGAATGATTATTGTCCGGGCGCCCTAAAGGCCCAAGGACGAGGCATGACTGGGGGAGCGGCGCCCCCTGCCGGCAGCCAGGGGAACCTGATAATAATAATAATAATAATAATAATAATAATAATAATAATAATAATATTGGCATTTGTTAAGCACTTACTATATGCAAAGCACTGTTCTAAGTGCTGGGGAGGATACAAGGTCATCAGGCTGTCCCACTGGGGGCTCACAGTCTTCACCCCCATTTGACAGATGAGGGAACTGAGGCCCAGAGAAGTGAAGTGGCTTGCCCAAAGCCACACAGCCGACAAGTGGTGGAGCTGGGATTTGAACCCATAGTAATCAACTTGGACTTCCCTAGCGCTTAGTCCAGTGCTCTGCACACAGTAAGCGCTCAATAAATACGATTGAATGAATGAATGAATAATAATAATGATGGTGGCATTTGATAAGCGCTTACTATGTGCCAAGCACTGTTCTAAGCACTGGAGGGATACAAGGTGATCAGGTTGTCCCCTGGAGGGCTCAAAGTCTTCATCCCCATTTTCCAGATGAGGGAACTGAGGCTCAGAGAAGTGAAGTGACTTGCCCAAAGTCACACAGCAGACATGTGGCAGAGCCGGCATTCGAACCCATGACCACTGAGTCCCAAGCCCGGGCTCTTTCCACTGAGCCACGCTACTTCTCCAAATAATAATGATGGCATTTATTAAGCGCTTACTAGGTGCCAAGCACTGTTCTAAGCGCTGGGGAGGGATATAAGGTGATCAGGTTGTCCCCCATGGGGCTCGCAGTCTTCATCCCCATTTTCCAGATGAGGGAACTGAGGCCCAGAGAAGTGAAGTGGCTCGCCCAAGGTCACATAGCTGACAAGTGGAAGGGTCGGAATTTGAACCCATGATCACAATAATAATAATAATGGAACTTGCTAAGTGCTTACTATGTCCCCAGCACTGTTCTAAGCGCTGGGGGGGATCCAAGTTCAAATTAGGCCGGACACAGTCCCTGCCCCACATTGGACTCCCATGTGGAGAAGCAGCGTGGCTTAATCAATCAATCAATCATATTTATTGAGCACTTACTATGTGCAGAGCACTGGACTAAGCGCTTGGGAAGGACAAGTTGGCAACATAGAGAGACAGTCCCTACCCACCAGTGGGCTCACACTCTAAAAGGGGGAGACAGAGAACAAAACCAAACATACTAACAAAATAAAATAAATAGAATAGATATCAATCAATCAATCAATCGTATTTATTAAGCACTTACTGTGTGCAGAGCACTGTACTAAGCGCTTGGGAAGTCCAAGTTGGCAACATCTAGAGACAGTCCCTACCCAACAGTGGGCTCACAGGCTAGAAGGGGGAGACAGAGAACAAAACCAAACATATTAACAAAAGAAAATAAATAGAGCATATTAACAAAATAAAATAAATAGTACAAGTAAAATAAATACATAAATAGAGTAATAAATCTGTTCAAACATATCTACATCTATCCAGGTGCTGTGGGGAAGGGAAGGAGGTAAGATGGGGGGGATGGAGAGGGGGATGAGGGGGAGAGGAAGGAAGGGGCTCAGTCTGGGAAGGCCTCCTGTGACAAGTGACAAAGGACATGGGTTCTAGTTCCGCTCCGCCGCTTTAATAGTGATCATTTATTAAGCGCTTACTATGTGCAAAGCACTGTTCTAAGCGCTGGGGAGGTTACAAGGTGATCAGGTTGTCCCACGGGGGGCTCCCAGTCTTCATCCCCATTTTCCAGATGAGGGAACTGAGGCCCAGAGAAGTGAAGTGGCTCACCCAGAGTCACCCAGCTGCCAATCAGTGGAGCCGGGGTTTTGAACCCACGACCTCTGACTCCAAAGCCCGGGATCTTTCCACTGAGCCCCACTGTTGTCAGCTGCGTGGCTTTAGGCGAGTCACTTCACTTCTCTGGGCCTCAGTTATCTCATCTGGAAAACGGGGGTTAAGAACTTTGGGCAAGTCACTTCACTTCTCTGGGCCTCAGTTCCCTCATCTGGAAAATGGGGGTGGAGACTGTGAGCCCCACGTGGGGCAACCTGATCACCTTGTATCCCCCCCACCAGCGCTTAGAACAGTGCTTGGCCCATCGTAAGCACTCAACAAATGCCATCATTATTATTATTATTATTATTATTATTCTCCGTGCCTCGGTGACCTCATCTGTAAAATGGGGATGAAGACTGGGAGCCCCACGTGGGGCAACCTGATCACCTTGGATCTCCCCCAGCGCTTAGAACAGTGCTTGGCCCATCGTAAGCACTCAACAAATGCCATCATTATTATTATTATTATTCTCTGTGCCTTAGTGAACCCATCTGTAAAATGGGGATGAAGACTGGGAGCCCCCCGTGGGACAACCTGATCACCTTGGATCTCCCCCAGCGCTTAGAACAGTGCTTGGCCCATCGTAAGCGCTTAACAAATGCCATCATTATTATTATTATTATTCTCTGTGCCTCGGTGACCTCATCTGTAAAATGGGGATGAAGACTTTTGTTGCCAATATGTTGCCAATTTGTACTTCCCAAGCGCTTAGTACAGTGCTGTGCACACAGTAAGCGCTCAATAAATACGATTGATTGATTGATTGATTGACTGTGAGCCCCCCGTGGGACAACCTGATCACCTTGCATCTCCCCAAGCGCTTAGAACAGTGCTTGGCACACAGTAAGCGCTTCACAACTA